>NC_081517.1:9364623-9700873 GCF_030273125.1 Centropristis striata
TATTGCTTTTTCTAGTCGCTTTGCGACCACTCAAAGCTCATTCACCCTTTCACACACACATTCATACTGGTGGCAGAGGCTACCCTAAACGGTCCCACCTGCCACCATTGGGAATTCATTCACACACCGATGAACACAGCATCGGGAGCAATTTGGGATTCAGTATCTTGCTCAAGGATACTTCGACATGTAGGCTGTGTAACCGCCAACCCTTCGGTTGGGGGCCAACCAACTCTACCAACTGAGCCACAGCCGCCCCAAGGCGAAAGCATTTCTTCCAGAGCCTAAACTGTACATACACACTGTGCTGTTGCGTTCACAGCGACATTGCTCTTCATATTTACTGTCACACATGTGTGCACGTTGTGTGTTTGTGTGTCTGTGTCGATGTGTGTGTGACATAAAACCATCATGCGGCTTGAGGGTAAATTAGGTCTAATGTCTGTTATTCACTGGTCATGACCAATCAGCTGAAAATCAGCTGCTAATCAATCTGTGCAATCCTTAGTATAACTTCCACATGATTTATTCATCTGGTGGTAAACATAACTCAGGGTCTCTGGTTTGCTGGCGGTGAGCTGTAGCATTAATTTCATCTCAGACTGAACATTCACTGTTATATTAATGGTTTACTGCTAGCCTGACTCATCCAGCACACCTTCCTGTCCTAGTAACAGACACACCCCATCACACACCCATCAAATCTCACACACCACTCTCACTGCAAAAAAGCCAACTTGTATTTTTTGGCCTAAAATAGTGATTTAAGTCTGTAAAACTTTAATAGAAATTACTGACATTTAGGGCTATAATGTAAGTTAGCACAACAAATGAAGCCAGTTGTATGTTCAAAAACAAGTTTGTGAGTTGTTGTTACTTATATCTTTAAGTTGGGGTTCACAACAAGAGACAATAGTTCTGCTAACTGTTATTTCTTTGTTGTGAAATTCGGTCATTAGCGAAAGCTAGCGGCTAACTGTTACAGCTACAAGAGTAGCCATTAGCGTATCAATGCTAACTCAAAATTGTGGTCGCAACATTAGCTGATATTTCATAGCGGTGTTACACTCGTGCCAATTCAGCACATTGCAGAAGTTAGCAGAAGTAAGGATTAAAAGTCATTACAATGTAAAATTATAAATTAGTACAAGTTTGTACTAAGTTTGACAAAAATCTGAATTCAGAGTTGAGCAAACTCAAAAACAAAACTTAAAATATTTAGTTTAATCGTCCAACTTAAAATTGTATCGAAGTTTGTTGCCTTGAAATTTTGAGTTCACCCAACTTTTCTTTTTTTGCAGTGCTGAGGCTGCAATACTCTATACGCTATACAACATTATTTACATTTTGTTGCTGAAGACACACTGAATCTACCCTTTAAGGGATCACAGGAGGAAAGGGTTGAGAACCATTTCTATACACAATGCTCAGCATTTTCATTAAACTAAGTAAGAAATCACAACTTTGCATCAAGAAATATAACTCTTCCTCTACTCTGTGGTAACTCTCCACATGGTGGCGTGCTCCACAATACAAACAGCTGCACCCTAAGCCACTGGTCTGATCTTTTGTCCACTCACAAACCTCCCCAGGGCTTCCCCTCCTCTATTAATGTATCCAGTGTCTGACCAGCTTCTCAAGAATTTCTCTCATTCTTCGTCTTTTTTTCTGTATTTATGTCCATTTTGGCTCCCTGCTCTTCCCGTGTGAGATCTATTTCCACTGGATGGAATTTCTCTCCTAAGTTAGACTCCTTTTTCTCTTTTTATGAAACATGATTTTTTTCCTCTCTTACTTAGCATTTTTTCCCCAGCATCTTGCATTTTTATCGAGTCAATTTGCATGGGACATGGGCTGTGATTTGTTTTATCTGTCTGGGCTGCTGTATAGCAATCATATAACTATCAGCCTAAATGGCATTATCTGTCCTCTGCAGACCATAACGGTGACAAATTTCTCAATTAATATGCGCATGCTGCATTTCAGCCATGATGAAAATATTGGCCACTGCCCCCATAGGCTACCGTAGTGTGAGGCCCGGGTGATGTTATCATCATTCATCATGCCCCCTCACCACCCTCCCCATGAATAACAATAGGGATCGACCTTGGCTTGTGCCTCAAGAAGAGAGATGCTGCAAGATTATCAGATTATGACTGGAATAAGTCATGAACTCGTGTGATTGGTTAGTTTTTGGGCTCTTGACAGGGGATTGACTAAGCAGCAGGGTTGTCCCTGGTGATGGGGTTAGGACAGATTGTTGTTTCTAGTCTAATTAGGAATAAGTGGGTGATAATGTGTTTGTGTTACTGAGTGGGGGTGAAGCATTGGGGCATTAGGGTGTCCGGGTCTGTCGCTGGTATTGGCAAGTAGCTTATAATGTACAACCAAGAATCCAGGTTGGAAATGGAGCAAAATGGTCAGAAACCTGAATTTTTGCTCACATGGAGTACTTTTAACAGCGCATTACTTCAAAATGTTTAATATGGACATCTACCATCCATCCATTTTTATCCGTCTGGGTCGCGGGGGCAGCAGGCTTAGCAAAGTATTCCAGACTTCCCTCTCCCCAGCCACAACGTCCAGCTCCTCTTGGGGGACCACGAAGCAGGCCATGCAAGAAATATAATTCCTCCATCTTGTTCTGGGTCTTCCCCAGGGCCTCCTACCAGGTGGACATGCCCAGAAAACATCAACTGGTTCCTTTTGATGCAAAGGAGACATCTACCAATGTAATATTATGTATATGTGACAGAAAGTAAGAAAAAAGCAAAATGTAAGAATAGTGAAAATACCAAAAAGAACTTGCCAAAGAACTGCTTAAAGTGCCCATTTTTGTTAAGATTAATATTGTAATCAAACCTAATGCGTCCACCAAGCCCAAAGGGTGCATGAGATGTAATTGTCCTTCCCTGCCCATGTGTGAAGGTCTGTGCAGATTGTCCACATACATGTATATGCCTGGATCATATGCAGCGACTGGTCAGTCAGACTGGTCAGGTCTGCAGTAATAAAACTGTCGACTGCACTTTACTCTTGAGTATATATTTCAGAATATGCACATGAAACTCAGTTGCCAATTCAGTATATCTGCAACCTGCATGTGTCACAGTGTGTACAATAAGTGTCCTAGAGAGTGTTGAGGTTAATTGATTCCTTGAACCCCATCTGGAGTGCTAATGCCTGCAGTGAGCTTTGGCCTTGTCATGGCCATGAGGGCGAAAAGACAGGGGATGGCTGAGGGTAATATGGGGCGCTTGAGGGACTTAGGATTTGAGGGAGTAGTGGGAGGGTAAGGGCTGAGGTCTGGATTTGGCGATGCTGAGGGATGAAGTGGGGTGTGGAGTTCATGGAGAGAGAGAGAGAGAGAGAGAGAGAGAGAGAGAGAGAGAGAGAGAGAGAGAGAGAGAGAGAGAGAGAGAGAGAGAGAGAGAGAGAGAGAGAGAGAGAGAGAGAGAGAGAGAGAGAGAGAGAGAGAGAGAGAGAGAGAGAGAGAGAGAGAGAGAGAGGCTAAGGCGGTAATCTTTGGGGAGTGTTTATTTACTTGTCTTGCAGGCTGGCCTAGCAGGGGGCCATTGAGAGTCATTAAGTTGCAGCCATTATGCTAATACTTGTAAACACATTGATTAGCCCTTTATCTGCCAACCCACTCATATACGCTAAACGACTAAATCCACCTGCCTTCACGGACCACATTTCTTCTTCTCTTACAGTTTTAAGCTTCCGAAACTTTTTATAAAGCATGTAGGGCTGGGTGATATGGCATGTTTTCTGGTAATTCAATAATGAAATAGTCTGTATGAAATAACGACGTGGTAAAGCCTATTTCTGTATACTGTGTGAAGTAAATATTTGACAAATGGAAAGTTTTCTCATTTAATTAAGAAATTAAGTGCAAAATTAATCTTACTCTTTCAAGTTATTTTTTTCTTTCTTTTACAGCTATACCCTGTATAATACAATGGGAAGTTTGATGTAAAACCAAAATTACAATGTTCCCTGAAATATTTCACATCAGATTGTCTTGAAATTTGAGTTAATATGTGCTTGTTATGATCAATTTAGAATATGTAATTGTTCATCACAATATTTCAGTATATGATTTCATCACACTACGATTCCATTGAAAGATGATAAATAATGATATTGAGTTGTTGCCAAGCCATAAAATAATGCAGTTGGAGTTTATAATAGTCCACAAACAGTTGTAATCATAACAATACTACTTCTAGACTTGCATGGAACTGTAATGTGTAAAAACAAAAACAAATAGCAAGTTAATGCACTTATTTCTCTGTCTGAGGGTAGAAACTCAGCTCTGGTATAGCTGCTATTTAATCAGAACTACTGTTTTCTTTAAGAGGCTTAACACAACTAACAACCTCATTTTGTTCATCCTTAAAAGCCAACATAATTCCAGTTCAGCAGCACTCTTATATGCTGTAGATACCACTTGAAGAACAGGGAATATTGTGGAAAAACAGAAGGCAAAATAGCCGCCTGAAAACCAGAGATTCTAGGTTCTTTGTACACATGTAAACAGTTGAAAATCCCTTGACTAACATGTCTGCAGTCAGCTGACCACTGAGCTGACCTGCCTGACCCTCCCACCACATGTCCTGCCTCAGCGTACTCACTCACATCTGTTTCGGTTTGACAATCAATGTCGAGGGCTCGAAGCTCTGGAACTGATAAGACGTGCGTGGGATCGTTCCTGCTTCATGGAGCCGTAGTCAGTGAATCCACTGTGACGAAATGTCAGTATGTGATGAAAAGTGTGACGAAATGTGTGTGTTCCGGTGTTTGCAACTGGCCCATCTGTTGATGTTTTTGTTCAGGAGATACATACCTTTCTTTACTATGTCTGACAGGTTTATACACACACACTAACATAGGCGCCATTTGGTCACTAAGTGCATACTTTACACTGAGTGTCAATAAAACATTGTTGCTGTCACAATAACAGCAGTTTCAATTGCACGTTTGCGTATGAACAGTCAACATCTGTGCATGTGAATTAACTGTCACTAAAAATAGTTTTTATTTATTTAATTCCTGAAACAAGGGGGAAAACAGGTGTGTGATTGTTGGTCGCATCAATGCAGATTCTGGACATTGTCCTCCCCCCAAAACATGACCCCACACTGCAAAAAAGGGGTGTCTTAAAACAAGAAAAAAAACTACTACACTACTACTACACTAAATCTGAGGGAAATTATCTTGCTGCATTAACAGATAATTTCACTTGACACAATTTCTTAAATTGAGATTATTAAATCTAGCATATTGTACGATTAAAAAAAGAAATTAACTCTTAAAACAAGATAAATTAAAGCTGCAAGCAGCGATGAACTGGCCCGAGCAGAGTGCACTGCAAATTATTTGTTTCTTACCAAGACAAAAAAAACTTTCGATTTAGAAGTGTTGGATAATTTATCTTGTTTTAAGAGTTAATTTCTTATTTTAAGCGTTCAACGTGCTAATTTCTAGATTTTATAATCTTAATTTAAGAAATCTTGTCAAGTGAAATTATCTGTCCATGCAGCAAGATCATTTCCCTCAGATTTAGTGTTTTATCTTGTTTTTAGACACTCCTTTTTTTGCAGTGCATAAGTTGTTTGTACAAGCAGCTTTTTATAACATATTTATGTTTATTACAACCTCTAGAGGCTGTAGTAGTTATTAAGATGAGTGCAAAGAGGAAGTCACGTTGTCATAAAGAGTGACAAAGGTTGCATGTGGAGGAGGTTCGGGGTGGATGGACAGCTCAAACAAACACAAGACTTTGACTCAGGAGACTGCTGTTCATGTCCCATGTGAAACCAAAAGTTCGCATTGACTTAATTTTACTCAGTGTTACTATGTCACTTACGTATCAGGGGATAGGCCTAGATAAGTATTTTATACTTCAGCCTACTCCCTTTTTTTTCGAACCAAAATAATATAAGGAAATGCATATTGAATATTAAGTTAACTGGTTCTTATTTCTATCTTATTACTTAAAACAGGGCAGATGCATGTATATGTATAGGGCTTTAATACTGTATGTGTGTAAATGTTTATATGTTTATGTACATCTGTTTAATGGTGTCTATGTGAGTATGTGTATGAATATGTATATGCATCTAGCCTACGCTGTTTTAGTTTATGTTGTTTATTTTTTTCAGTTCGAAAAGAAGAATTAATAAAATGGAAAAAAAAAAATGAACGTAATAGCATGACTTAAGATATAGCATACATAAATACTTCACATATGTTACTGTGTCATGCACCGAAATTAAGTTACATAACAAACATACTTATTTTAATCCAAACCATGATCTTTTCCTAAATCTAAACAAGCAGTGTTGTTGCCCTAACCTAACCGAACTGTGCCGTTAACCACGCGTGGTTACCTGCAACATGACATGTAGGTATGAGGATGTTTTGATCCCCTGTCACTAGGGTTGTCACGATACTAAAATTTTCAACTCGATACCGATACTCAAGAAAATATTCGATACTCGATACCATTTTCGATACCACAAGAACAAAGACCCCAAAATTTAACAAATTTTTTTAGCAACAAGAAAAATGCAACATGTAAAAATCAACATAACCACAGGTTTATTTATAATAAAAAACAGTTGTGCAAAAAGAAACTGCAACTACGGTAACAAGCTTCAGATACTCGATACTTTTGAAAATGAGTATTGTATCCGGATACAATGTTTTAGTATCGATACTTTTTTGCGTATCGATACTTTTGACAACCCTACCTGTCAGTGTTACGGACAGAGACGCCTCTGTGGACTGCTATAGAGAGTAGGAACAAACAACATATACGAGCGTATGTGTTGAAGGACTAGTTGTGATTCTACCTCTCAGAGTCCTTGTCAGGGCCCTTTGCTGAATGTCATCCCCCCTCTCTCCCCTACCGTTCCTGCATGTCTCTCTTCCTATCAAATAAAGCAGATATGCAGAAAAAACAGATATTGATTTAGATAGGATTGATGTCAGCATGACATTTTCTCACCTCACTGGCTGTGAAATTCTGGACTTAAAAGCTGTAAAATCTTGGTAACTCCTCTCCTACTTCTCTATTGACTGCAAAAAATGGCCTTGAGATTCCACCTAGCAACATAAAACACCCTTTTCTCCACCACTGCAGTATGTATTCTTCACATCGCCTTTCACCCCTCGCTTCCTCCTCTCCATACCTTGAGGAGATGTAGGAAAAGAGCTGGCAGCCGGAGCTGGTTGCTCAGCCCTCAAGGGAAGAGTTTGATTTCAGCCTCAGGGACCCGGGTCACTGGATAGAGTATGGACCCTGTGTTTCTGCTCTCCCTCCTTGTCCTCCTACGTCTTACTCTCCCCTGCCCCTCCTTTGTGCCCTAATGCTTTGCAGATGCCTTCAAATCCATACCTCGAAAAATAAAACCAAAAATAGCCAGCTGTGCTCCCACTGGCATGTCCTAATGTAATGTAAAATGCCACTTCAGCTAACAAGCCCAACATCTTTATTTTTACTTAGACACAGGAATATTTATATTCTTGCTCAGAACTGGGTTAATGTTGGCAATAATAAGATGATACTGTAATTAGCTGCTAGTTGTTAGCATGGCTAATGTGGCCTAATGTTTGCCTCCTGAGCCGCTTTAGTGGGCTAATGCTTGGATATCATGCAGGCATGTTGTTCTAAAGCCTTTTGTGAATGCTTAATGCTAACAACCACCCACACGTGATGCAAGCAAACCTTTACTTTGACCTGCTTTCCATAACAACAGAAAAAGCACATTCTATCGATCCAATCAGCAGTCGCTGTGTGTCAGGATTAACGAAGGGCTTCAACAGCTGTGTCTTCTGTGACTGCTTTGATCATTTATCAGGAACAATTAACACCGGATATTCAAATATAGCACAGCTTCAGTTTAGGCCTGAGTGATTTGTGAAGACATCTACAGTTGGACCACAAACTGCTTACACCCCTGCTTTTCTCTTGATTGGGACTTGTTTATAGAGCTTCGAGGTCGTATTTGCCTTTCAAACCATGCACAGCATGAATAGCTTAACAGGCTCCCTGGGAGTTTGCTATAGCAAAGTACTTTTCATGCTGCTGCCGTTCTCCACCAAACAAAACTCATGTATTGGCCCCTGTCCTCACCTCGTTGATAAGTTACAACCAGACATTTCCAGGTCCCACACTTACACCTATTGTATTGTCACTCTGCGGAGATCATTTACCGTTAGCTTGTTCAATTAACCCAGCAGGCCTCCAGCATGCATATAAAAACTACCTTCGCAGTTTGGCTGATGGAGGAGCAATCCCTTTACACATTGGATAACTTGTACTTTGGCTATGTACATTATGTTGAGCAGGCTTTTTTCTTTATTCATACCAGATGTACTATATACCATATAAACAAAGATAAAATCTTATAAAATGGTACATTATTTCATCACTATTTAGTAGGCATGGAACCATTTGAAAATGTCATGTCATAATTATCCTGGCCAAAATAAATGCTATTCATACTATTATCATGATAATAATCAGCATGCCTAAAACTCTTAAAATGGAATCACTGCATATTTTAAAAGAATACATATTTTTCAAATTGTAGGTGTTAGTTTGCGGGTCAAACACCTTCCTCTAGCATGTTCTGGAGTTGGGCTCTGCATTTCCCTCTTGCGCCAATTCCAAATAAATCAGGAAATCAATCAATAGCACGTACATTAGCAGATGATACCGCCTTTTCAAGTCATGTTCACCATTATCTTGACAATGGAAATACACCACAATCTACTTATTTTGAGTGCTTTTATCTCATAAAATCATATAACGTCTCGTCCCTACTGTTTGCACCTCCATACATTTATTAGTGCTAGTAAACTGGACAGACAGTGCTAGCTTCTGTGAGTGCTAGTAGCTGTAAAGCCTGTTGCTTTTGGCCTCTTGACCAAATGACCTGAATTCCTGCTTCCCTGTTAAGTCTTACAAGAACAAGTGCCCAGTAGTATTTTATGTTGGGAAATGAAATGAATGACCAGGAATAGAGGAAATTAATAGGAGTTTTCCTGTTAAGGCAAGCTTCTGTGGCTGAGGAATGTTCCAAAATTAGAACTCCCATTTCTAAAAGAACTATTTGTTTTGAGACATGAAAGTAAGTCCTTTGGAATGAATTGAAGGTAGTAACTAATTTTAGACCAGCCTACCAATTTCTTTTGACAATGCCTTTAATGATCCAGAAACACAATTGAGAGTGAATAAGAGAAGAGTATTAGGCAAATGGAAAAGTGAACACAGCAGTTACCATTCTCTTAAAATGTAAAACATTCCCTTGTGCCCAAACAGAGGATATCAGCATCTTAACTGCCACTGTGGCAAGCCTAGAGTGAAAGGGCAAACATCCTGGCAAATACCCTGCCAACTCTGAGGCTCCGTCTGTCCACAACATACTTTCCACTGTGACACATTCAAACACTCTGCAGTACAAGTCATTGAAAGTCGTTGGCCATTGACATGAATGGTATACATTCCAAATGTATCAGAGGTCGTGTGCCCAGCATGACTTGAGATGTATGGGATGAGGCGAGGGGTTAAGTCCCGCCGTGTCCCACTTTGGTGACAATGAAGCATATTCTGGTTGCTAGCACACAGTCATCATGGTGGAGATGTCCGTATAAAGGCTTTATTCATCTGCTGTGGCCTGTCACAAAGAGACAGATACATCAGATCACAGCGAAATGGATGAAGGGATAGAGAAAAAGCCAGCTAGAACAAGCACAGTGACACTCAAGAATCTGGAGCTGTTGTATCTGAAATGAGACATGGCTTTTGCTCATGCATGTGTGCTGTCTTGTGTGTCTGCCCTTATCCTGTCTTCTTGTAGAGCACTTGTGCATGTGTGTATGCCTGTGCACGAACAGAATACTTGTCGGTGTCTCTTTATTAGCTCGAATGCGGTCGCAGCGAGAGCCAAGAGGAGGTTTTCATTAACCTCATGCAGTGAGAGGGCACTGCCTTCACTGCTGGCTATGCTGCCCTGAGCAGTGCCTGCTCTCCTGGCACTGCAGTATAATCTTCCGAGCCTATTTGCTCTACATCATACCTGACAAGATAAGAGCTTCCTCATTCATGGAATGCTGTTTCACAACGGTCAGCAAGGTCAACCGTCCCAGTCAACCATGCTCTTACAGATGGATAGTTGATCCTGAATCTTCGGGGAACACACACGATCAATTACCTACACCATCTGCTGGTGGTTGTTGGTGATGTTCACTGACTCAGCATCCACACCATAGGCTGTATATAGATAATAGGTGTCGTCATTGTGACGTCAGCCACTGGTTTGTGCAATCCTGTTTTCAAGTTGTTTCAACTGTGCAGAAAGGATTAAGCTGGAAAGATGCTGTCAGCCAATGCTAGAGCTCGATACCTGGTTTCTTGGTGCATTCACAATGAAAAACTGACTCCTCAGAGTGTCTTTTGGTTAAGGCACTTTTGCATTGGCTTTACTTTCATGGTTGGGAGTTTAACCATGCCAATATGCATACATATATCTACTTACCTCGCACACATCCCTCTATTATCCTGAGATGTTCTGACAGCCATCAGCTGCAATCTGGTACTCCTCTTGAAATGAGAGTTGTGTTGCTATTAGTCATCCACTAACCACTTCACCTTCTGGTCTCTATATCCCTTGTTGCTGTCTGGGGGTTGATATCACTGCCTATACTTATTTTTAAACAACAGACAGTATGGGAGAGAAGCCTCTGGTGGGATTGAGCTCTTCACTGCAGCATCGCGCATTAGTTTTATTGTTCTGCCTGTGATTTCCAACTGTACTGCAGCTGAATGACGTGGCTAAACTTGAGGTTAGATGAGAGTTTTGATTCATCCTTATGACATTGATTCTGAAAAGCACAAGGGAAAGACGACAGAAGGAGGAAGTGGGGGGGTATGCGGAGTGACGATGGACAGATTGTCAGGTCTGCGTTTCTATAAATAGCACAGCCTGTCTTCACCTGATCTCTCTACTATCTTTTTTAACTCAATTGCCACGCTGCCAGAGTCCGAAAGTCACTATTGACAAGGGCAGAGGCGGACACACTGAGCACAGAAAACCTCACACACAGTACTGTGTCACCCCCCATCTATAGCTTAGCCTTGTGGCGTAATCCCATTAGAATCCATTAAGCAAGGCATCTTAAACTGAGCCTCCGTCTTCTAAATGCGGGGAGGTCGCCTTCTACTCTGACAGGGTGAAGAAGGGAGGAGGGAGGGAGGGAGGAAGAGAAGGAGTATAGGAAGAGGATGGTGGTGCCGCTTTGGAGTCACATGACTAATTTGTGTCTGTTGCGGGGAGCACGGGCAGCTGGCCAAAGTCATTCCTCCCTCTCCTTCTCCATCCTTCACTCTCTGCCTCTGTCTCTCTCCCTCAAACACATGCATTTCTTAGTGAGCTAAAGCCGATTGCATGCATGTGTTTTTGAGTGCAGTTGCCAGTTTTTGCCATTTGGGAGTGTCACAATCCGTATGCGGTGACCACATGCTTTGTTGTTGACCGAGCGGCATCTGCTGTCACTAACTATGTCCCTCTTGTGTTGCTTCTCCCTCAGGGACTATGGCTCAAAGCGCAAGTCCGGTAAGTCACCTGTTTTTCTTCACTATCCTTCCCAAAAGCTGATAATCTCTTCCAACTTGTTGCTTTTACCAGAGACCCAAGTCGGGATGTTATGCTGCATGACGTACGACTCTGAGACTTTCTCTGCTACTTGTCTGTTATTCATGTGATGTCAGTGTGTGGTTTGTTTACTTGTCCCGCTGCAGGACGCTGACTTGCTGTCAACTGTGTTTTAGGGTGGGTTCAAAAAGCTGTCAAGCCCTCTCCTTTTGGCTGTTGATTTGCTCGTAGTCCAGGGTGGGGTTGCAGAATTGCCTGAGAGTTCTTTGGTTTGTCAAAATAGAGTCATTAACAAATGTTTTGTTAAGAGAAAGCGTTATTCTCTGATGTGGCAGATGGGATCTTTGAAAGATTGTTTGCCTGTGGGTCTTCAACTGAAGTTCTAGGTGAAGCTTTTAGTACAAGACATGTTTAGTTTTCTTAATAATTCAATAAGAAATATTGACTTTAACAGGAATACCTTTGATGGTATGCTTAGGGGTTTGGTTTTATCCTGATCTCTTTGGTCTATTTCCCATCGACTTTAAAGGTAAACAGATGCTAATATAGTTATATTGGATGCAACATATACAATACAGTAGAATATACCATTAAGTATAAACATCCAACCATTGACAGGTCGTAAACCTGTTCGAGTAGATGCATCCAACATGTGAATTCAGTGACATAGGCCAACAGCCACTATAGGTAGGGTTTGGCCGATGTCAGTTTTTTTGAATCAGTTTGATATAAAGACAAACACCGGACCAGACCAGTATACTGAATATTACTTTCAGTGTCACTCTTGACTGAGCAGCCATTGTGCAATTTTAATTTTCTTTGAGACGAACTCTGCTATGTCTTATCTCGTCACCACCAAAAAGCTCATAAAAAAATTGTTTTTGTATTAATTGGATGGTGTTAGATCTTCTGACATACTTTAACGGCTGTAAGTTTGCCTCAGTGGACTGACCAGTTCAACAATACTTTTGTAGGAAAACTATAAATACTGGTTGGATTTACAGAGTGAAGTCGTCAGCACAGTTATAATGAATTGCCAGTTGAGCTGGTGGCATACAATCAAACAGGACCACTGGAAATTGACCCAACTATAACTATAAGACTATTCATCCATTCATTACTGTCAAGGATTTTTTATCCTCCTTTGCAAATGTATGGCTCTCAGAGGGTATTAGTTGAAGTATAGCTGCTTAGCAAAAGCATTGCTACATGTGAGTCTCTAATACATGCATACATAATGTTAATACATTTGTTTATAGCTAGGTAGACAGAGGGAAATTTCAGTCATACCTCTTATAAATTATTAAAGAGAGAATGCAGGAAATAGCCTGTGCTTGAGGGAGAATATGATTCTTTTGCTACAGATGCCCTAAAAGACTACATTGTCTTGATATTGAATTGTTTTAGAGTGGGAATATCTTGTTGTTTTTGGTTATAAGTAGGCAGCAATCCAAAACTCTAAAAAGCAGCAATACAAAAACAAGTCCATGTGTCGTAGGGCTATTTTTGCTTTTGTTTTTCATACCTCATTTGTTAAAGTTTGGTAATGCGACCTTCTTCAAGTAAACACGTGTTGAAATTGATGGTGAGTTTATTTCTGGATGAAAAGCACAGAAATTGCGTGACCCTCCTGCAAGGAATGGGTTTGTTGTAGCCCCAGAAAGAGCTCACTACCAATTCAATTACATCCACATTCCTCAAAGTGATTTGATTTCTTGGAAGCTGACTGCTGCTGCTAATAAGCCAGCTCATGTGTTTGTTTTTTTCCTCTACATCCCCTTCGTGTAGCGCATTATGCTTTGAAACAGGTGGTTTTCCTACCCTTAGTGTCAGCCAACCTAATTCTCTGGGATGTTGCCCAGTTGGATGGCACTCCACTGACCCAGTGATCTCTGCTACGACCTGAAGTAACATTAAGCCTGTCAGTGTGGCAAAACATTATCTATTTTTAAACCTTTGGACAGTTACATAACATCTGCAATATTTCTATAAGTGGAAAGGAACACTGTCCCTTAAAGCTGCAGTGTGCAGTTTTCTGGAAAGGTAAAATAGAGCTCTCCTCTCGGTCCGAAGCCCCTTCCACCAGATGAGCACATGCATACACATAGGCTTCATACAGTAACCAGTAGCAGTACTAGTCATTCATTTCAATCATCCCGATCATGACTTTGATCCTAAAGGCATTATATAGAAACAATTCTATGAGAATTACTGTTGCATGTTAGCCTGGCTAACGCCAGACGATACCACAAATGAGATATAGTCTGGAGACCACCTATTCATTTTTCCGTTGAGGAGGCATGGTTTACGATCAGCCAGAGCCGTTTATTGGGCGCTATGAATGTCTATCATAAGCGTCTGTACGTAGCTCTTAGCCAATCGTATCAATTATACCAGATGACATATGCAGAGCGACGGGACTGCTGAACAGAACCTGGTATCGGCAACTCTTGATTGCATTCTCCTGCTCGGGACCCAGCTGTGCCGCGGAGATACTGAGTTGGGCTGCCTCCTTTATCTGGTCCTCCATCAAGGCGATCAATGGCAAGACGACCACAACAACCAGGGTCTCGCTAAACACCATTAGCTTAGCCACTAACGGGGCTAGTTGGTAGATTAGGCTTAAGCCAAATCCTGTTGGAAGCAAGGCTAAAACATCCTTTTTGGTGGTGATAAAGGAGTGTAAAGCCAAACATTGTTCTTCTTTTAAAATAAACCTTCGCTCTAAACTATCTAGAACACTGTCTACAGCTTGATCGAAAGAGAGCTTTGCGTCTGCTGCAGCCATGTTGGATCCATAAGCAAACTACAAGCTTCCGTCTGTCGAATAGTACGCGTAATAAATGGTTTCAATAAAACTACTTGTGACATGTCATATTTGGCTTTGACTTTGACTGAACATTTGCTCTCACTTTGCGATAAAAATATCGGGATATATATCTTATATTGATATTCAGCCTAAATATATCGGGATATGACTTTTGGCCCATACCGCACAGCCCTAATATAAAGTAGATTCATCTCTCCAGCTGTCCTAAAGGAAAGATTATAGCCTAACGTTAGATGACTGTTTTTATGATGTTTACTTTCTGCTTTAGCACTCACTGTAAATCCCTGAGATGCTTTCGAAGGCTTCCCGCTGAGAGTGTTTAGTAGCCGTTACACCCCTTTTCACCATTACTTTTCAAAGAAAACAGGATCCACTCGTTGTGGTTTCTCCTGCTCAGTTGCTGCCATATAATCATACTCATTACCCATTAGTTAAATCCTTTTCCTGTCATTCAAGCTTATGTATACTCTACTACACATTCTTGTTAAACATATTTCCTTAATTTCAGTGGGCAACACAAATCATGGCAGTGTTTAAATTAAAAGAAAAAACATGTCAACAAGCACCCTGGAAGCTTTAACTTGTTTGTTTTATGACACTTTGTGATTCTGGCGTGAGATATGTGATGCAACTATTTCTTGGTAACCAGCAGCTCTGAACAGTGACTGTGCACAGAATTCAGTCAGGACAATCTGTTATTGTCCTGACTGAGGCTGCCAAGTCTGGAAAGATATCCAAATCTCAACCTGTTCACTGACTGTAGCCAGAAGTGCAGTCACAGAAGTGTGAGGCTAATCACCTTAATGGACACAAGTGACGTCAAACTGTCAGAAAGAACGAAATCGACCTTTCACTTCCAAGCCCATCAAGCTTTCGCATCCAGCATGTCAATGTGACATTTTCAGTGGTGTCAGTGAGAGCTATTCCAGAAGAAATAATCACTACTTTGTAGAATAATAGTTCGGAAATGATAGAGAAAAGTAGACAGAAAGGACTACAATAAGCATTTGACAGTTTCAGCTTCCCAATATACACTCACTGGCCACCTAATTAGGTTTTTGGGACCATTCTCTGTAAAACCTAGAGATGGTTAGATCAGCAGTTGGTGAAATACTCAGAGCAGCCCGTCTGGCACCAACAACCATGCCACGTTCAATGTCACTTAAATCACCTTTCTTCCCCCTTCTGATGCTCGCTTTGACCTTCAGCAGGTCGTCTTCACCATGTCTACATGTATAAATGCATTGAGTTGCTGCCATGTGGTTGGTTAAATATTTGCTAATTCCAAGTGGTTTGTGTAATTTAGAATATTGTGAATGTAGAAAGACATTCAAATTGAGCGTCAGGCACCCCAGGTCTTGACACCCCACACAGCAGGATGATTCAATCATTATCATTTTTGTTGTTTGTTTTTTTATCATAAGCAAATGTTTTGTAATGACTCCCTATATTGTTGGAAACTTTTAGCTGTACGCAGTTAGCAACATGTGCTAAGGTTAGCACAACAAGCTAGCAAGCTGTTTGCGAGTCAGTGTGACTTGATCACAAATAAACGGTGTGGGGAGAGAGAGAGAGAGAGAGAGAGAGAGAGAGAGAAAGAGAGAGAGAGAGAGAGAGAGAGAGAGAGAGAGAATGTTTTGTGATTGGAAGCACAGCTAACATGCTAACACACATTTGACAGGATCACCAGATGTGCTGTTTACAGAGACAAGGACTTGTAGGTTCCAAACTGTTTGGCCATTTTGCAAATCGAGGTTAACATGACCATGTAAATGCTAACAAAGCCCTGAAGGCTGTTTCTAACGCAGGATTGGTCAGTGGCCGTTCTCAGGGGAACTTAGCAAAGGGACAGTTCTACTTCCTAAGATGCCAAAATGTTAATTTTCTTTCAGTGGTGTTTTTCTGTTTGGTCTCTCGGCTATGATGACTACTGCTGCTTCAACATCTGCTCTGCTGTTCTTCTGTTAATGACAGCAAATTTTTGTTGTCACAACTGGAAAAATAAATGCATCACTTCCACTGGACCAGAGCCCCTTTCTGAAGAAACAGAGGAAGTTTGGAACAGCACATATAAACTGGGTATCTGCTGACTCAACATAATATGAAGTCTGTAAACAAGAATAGCAAAGTGGAAAAACAGTCAGTGTGTCCTGATGAAGGAGCTGTCTGAGATTTACACCATGCAACTGCAATTTTCCAGTCCAACCATTGTAGAGACCTTTGTTACATGCCATTCCCTCTTATAAATGCCTAATGCTATCTCATAGACAACACTTTAATTTTAAGACAAGAAACATTTCGAAAGTGAAATTCAAAGAACTTAAATCTCTATATTACAATTCAAAATAATTTGAATTGCAACCCATTTAACCCAAATGTATGTAACTGGATGTTAAAAGCCAATCACAGTGTTCCACATAATATAAAGTGAATTTCAGTGGTGCCACACTCTGCTTTCAGCAATCATGGCCAACATTTATTTTATTCATAGTGTTTAAATACATAATTTGTGTAAAACTATGTTTAAAGGTGACATGAGATGTTCTTTGACTTGTCAAAAATAAATGGGAGTTTTATAGCTTTTATGCAAGTTTTTTTCTTCCCTCCATCCATACTTTAATGGATCTTAAAGCAGTTTCACAACCTAAGTTCATTTGTTTGGTCCGAATCAGATCGAAATGATACTTTTAGTTTGTTTTGTATTTAGTCTGGTTTGCTTCCACAGTGCATGAATGTAAGTAAATAAAGAATAAGATTTGTGGAAGATGGAACAGTGTGTACAAAGGTGGAGGGCTGGAAATATGCTCGCAGCATTAATTCTTATTGGTGTTGGAAAATGTGAACACAGAAATAAACAAAGCAACAAAGAGTCGAACACGCCATGAAAATATAACCTTGACTCTGCATTGATCTATTGTGCACACAAATCCTTTCTCCTCATGTTAGCCCACAATCTGCTGCCTTTATGGTTCATTTCCTGTAATTGGGTCGGATAATGTTCACAGTGCAATCAAACCGCACTGCGGTCCATTTAGATAGGACCAAGACCTTCTCTGCAAGTGGTCTCAAACCGGTTGTTTTGGTCCGCACCAGAGTACGACTGGAGAGTTCACAAGCGTCCAAATGAACCGTAACAAGGATTTAACCGAAACCAGAGTTTGACGAAACGGACTGAACTTTGGGTTGTGAAAGCACCCTTAATGATACTGGAAGGAAATGTTAGGGACATACTATTTAAATATATTCTGATTAGATTTTCTAATGACACAATCTGCTGTGATGTATCCTGTAGACACAATATACAAGTCAAGAGACTTTGAACATGCTGTTTTCTGAAGATATTTTATTTTTTAATTTGGTTAAAATAATAGAAAATATGTATGCAGTGTGTTTTAAAGCATCAATTTTACATTGATATGTTGTTAACCATTCATGTTTGTTGTTGTGGTGCCTCCTAACAGAAACCAAACACTGATTCATCTCCCCTCAAGTTAGCAGGGGACATAGATGTCAGACGTGTTTTTTTTAAGGTAGGGTCAGGTCCAGGGAGTGTCAGGGGTCACAGCTCTGCAGCGTGCAGATGGAGCTCGTACTCCTCCATGTGAGGGCCAGATTGAGAAGGAGGGGGGTGCTGTTTGGGCTGAAAAGGCCACAGGGGTTGTGACTGTCAGACAGACGCTAGTTTGTTTACGTGGCACAATGGATACGATTTCAGACTAACATCAGAATAGCAACATGTATTTCAATGGAGGAGGCTGTGTGTGTGTGTGTGTGTGTGTGTGTGTTATTACAGGTGCAGGTTTAGTGGACAAGGGCAGTTAGTGTTTATATATCTGTTAAGCTGTCTGTGCTAATTAGGAACTTGTTTGTACCATCAGGAGCCCCTCTGTCAATGGACACATTTATCTGACAGTTATACCACCAGAACCAGTCCTTCTCTATGTTGACTTTTACACATTTTACATCATACTGAGCACTTAATTGCAGCAATAATAATGTCAGCACACTCTTATCACATCCCTGTTGAAGATATAGTAAAGTGAGTATTGATTCAGCTAAAAAAGCAAAAGATGATTGTTTCTTGCAGCTTCACAGCCATGAGGCACAGCAATCATGATGTGACGGAGCAGTTTGAGTTCTTCCCTGGGGAGTGACGGCGTTGTATCTCTGCAGATCATCTCCATAAATCTGAAGGAGATGTTAAAAAGGGGGAAAAAAGTGAGTGGAGTGAGGGAACAGGAAGAAGAGAGAGTCACTGTGGAACAGATGTGGCCTGTGATGTGACTTGACCTCACTCTCTCAGCCTGATCTGGTAGCCATGTGACATTGCTACCAGCATTGTGGCTCCCTGCCACTCTGTTTGCACACAAACGTACGGTGGCCCTGAAGTGCAAACCACACCAGCAACTCACACCATATGCCAGCAATTCATCACAACACACCAGCAACTCACACAACACACCAGCAATTCATCACAACACACCAGCAATTTATCACAACACACCAGCAACTCACACAACACACCAGAAACTCACACAACACGCCAGCAATTCATCACAACACACCAGCAACTCACACAACACACCAGCAACTCACACAACACACCAGCAATTCATCACAACCCACCAGCAATTCATCACAACACACCAGCAATTCATCACAACACACCAGCAACTCACACAACACACCAGCAACTCACACAACACACCAGCAATTCATCACAACACACCAGCAATTCATCACAACACACCAGCAACCCACACAACACACCAGCAATTCATCACAACACACCAGCAACTCACACAACACACCAGCAATTCATCACAACACACCAGCAATGCATCACAACACACCAGCAACTCACACAACACACCACCAATTCATCACAACACACCAGCAATTCATCACAACACACCAGCAACTCACACAACACACCAGCAATTCATCACAACAAACCACCACTTCATCACAACACACCAGCAACTCACACAACACACTACTGCTTACGGAGAAGCGAAAAACAGCTCAATTGACCTCAGGAGGAGGATCAGCGTCCAATGTGTACCTACCCTTTCCGTTGTGATGAATTGCTGGTGTGTTGTGGTGAATTGCTGGTGTGTTGTGGTGAATTGTTGGTGTGTTGTGTGAATTGCTGGTGTGTTGTGGTGAATTGCTGGTATGTTGTGTGAATTGTTGGTGTGTTGTGTGAATTGCTGGTATGTTGTGTGAATTGTTGGTGTCTTGTGTGAATTGCTGGTGTGTTGCGGTGAATTGTTGGTGTGTTGTGTGAATTGTTGGTGTGTTGTGTGAATTCCTGGTATGTTGTGGTGAATTGCTCGTGTGTTGTGGTGAATTGCTCGTGTGTTGTGGTGAATTGCTGGTGTGTTGTGCGAATTGCTGGAGTGTTGTTTGAATTGTTGGTGTGTTGTGCGAATTGCTGGAGTGTTGTTTGAATTGTTGGTGTGTTGTGTGAATTGCTGGAGTGTTTTGTGAATTGCTGGTGTGGTTTGCACTTCAGGGCTACCGTACAAACGTCATATGTCACCACACACGTTTGTATCACAGTCGGGGATGAATTGTGTCGCCTGTGTTGTTCTCTCCTCGTCTTGCTAAACACTGTATCAATACTAGTTAGCTTGTGCCTGCTGTTTGACATTGTTTTGTGTTGTCACCCTTGGCCGCTGTGCTTTTTTCTCGTGTTGAATCAATACTGGTTAGCTGTAATTTGTTATTGGTTGCCTTTGTCTTGGTGTCAGGTGACAAGGGTTTATCATTGGAACTCCTGACTGTGTGGTGGCAGCAGCTACAGCTAGCTGTGTGCAGGATTCACAGGGAGCAATATCATCAGGTTGGAGGTTTAGATACCAGCACCCTTAAAGTGATACTGATGAGGATTGAGCCGATGGTTGATTGAATTGACAGACGATGATGATTTAAATCAATTGGCAATGCCCATCTAGTTCGTGATGCTTTGACGATTTTTATTTGCCAGAAAACACTGCCATGGTGAATTTTAAGGTGTACATATACCCATTTTCCCACTAAGGCAGTTCAAGGGGCAGTTCTGAGCCAATGCCTAATCTCGAGCCAGCTCTTTGTGTTTCGACAGCCATCATTCATTTTATATGATTTATTTAACTGCAATGTGATTGATACCAGGTAGTCTGTGCTAGGTAGCTAGTTAGAACTAGCGGACCTTAGCGCCTCACACAGCCAGGAGCAACATTTACAGAGGCACGATCTAGTCACCACCACTCCTCCCCATCCAAATAATCCAACAAACACTGCCCTTCACCACACACCGCAGACTGTATGGGCTGTAACTGCTGCAGTAGTTGGCCAATCACATGTTGCATTAAATCAAAGATTGTTGCAGTTATTGACTGCCAGAAAAATCATACAAATACCTTACTAGCTACAAAAAGGACAGAATGCAGCTATTTTCTCACTGAAAAAGCTTTGAAACTACTACTTGGTGCCTGGTTATTTGGGGGTTTGGGGGTTCGACTTTTGTAATCAGTAGCAGGATCGGCAAAATCAAACACTTGACCATATTGCCTTGAGGATCAACAATCAGAGGACTTTCAGAGCAGTTTGATGATGATAGAAACACTGACAGCCAGTCAAAATCCTTCTAAATTCATGCCTCGCCATGTTCAAACAATATAATATTAAATAAAGTCCAATAAAGCCATCACAGCTGTGTGGCACGGCAGCAGCTACTTTTAAACAGTTTTTTAAGTTTTTTTATTCATTTTCTCATTGACAAGAATGACAGTTAAAAGCTAAATCAAGTGCTTTGTATCTGACATTTGGGTCTAACCCTTTTATATAAGCTTATTCATGGTATTTAGGGAAACACGATAATGAGGAAGACGAGGGACATGTGGGGCTCCAACATAGCTGAGTACTTGGCGCCACTGTTTATAAAATATTATTGTTTAACAGTGGGATGCACGCATCATTATAACATAGTTATACTTTTAACATAGTTATCAGGGAATAAAACCAGTGATCTCTGTTCTCTAGTTTAACAATAACATAGCCTTCAGTGTTTAAAATGTCTAATGGAATTGTTGATTCGGAGAATCGTGACATCCCTAACCAATACAAAGCACTAAGGTTCAGTCTGTTTCAGGCTGTTTTATCATAAATAACTTTGTTTAACTATTCATAAGGCTCAAATTGTACTTTCTCCCTGTTTCTGTTTTTGCAGAGAAAACTCAGGGGTACATAGTGAGTACATAATGTTGATGCTTTCTGTCTCATGTGTACTCCTCCCAGATGAAACATTGTAATTAGGAGCTTGCAGTGAAAGATTCCTCTACTTTTCTCTCTTCACCTATCCCAACAGCTTTTTACTCTCTCACACTCTTTAAAGACACACCCCCTGATGTTGTTATAGTGTCCCATAGCACCTAGAGCCACAGGCTTTCTCGCTTCTTATTACTGATGGTTTGAAAGTTTTGGAGCTCAGTAAATGTCAGTGAGGGAGATTTTTTAGCCACATTAGCAACGTAGCTTTAGGAATGGCAATGCCATCAGTGCACCAGACATTCTTCACTTTTTATCTAGTGCAATCTGCAGGTGGACACTTATGGAAAACAGACATTTATGATGCATTGTAAAAACCTTTCCGGTGACTTCATATTATAGCGCCATCATCAAGTCAAAAAATTTCGGTTCGTCCAATATTTTGGTGCAGAACTCATTACATTTCCAACATAAACACTGATGCCATAAATCTGCTGATTAAGCAGTCTGTCTGATTATATCTGTCTAACTTAAGACATTTGCTAACGTAAACCTTTTTCCATTTTGAGCAAGTAAGCATTCAAAGTACCCCTGGCACTGGTTGTAGACTCTTGCCATCTTGTTGATAAGTCAGTTGGGCCCTTAAATTACAAAGCGTTCCTTCAAAATATGTATTTGTGCAGTCAATATACAAATCTACAGAGATATTTAAGATGTGTTGGCGAACACAGAGTGGTGTTATCTTTGACACCCCTGAAATTGATTAGACATAGAAAAGGTGTATAGCTGACACATAAAAGAGAGAAGGTTCGGGACAACTAATGTAATCTGAGAGTCTCATTTAGTCATTTTAGGGTTAGAAATATTAATTAAAGGGGGGAAAAAAGCCTATATATACTGTAGACTCGACACCGTTCATGGTTCAGAAACATTAACAATAAGTTCTAAGGACTATCATAAAATCAAGGCGTATATAAGGTTTCAGCATCAACTAGAAAGATCATAAATGCTCTTAATAATGCTGAACCGTTTCAGCAGACATTCGGACCGCTGGTCTTAGCTTGTTGATGGATTGTGGTTTAGTGGGGGGTGTGCAGTGATGTCAGCGACGGAAACTTTTCTTTCAAAACACAATCTACTAATCTTCTCACTAGAAAAACAAGATAGATGCTATTAGGCCCCATCCAATACAAACCTAAAAGGAGGACTTAAGAAAAGCCATTTTTCACTGTCCCTTGGCCCTCAATTGCAGAGTAATGGAGACATTTGGGGTCAGGATTTCGAGGAAAATTGCCCACAGCAGCAAAGGGACAGAGAAAACAGTGCTGTTTCTGCTGGGCTGTGGCGTCATCAGCCAGACCTGAAAGGAATTAAGCATCCGTATGTGTGTGTGTATTTGTATGGAGGGGGAGTGGGTTAGCATGCAGGGCCAAGACTGGAGTTAATATCAATCAGATGTTGAGCGCTACAGAGAGAGCAGTCGGGTGGGTAATAATCACTGTAGGGCGTTAGTGAGCGGGGTTTGACCCTGGCTGACCTGGGACCAGCCTGTATCCCTCCCTCTGGGGCCAACATCAATCCAGCAAAGCTCCTGAGGCTCTGGTGGCTAGTGAGAGAGGATTTGGCCTTTATTATCTCACGTGAGTCAACTGAGGGGAGCTTCAGCTTCACAACAGGGGCAGCGCTCACCACGATCGTGAAGTATAAAAACTTCAAAAGATGAGTTGATTATTTGGGATACCACCCTATTTTCAGATTGTTAAATTTTTATTTTTATTTTAATACTATTGCAAGGCTTCTTACTTTCACAAACATAATGAGTCATTTCGTTTTCTTTACAATATTGTACCTTGCACCCCCCCCCCCCCCCCCCTTTTTTTTTTTTTTCAAGGTATATATTCACAAAGTAAATAACAAAAACATAGGGTAAATGGACAAACATATATACAAGGCAAACTGGTATTACTCAAATGAGGATTTCCAAGAAAAGTAATAAACAACAAACTAATGACACAAAAAAAAAAAAAGTGTTAAATTTTGATTCTGAATGTTTAATGGAACTCAAAGTGAGGAAGCAGGATTTTGAGTGAATACAAAATTATATATATATAAATTAATAAAAAATATTAATTTACCTTAACCAAATTTGACTGACCTCAGAGAGCGTATGGAGCTTGAGCTAAGAAAAGTTTTCAGACCTCTGAATCACTACCCACATCTCACATTTTTTAACAATTCAAATATGTCAGCTGCTGTACCCACTGAGGGCTGCATTTATCAATTTGATTAAATAATACATAAACAAGCCCAAGCATTCAGTGCCAATGCTGCTCCCAATACTTCCAATACTATTGTTTCTAATTTCATTACTCCTGGAAAAACCTAGATGGGTAGGATTAGGGTGTGACTGTGTATTGTGTATATTAAAGGTGATGGTGAGAGGAGGGGTTGTATGGGGTGACGTGTGGGGGGACTGGCTGGACCGGAGTGAGTGATGTACAACCCCCATATTTACAACAACAAAAGTCCATCACTTTGAATATACTACTGTATATAAAGGCTTTGTACAGTTTTCATTTGAATATATGTCACAGATGATTAGCAAATTATAACATTCTGCTTTATTTTACATTATTATTTCAGAATCGCCTTTATTGTCATTGCACAGAGTAACAAGTAGTAGGACAACGAAATTAGCCATCAACCCGTCCAAACATATACTTAACACACATACAGTATGACAAAGAGGTGGACAGGACAGGGAGACAGGGATGAAAGAAAATATACAGCATAATGTGAGGAGAGGAGATGAGATAAAAAAATTTAAAAAAAGTAAAAAAAAAAGATTTTACATTAGTATTTACATTTTAGACATCACAATATGTTTTAAATAAGGGTTGTAGCAAAACATAAGCCTTCTTTCCATTCATGTATTTTCAAACATATTTAAAGTACTGCACTAGAAAAGCTCTATGGACACAGAAATATGCTAAAATGGATATGGAAGCATCTTTGCAGGATTAATTGTGATGTAGTAAGCATGTAAACTTAAAACACATTCCTGAAGACCTCTCTCTGTTTCTATCATAGATTGGTTAGCTGACAAAGGCATACCACCATGGGTAGCTTTAACTGCCAATGTGACAATTTCCTGAACCTTTGTGACTTATTCTCAGTGGAAACTGTAAAGACTGTATATTTTATTTTCAAACTGATGGACTTTTGTTTTGTAAATACACTCAGAATTCTGAATTTGATGCATTCTAGTTCTAGTTTAATGGCACTAACTCAAGTTTGAAGATGTCTCTGGTCTGTATCTTGACCGTCTACTGTATGCAACCATCAAATGTATATATTTGTCATATTTTATACTACTTAAAACTCTACCTCCATTAGGCTATTTGTTTTAAGCTAATTAGTTTAATCGTGTGTTTTACTTCCACATATACAAAATTAGTTGTGACAATAAACAATCTTGAATCATGAGTCTCTACAATCTACAGTATTTCACAAAAAAGAAATGTGAGCCAATTCAGTTATGGTATGTTGAGCCCACCTGCCCCTGGGGCGCCCAGTTTGAACTCTGGTTGAAAGGAACCTCCCATTTTGCTTGTTTATACTGCAAAGGTTCATATACATCTGCAGACATTTAAGCTTATGTTCCTATTTCTCTCATGTTATAATGCCTTTAGGGTGAAGGATTTTGACTAAATGACATGCATAAAACAAATATGATGCAAATATTTTCTCAAACAAGCTTGAGAAAAAGTAAAGCACTTCATTATTAATGCGAAGACGATTTAAGACCAAATACAAGTGCACGGTAGATGAGGAAGGACAGTTTGTTGAAAAGGACCTTCCTTGTTGTTGTCCTATTCCAGGTCCACCGTATTGTTATCGAATATTTCTGCTGTCTGTTGCAGTGCTACAGCCCTAATGCTGGCCTACGTCCAGCACAAGATGACAGTCAGACACTAAAGTATTTTTTGGGTATCAAATCATGGCTACCTTGAGATATACATTGCCTTGCAAAAGTATTCATCCCCCTTGGATGTTTCACCCTTTTGTTGCTTTTACACATGAAATCATGGTTGATATAATTTGGCCTTTTTGAAAAGAATTAGCAAAAAAACCCTCTTTAATATCAAAGTGAAAACAGATTTTTACAAAATAGTATAAATGAATTAAAAATCTATAAGTTAAAATAAATGATTGCATAAGTATTCATCCCCTTTAAAGTAACTGACCTAATTCAGCAAAGTTCCAGCTAGTTGATGCCAGCAGTGTCACAATTAGTGAAATGGAGATCACCTGAGTACATTGATGTGTGTCAAGTGATCGTAGTATAAAAAAACATGTGTCTGGGAGGTCCAGTCTCTGGTTCATCACTATTCCTGCTACAATTGTACCATGAAGGCAAAAGAACACTTCTAGTAACTCAGAGAAAAGATCATTGAACAGTATAAGCCAGGAGATGACTACAAATTTTTTTTTAAACTCACTGGACATCACAAAGAGTTCAGTTAAACCATCATTAAGAAATGGAAGCAGTATGGACCTTGTTTAAATCTGCCTAGAGATGGCCGTCCTCACAATCTGAGTGACCTGATTTCATGTGTAAAAGCAACAAAAGGGTGAAACATCCAAGGGGTATGAATACTTTTGCAAGCCACTGTATACCAAGGCTTCATCTGCTGCACTCCCAAATCTTGGTGACCAGCTCCCCTGTCCTTGTCTTCTCTGATGCATGGCGTTTAATTTCCTGGTTGGGGGCTGAGATGTTTTTTGAAGGGGGGGTTGGGGTGTCAGGAATGACTTTAGAAGTGGCTGATGCCCATCGCAGACATTCCAGGAGGTCCAGATAGAGGGATGGAAGAAATGGAGAATGACATGAAGAGATGGAGGAAAGGCGGACCATGGGGAGGTTGTGTTGCAGTCTAAAGGAGGGAGGGTTTGAGTCGAGGGTGTTTGCAATACCAAAATAATGGCCAGTTACTTGCCCTCAGATGCACTTTATTCTCTTTAGCATGAAGAGCTAAAGAACACAGGCCACAACTTTGTATAACCGCCCCCGATGAGCAGGCTCAGACTTTGGTCCAATTTATTTCTGCCCCTTCATATTTTGTGTTCAGTAGATGTGATAAAGGTGTGCTTTACCATACTGTTGCTTCTGCATGCTGTCCAACTGAATAATCTCTCTCTCTCCTTCTCTCCTTCCTTCTCTTCGTCTGCAGTATGGATGTACGGCTTTACAGACAGCCCGAGGAAAGAGGCCTCAGGTAGCCTTGTGTGTCTATGTCAACATGTTGAATATGCATGCAATACTGTGAGAGCGACACGCCAGCTGCATCCCTTTTGGCTTTTTTCAGTTTATTTCTTTTCACACTTCAGCTTTCTCTCGACATCTGCTTTGCATGCGCTGTCATCAGCCTCTCCTTCCACCCGTCTGCTCATATTCAGCCTCTTTCTCTGCAGTCTATCCATCCATCTCTGCATACCTAGTAGGCCAACAACAGCTGGGCATGGTGCCAAAGGACCAGAACATGGACCTTAGGTCTGCATGTGGCAAAGCGCCTCAGACTGAAATGAGGTGTCAAGTCTGGTTCTTTACATTTGTCTGCAACATGGTTGTAGATCACTGCCTGTGACCTCATTCAACTCTGGGTGTATAGAGATGATGAGTAGAGAGGGAAGATATTAAGTCCTAGTTGTTGCTATTCGAATTAACATCCCAGGATATAACTTGTTCCCTGTACATATATTAAGGCTTTTTGACTAAGGATGACATGATAACCAGTTCGGTATCAAATCAATGCCAAAACATGCTGGTACTCTAGTGTGTGAGTCCATCTCGCCACCAAACTGCAATGTGCTTTTGGAGATTTTGTGATAATCAGACACAGGATGTCCTTTGTGACTAATTATCCATGTTTCTGCCCTCAAAACAGCTATTGTTATTAGCTCCCCATTAGCCATTGATGACACTGAGTTGAATCTGTGGACCAACCAGGGTCTGTAGCAATACCACAGTGAACTCAGACCGGTATCCCCTCAGTAACGCCAATATTAAGCATTGCAGCAAAATACGACTCACATTTACGTTTTAGACTGTGGAGATGTGGAGTTTAAATGATGGTTATCATGCTCTGGAGGGAGGGGAGGTTCGAAGACCCAAAAGAATGGCGGATTTTTTACGTAATTTATGTAACTTCCATTGTTCACAGTTGGTGAATTGAGTTTTTTTTGTAACTTGTGTTGTTTATGTAACTTACGTTGTTTCCATAACTTCTGTGGCTCACGGTTTGTGAATCACGTTTTCTTTTTAACGTAACTTATGTTTTTTACGTAACCTTTACCTAACTTGACATGGCTAACACCTCCCTTGTAACCACTTCGCTTCCGCCATATATGCACAATGCATTACCACCTTAACCTAGGTCAGTGGATTTGTAGCCTAAATTCACTGAAACTGCAGCCTTTTTTACAACCACGAACAGTACATGTATGTATAATGAAGCTCCGCGGTACCATGACTGATTATGTGTCGTTATGGGGGGTGTTGACAAACGGTCTATTCTGTCTTTTAAATTGGAGATCTTGGAAAAAATACAAGTCCAACTTCCAAATTTTTACTTACGTAAAAGTACAATAGTATTGCTTTCAAACTAGACTTAAAGTACCAATAGTTAAAGTAGGCCTACTCATTATGCAAACTCGCCCATATCAGAATAATATGCATTATATTTCTGAAACATAATTATTGGTGGATTGCTGTGTTCAACAGTTCAACGTTGCATCTAATAAAAAGCTGGGTAGCTTAAATTTTAATAATACATCATAATATATGACTTGATTTATATTTAG
Source organism: Centropristis striata (assembly GCF_030273125.1). Taxonomy (NCBI): domain Eukaryota; kingdom Metazoa; phylum Chordata; class Actinopteri; order Perciformes; family Serranidae; genus Centropristis; species Centropristis striata. Next base: position 9,393,238 of record NC_081517.1, read on the forward strand.
TATAAATCAACTGAGTAGGAAGTATTTCAGTACAGTACAAGTACCTCAAATTTATACTTAAATGTAAACAGTAAATATACTCAGTGACATTCCAACAGTGCCAGTAAGAGGCTGTGTTTCTGACTGTTGCAGCTCTGATCTCAAAGTTACTGCACAATGGCTTAAATTTTCCACGTTCATCAATAGGTTCGGCTTTGTAGCAGGTAAAACATCGCAGAATGGCTTTACCGTGGAATCGAACTGGGTATAAGGAATGGGTAAATTTCACTGGTATTGGTATTGACGTCTACATTTTGACACAAATACATTCACAGATTCGCCCATCTGGTGAACATTTAGCCGACATTCTTAGAGACGTTTAACTGTAATTGAGGCATTGCTGAAGAAAGACACAGATATGTTGTTTCCTTCCATTAGAGCTATCAATGTGTCAGTACTAGTTAAGAACAACAGACAAATCCCCTTTGAAAAGACTTGGTAAAAAAAGAAAAAAAAATACCATATTCTAAGTGTATGGAAGTTGGGGGAAAAAAACCACTACCCTAATTTCAACAAGAAATATTGTGCAATAATAAGAGTATTGGACTATTGCAGGCAGAATGTAACAGGTCTTTAGGATTCATGCTATTTCTCAACAGGGCGTGGTTGCCATTACAACAGTATAAAGCGTTTAAATAGCTGGATCTGTGCTGCTTTATTACCTCAGGCTGACTTTGATTGCTCCCTACACATAGGCTGCTTACGTGCTCCGCAATATGTTCCTTTGCTTTATTTCTCCTCCTGGGAGAAAGCTAAAGAAAGACAGAGATGAATGCCCAGCCTCACCCAGGGAGGAACTGAGGTTATGAGCATTCCCTGGTGTTCCCTGCCTGTTTATTTGAGTAACAACATGTAGAGATGCTTAATTGTGTTTTAAGCACTGCGCAAAAGCTTTAGCCTACTTTTTATTCTTCCTGGCTGCAACCTGTTTCATTCCCATAACAGATTACAAAACCCCTGTAAGATATAGAGTTTAGATTTTAGATGTCTTGTGAGCTGCACAGTAAACACATGCTTTATCTTGGTTCTTATAAAGGGAGATCTCTTAGATCTTAAAGGACAGTGGCACCTAACATGCAGCTGACAGTACCATTCATGTTCAAGGTCCAATCCCTTTTAGACAATGACAAAGAGGCTGACAGCACAGAATTCACCTTCGAAGATACAGTCCTAAGTGGAGAGATGGAGAGATTTGCTGACAAAGTATGCTACTTACTTTTGTTCACAGTAATTGTCTTGTTGCTCATCAGAGCCTCCACATAATTTCTGCATTGTGTCATTGCCGGTGCTGACATGCCTTTTTCCCTTTATGTAATGTATAACATTATGTGTAGCATCTTCTGTATCTCTTTGCCAAAATATATCTGTTTTTATCTGATAGAGGTTAGCAGCTAGCCAAGAATTAGAACAATGCTGCACTGCAGAATTTACATTTAGTGTCAACATTTAGTCCCATTGCAGCCAGTGTTACAGCTGCTCGATGGGCGTGTAACCACATTGTTGTTTAAAACCTAAAAACAGGGTTAATATCCTGACTCTGAATCCAAACGCTGAGATTTGAAGCAGGGAAAAGCAGCTTGCTATCCACAGTTCAAAATTATGCCTACCGACGCCTGAAAAGTGGAAAACAAACAAACAAACAATGTCTTAACGATCAGTAGTTTATCCATCTACCCAGCACTAATGTGCAGCATTTCTACCTATAGTGCAGGCATGTTGCTACTGGCAACTTCAATTTGACCACAAAACTCCGGGAGTCTTGTGGTCTGCATCCTGGCTGTTGTTCTCCAAGAAATAATTATAGCACATTCTGTTTGTGATTAAGCAAATGAGATTCAACATGTTAATTACTGAGCTTTAGAGGAGCTTCTAGGCATACTTCTTAATTTTGTTAAAAGCTAGTTTTCCCCTGCTTCCAGTCTAAATGCTAATCCAGGCTAATCACCTTTCTGACATATCAGTTGATCCTGGTCTTATTTTATAATAATCATTGCAAATGTGTTTCCCCCTTTTCTATAGAAAATATGGTAATTCTCTCATAAAGACCCTCAGAAATCTGTAAAAAACAACAACCCTAGGATACATGTAGTGAGAAACCCATATTGAGCGTTTTTAGGATTATAACAATAAACATTAATATAGCAGCCCATTCAATAAGCTAAGGCCTTCTGGACCTAATGAAAGGTGGAGTTTGCCCCTTTATAACCCATACCTACAAGGTTTGAGGATAACTGCTGATAACACCCATTCATTCGGGTAATAACATTCAAGGCAAGTGGTTACATCACCTCTAAACTTCAAGGCAAAGTCACGTTCATGTTGAATTTTTCCTTATCCAAAGTGAGGGAGAAATGACTTATACTGTACAGGCTGTAAAGCCCTCTGAGGCAAATTTGTTATTTGTGATTTTGGGGTATGTAAAATGGTAAATGGACTGCAGTTATATAGTGCTTTTCTAGTCTTTGCAACCATCATATCACTTTACTCTACAGACATTGCTCACTCACCCATTAACACACACATTTATACACTGGTGGCCGAGGCTACCCTAAACGGTGCCACCTGCCACCATCAGGAATTCATTCACGCACTGACGAACAGAGCATTGGGAGCAATTTGGGGTTCAGTATCTTGCCCAAGGATACTTCGACATGTTGACTGCCACGGTCATGGATCGACCTAGGCGACTGCTCTACCAACTGAGCTACAGCCGCCCCATATAATAAATATATATAATAAATGAAATAGAATTTAAGGTGTTACCAAATGGCATAGACATTAAAACAAAAGTCACATTTGTCACCACGGTTCGATAAAAACTCCCTAAAAATGTTTCATTTGGGAAGAGGTTGTGTTCCAATTAAGGGGTATGTTAAGTTGCTTGTTGGCATTGCTATCCCTGACCTACCCTAACTTCATTTATATTCCAACCATCCTGCAGCTGTCTAATGTTGGCATTCAGAAGTCATGTACACCATCAGTGAATTATTAAAATGTCAGTGTTCTGTTTGGTAAATGGGTTGAATTCACTGGTGATTTGTTATGATCAGCTTTTGGCCACATGTTTTGCACCGACTGATTTCAGTAATCATGTGCGCCTTTAGTTACAGATACATTGTGCTTTTTAATCCAATTTACAATTTTTTTGCCAAACACCATGAATTATTTGCTCTTCAGATATTCTATCCTGATCACATCACTGATAGTAAAATTCAGAACACAACAGGATGTGAAGCATTAACTGTGTGAGTCATCTCTCTGTGGCCAAATAAGCCAGTTAGAGTGTGTGCAACTGACGTTCAGACCAGATACACAGCATGTGACTAAATGAAATCACTTCTGGCATTGAAAAGGTTAAACATCAGAGAGAAGGAGAGAGAGAAAACAGAGTGGCCTAACCCCAACTCAAATGCTTTCTTCTTTTGTTTCACATAAACACGGACCCAGCCTCCTTCCTTGTTTCTCTCTCTCTTTCTCTCTAGTCCACTCATATGTTTCTATTTAAGGCCAGCAGTGCCGACTACCATGATTGGTGTGTTCACCCCCCCTCCCGACTCGCCGTCCAACGGCTGGCTCCCAAAGGCAGTGGAGGGGAGGCCTTTCCTCTCAACCGCACTGTTGATTTTCCACAGGGAAACTTCACCATTCTTCCACTCATTCGCTCCCCAGTCTTCCCCTCCAACCATAAGCAGCACCTCTACTTCTTCTTCCACTTCCCTCTATTTTGGATCTTAAAGTTTGGTTCAGGTCATGGATCAACTTTAGGTGCGAGATGCAGCCCCTGCAAACATTTTCTTGCCGTTCCCTCCTTTTGTTTTGATTCCTTCCGATGCTCCTCAGTCCTTTGCTGTGGGCCGGGGGTCGACTCAGCTATATGGCCAGACGTTTGGGACTATGCAGCCAAGTTGTGAGCTCGCGTTCTGATTGGTCGGGGAGGAACAGCGGCAGGGAGCGAGGGTTGGCCGATGGCGGCGCACCGGGTGCACAGGGGCAGCAGTGTAGTTGGTTGCAGGGGCCGATCGCGGGGTGCCACGGCGGGCAGGTGGCTGACAGCCTGTTTCTTCCCCTCAGGGATTGACAGCTCGGAGCCCATGGTGCTGGAGCAGTACGTGGCCGTGGCCAACTACGAGAGGCAGGAGAACTCGGAGATCAGCCTCAAGGCCGGCGAGACGGTGGACGTGATTGAGAAGAGCGAAAGCGGTGAGTGAATTCTTGTTTTTGTTTATGTGCCAAGCATGTTTCAGTCGAAATCTGACAACACACTTAGATCCACAACACAGTGTTATCATTAACATATGCTGCTTGACATTAGTTTGTTTCTTCCTGTTTGTATCTCCTCCTGAGTTCCACCACATTAGTAGCATAAACATTTTCTCCACATACACAGAGAGGCATGCTCACTCAGCACCTCTCTGTCTGCTTCTCTTGATTTTACTCCCTCCTTTTCTAACCCCTTTGTCCGCAAGAGTCCCCCCACTCCAGCCTCCCTCCCATTCCTCTGCTCTCCCTCAGTCTCTACCCTCGTCTCCCGATCTCCTCATCTCCTTGCTGGGGCTTGGCACCACCTGGAGGTGCTGTTTGGCTGGCAGCAGCCAGTGTGTGAAGGAAAGGCAGTGTTATGGCTGGAGGCCAGTCCCTTGCCTTTTGCAACAAGAATGTCAAGTAAATGCAGAAGTCATTTTGCAGCTTTCTGGGAGCAAAAGGTGTAATGTAACAGGGTGGATAAAGTAGCATCCAGTATGTAGGGGTGTGCCATATCGTATCGTTCACAATAATATCGGTATATTTTTTTCATGGTTATAAAAAATGCATATCATGATATTGGCAACATTCCTACTTCTTGATGTAGTGGTTAAAGTTGTTTTAATCACAAAAAGCTACTTACTCCCTGTCGCTAAACACATGCAGCTTTCAAAATAAGAGCAAGGTGTGTTAAGAGAATCCACCACAGAATTTACAAGAAGACTGTCAAAATAAGATGCCTTAAATAAAACACACAAGAACCTCATACTCAAGAGTCAAGAGTACATTTTTTTCCACTTGGCAAGTGTTGAGATTTGCACTTCAAACTACATTTTAGATTTTTATTTATTTATACAGACCAAAAAAAAAATCATATTTTCTATATCTTTTTAGGTACTTCCTAATATCGTCAAGAATATCGTTATCGCAAAAAAATGCCTGCAATATCGTAATATTCTTTTAGGGCCATATCGCCCACCCCTACCAGTATGTATACAACAGTGTTTCTGTTTGTAAAAACTGGTGCCAGTTCATATGCACGTTCACATGTGACATAAAAACTCACAGAGCAGCCACGGTCCTGGGCAAAGGGTGCTTGAACACACAGCTGGAGCCGACCTATCAGCACACTGTCTTGAACCACCAAGCTGAATATTCAGCAGAGTGTACAGACTGTGCAGAAGAAATTTTTTTGGTTCCTTGTGAAACTATGGTGGAACAAACAGCATGGCGTGCTGCAGCTGAATTGAATCATATCATTTTACTTTGCTTTTCAGAGATATGTAAAAATGTCCTTCGTTCATGGACAAAAATTTGCCATTATCAGGTAACAGTAACACGGGTAAAGAGTAAACTGCAGTGGCATTATTTGACTAACAATGTTTATCAGCTGAACACTGTTAGCATTTGCATCACTAAGAGATGCAGCACTTCACTTTTCACCTCGCCTCCCGCTTGTGAAAACTCTGTTTAGCAATCTCAGAGCTGGATTTGATTTTCCATGGAAGGAGCCTCTGACAGCCAGCAGCTTGCACTACTCAAAAGAACTCAGCAGAAAGCTTGGCACAAATGTGCCGCATCCCCTTTGTTTCTCCGCTCTTATCTATACACTTATTACGTGTGCAAATTAATTTTCTTTGAGTTATCTTCCCTTGCACATCTTTAGGTAATTATGTGCATATTGAGGCAGTTTTGAACCAGCTCGTCATTTTATCATCGCGTGTATGATTCACATAGCGTTTGGCAGAAATTAGATAATTGTTGCGCAAAGACGTTTGCGTGGGAAATTATTTCTTTTGTGATGTGGCTTTTGGTCAAATTTGTACTCAAGGAAGTCGATGTCTTGTCGAGATTGACTCCAAGGATGTGGATGTCTTAATTTCCGGCTCTCCTTTCAGCTTTGTTTGTGAGGTTTTGAAATGTCAAGTGTTCCTGTTAACTCTTGACGTGAGGGGAAATTTATTTTTCTCATGCAACTGTGATTACCAGAAACTCTTTGGAGTGAGGTACATGCATCATTGAATGTTTTGTTTAATGAATATTCATAATTACATCCTCGCCACACAGTCATTTTCTTCTGTGAAGCCATTGTGGAATATCTGGCTTGACGGCATCTGTCTACCAGACTCATCTGGAAGCTCCATACCCAAAGTTCAAATTTAACATTAACACTTACAGCAGAATGAGCAATGTCTGAACTCAGAGGAACTTTTGCCCAAGAGCTGGATATGTGTGCTGTCGTCATTAACTGGGCCAAAGAAGTGGAGCAACAGCCATGATGATGATGATGATGATGATGATGATGACATCACTCTGAGGCTATGCCAAGACAAACACATCTGAGAGCTCGTATAAAATCCCACAACCCCCTTCCGGCTTCCAAGGCTTTACTGCAGCCTCCTGTTCTGCGCGTGTTTATTTCTTTGACGTTTTCAATGTCAAGAATCTGACAGTCTGGCTTTCAATTAGAGCTTATTTTCTTTAACATCCTAGTCAGTACGTGTCAACTTGGTACCGTGATGTCTTTTAATCCTCTCCAATCAAGTCTGAAATCCATATTTTACCTGCTATTTTCTTCAAATGTAGATTTTTTCCTCCACATATTGTGCACAGATGGTTTCACGCATTAATATGCTGCTCCTCATTCAAATACAGAATATTTCAACCCGTTTTTAAGTGTCTGCAGGCTTGAACCGGTATAATTATGGGTTCAACTCAGGAGTCAGATGTTGTTGTTTTGCCCCTGTGAGAAGTTATTGACCTTGGAAGTCTGGACCCAGCTGTTCCACTCTACAGCACCCATTGTCATATTAAAAATGGCTGAATTATGAGCTGTGTGTGAGCTGGGGGTTGGTGTGTATGTGGAAGAGTTTGCGTGGGTGGTTATGCCTCTGTGTGTGCGTTCTCTGTCTACATATCATTGCACAAGTATTGTGCATTTTAGGAACTGCTATCTAGTAAAGTGAGATTTATGAAGCACCAAGCGGGTGGGGGTTGGACAGGCCAGGATTGTCCCTGAGAGAGGAGTAGAGGCCTCGTCTGGGCCACTGTCCTGGTTTTCTCCCTCTTGTTCCTCCTCGGACATGGGAACCATAGAGCGTCTGGAGAGAGGAATGTCCCAGCTGGAGAAAATAAAATCTGCATATGTGACCAGTTAAATTATATGCTGTGTTGGACTAACGAGAGGCAAAAAGCTACAGACCTGTGTCAGATAACTTTTTGAGTTGTAGCCTGATTCTATTGCTCTTTGTGCCCCTCCTGGTATTCCAAAAGGGACCCCAAAGTTGAAGTGTCACGTTTTGAAAGTCATGTTTGATTCTCTTTTTCACCGTAGACAATAGAGAGATCTTCTGATATCATCTGAACCATAAATTTAAGCGACTAGCCTTCCACTCCGCGGCCACAGTGACAGAGGGGGGAATATATGTGGGGAAAAATAGCCTTTTTTCCCTTTGTTTCATCAGCCGAGACTAATGGATCTGCCAGGAGGACCTTGACGCTAAACTGCAAACAGGATCCTTTGGGTTAGTGTACCGCCCAAGCCACAACACCAGCCGGAGAAGCCATTTGCCCAAATATCTTGGCCCTCCTCGCTGCCAAGTTTCAGGGGCATTTTGTCACAGTTGATTTAAAGAGATTAAGAAGATTGGCTTACCTCTCTTTGGACCTGACTGAACACCTCACATAGAGTACAACCTCCTGTTGTGTTGCTAGATAATACTAATCCGTTTTTTTTGCAAAATGATAACAACATTTTTGTGGCCTTCAGTCTGATATTGCTGTGGTCTACATGAAAATGGCATCTGTCACTGCTGTGTGGGATAGCTTGCTGTTTGAGAAAGAATTGATGGCAGGAGTTTTGGCAACCTTTCCCCACCACACCTTTCCCACCCAGTGGCCAGGAGATCTGCTGAGGCTGGCAGCACTCACAATAATGCATTTCCAAAGGTTTGTCTTTACTGCTTTGCTTGGTCTAGCTCGAGACTGTTCCCTGTATGTAGATACGTTTCATAAAGAGAAAGAATTGAGCTAAAATTTAGTATCAGAACCTTACATTGCATTAGGTAATTTGCACTATAAGCTGGAGTTATCTTGGCGTAAATCTTACTTTAGGGCTACAAAATAATTTCAGCTTCTGTGTTGACTGGAAAGTGTCAAGAAATTCCTCTGAATGAAAGCATTGATGAGTTACATTTTTACATAACTACCAATATATTGGACCACCTGCCCTTCAAAGCTTCCTGGTGCTAAGAAAATAGTCTAATATCCCTTTTCCACCAACATGGAACCATGTTGGTGGAAAAGGGATATTAGACTATTTACTAAACATGGTTCCATGTTGGTGGAAAAGGGATATTAGACTATTTTCTTAGCACCAGGAAGCTTTGAAGGGCCCTCTGCTGAGGATCCTTGATTGCAGTGGTTCTGCTCAAAAGCTGGTTCACTAGATAGCACCATGGTTCCAAGAAACCTAATTTGGTGGAAAAGTGATCTCAAGGCATACACAAGAGCCTGGTTTTGATGTTTGAGGCAAAGTTCATTATTATTGAACATGATCATTCAGTTATAATGCCCATCATGACCCCTCAGTGAGTTCCATTATAACCACATGCTTGGAAGAATCTGATGTTAAGACCAAGTCTGGCCTAAGTGACGTCCTTGCAATGTTTGGTGGGAACTTTAGCTGCTTCCCTAAGTTGACCATCAGCTACCAGTCACAAGCTTAGGCTAGCTGTCCGTTTGACACCCCAGGTTTTTGTGCCGTGTTTCTCCAGCTCTGCCCTTCGGGGGACCCTAGACAGTACTATTCTGCCACCCTTGCACCGTTTTTTCTCACATCTTTGGTTTATAGAAACATTGTAAAATAAAACTCAAACACCCTAAACTGTGGAATTAATAATATTTAAAATATCAAATGGACTGTTAAGACCATAAAATGATCAAAGTGCCAAATTGCAAATGATGCATTATTTCCAAGTTAAAGCTTTCTCTGGAGCTAGTTTTAAAAGGTTTTGAATAGAGATAGCTTTACGTACCCTTCGCCTTTGGCTTTGAAATGTAGCCAATGTGTTTAATCAAGGTGTACTAAAGGCTAGCTTAGAGGATGTTCTGGATCAGAAAAAGCTGTTTTGGACGGAGTTCACATTGGAGACTAGAGGCGAGCATTAACATTGCCTCTAGGCTATAGAACAGACAGCCAACATCAATCAGGGTGGTATGTCTTGAGCCAATAGATGGCTGGGTATCATTCTCACACCATCCTAACTTAGCCGTGTTATCTAGATTCCCCCCTTAGGCGTTATAAAATGCATCATTCTTAGAGTTAAGCTCAGACAATCTGGGGATTGAAAAGGCTCAGAAGAGTCTACTTGAAGCTGACCACGGAACCACCTTCAGGGGCTCAGGGTAAAAACAGCATGTTTTAATAATCATAGCAAAGAGATAAATACAGACTGCTGTATGCTGTACATTTCATCTTTAATGTGCATGATGTCAGTGTCGGCACACAGGGGTGTGTGAGAAGGAGAATATTTTAGCTAGAGGGCTAGCACACACACATGTACCATATGGAGGATGAATGCAGAGGTTTAGCCTGACCCCGCTGAACGTGATGTGTAGTCAACACTAGTTATTGAAAGCCCCACCACCGCCTATCCCCTTTCACTTGCAACAAGTCTGGCTCAGTAACAAGACCCCTGCGTTTTATGAAAACTTCAACCAGGTAACATGAGCTTCAAACTGGGATGTAAAGCTTCCATCTTACAGCGTCAATAAAGACCAGAACCTTGAAATTGACATTAACTTTCCAGAAAGAAACAGCATGGACGTGGTTGGGTGCTCCTCATGTATCCTATTTTTAACTTAAGACAAGCTTTGAAGTGTCTTAAAGTGGTATCCCACCCCAAAATTAAATCTTTTTAATATGAAACACCCCCAGCATGTTGGTGGTGGTTGTTATTAAAAATACAGTTTCACGGTGAAGGAAAATTCAAGTGGATTCTATTAGTGATATTTTACAGCAGAGAAAGGGTTCTTTTTGGGTAGTGGAGACACTTTGTATTTACCATTGTCGGTTGACATTTTTAAGGCAAATTTTATAACATTAATGTTTCCTAAATTGTGTTAGGCAATCAAGCAACTCAACAACTTTACTTCTAAAAGTAGTTGTGGAGTAAGGGGCTTCCTCTGACTCACCCATTTGCATGGATGTAGTAGTTTGCTGATAAGATATGTGATATTTAAAGTTCCATGGGAATGCCCTCTCATTCTTGGCAAAAAGCAATGATGTAGCTTATCACAGTGAACTATGAAGGCTAGCACTGAGTCAACATTTGAGCAGCACAGCATAGAACTTACTGCTGTGGATGCCATGTTAGTTTAGATCTGAAAATCACACAATAAGACAAGCTAACTAACCAAACAAGGTACATCACACATCATAAAGGCCGGTCTGACAGGTAAAGCTAAAGGTGAACATATTATTATCATACACTTAAAACTGATAATGAAACCCTTAAATGGTTTCTGTATCCTGAGGGATACAGACATTTGGCAGGCTGTAAGGGGGAGGGGCATCAAGTATCTGCACTTAATATCATGAGAAAGTTTTAAGGGGGGGTGGGTCAAGTACCCAAGTCATGTGACTGAATGGCAGCATTCAAAACTAAATTGATACATTCATGTCAAACTCCAAAATGGCAGCCTACGTGGACAGAGACACTGGCCATGAGGCAAGAGTTGTTATTTTTCTTGTTAATTATGTTTTGGGGGAATTTGTTTTTGAAAATATTGTTCTTTAAGCATAATTTTGTGTATTCTTGTTGAAAAATAATGAATGACATTTACATGTCTTTCATAAACAGGCATTGAATGTCTGTATCTTGGGGGATACGTTGTCCAGATAGGGGTATAAAAACAGGCATAATCACTCTCAGATATACTTATGTTTTGAACCCTATACTCAACAGATAATCAATAATAAAAATGTGTTAAATATTGATTACACTTTATTTTACTCTTGAATGTGTATTACTGATTAATTCACCAGTGTACATATGTTTTCAGAGAATTTCTACCAGTATTTTCTATGGTGCAAGAAAGAGAGAGGTGGCATCTGTTGTGTTGCCACCTGATGGTTCATCTGATTCAGATGAGGGAACCAGTGAAGAAGATGAGGAAGATGAATTATATACAGAGGGCCAGAATCAGGACAGTAGCAGCAGTGACCAGCTCAGTGATAGCTCAAGTGACGAGGCAGAAAAGGGAGGAAACCACAGTAAAAGAGGGAAGATGTTCAGGTAACGAAAAGAGTAGTATAGTGAATTGTTCTGTAAGAAATCCAGTGATTTTGGTGCAAATATTGTCCATCCATCCATCCATCCATTTTCCTCCGCTTATCCGGGGCCGGGTCGCAGGGGCAGCAGGCTAAGCAGGGCATTCCAGACGTCCAGCTCCTCCTGGGGGACCCCGAGGAGTTCCCAGGCCAGGTCAGAGATATAATCCCTCCATCATGTTCTGGGTCTTCCCCGGGGCCTCCTACCAGTTGGACCTGGAACTCCGGGAGGATCCTAACCAGATGCCCAAACCACCTCAACTGGCTCCTTTAGAGGAGAAGGAGCAGCGGCTCTACTCCGAGCTCCCTCCGGATGTCTGAGCTCCTCCCCCTATCTCTAAAGCTGAGCCCAGCCACCCTACGGAGGAAGCTCATTTCAGCCGCTTGTATCTGCGATCTTGTTCTTTCGGTCACTACCCAAAGCTCATGACCATGGGTGAGGGTTGGAACATAGATGGACCGGTAAATCGAGAGCTTTGCCTTCAGGCTCAGCTCCTTCTTCACCACGACGGTCCGGTACAACGCCCGCATCACTGCCAACGCCGCACCAAACCGCCTGTCCATCTCACGCTCCATTCTACCCTCACTCGTGAACAAGACCCCGAGATATTTGAACTCCTTCACTTGAGGCAGTATCTCTCTCCACCCAGAGGGGGCAGTACCTCTCTCCACCCAGAGGGGGCAGTACCTCTCTCCACCCAGAGGGGACAGTACCTCTCTCCACCCAGAGGGGGCAGTACCTCTCTCCACCCAGAGGGGGCAGTACCTCTCTCCCCACCCAGAGGGGGCAGTCCACCGTTTTCTTGCAGAGAACCATGGCCTCAGACTTGGAGGTGCTGACTCTCATCCCAACCGCTTCACACTCGGCTGCAAACTGCCCCAATGAGTGCTGGAGGTCCCGGCTTGATGAAGCCAAAAGAACCACATCATCTGCAAAAAGCAGAGATGCAATTCTAAGGTCACCAAACCGAATCCTTTTCTCCCCCGGCTGCGCCTTGAGATCCTGTCCATGAAAACCACGAACAGAATCGGAGACAAGGGGCAGCCCTGGCTGAGGCCAACACCCACCAGGAACATGTTTGACGTTATGCCAAGTATGCGGACACAGCTCTCACTTTGGTTATATAGGGACCGGATAGCTCGTAGCAACGAGCCCGGTACCCCATATTCCTGCAGTACCCCCAACAAGACTCCCTGAGGGACACGGTCGTAGGCCTTCTCCAAGTCCACAAAACACATGTAGACTGGATGAGCAAACTCCCATGACCCCTCCAGAAGTCTCACAAGGGTAAAGAGCTGGTCTGTTGTTCCACGGCCAGGGCAGAAGCCACATTGTTCCTCCTGAATCTGAGGTTCGACAATCGGCCAGAGCCTCCTTTCCAGCACCCTGGAGCAGGCTGAGAAGTATATATTTTTTCCTTTTCAATAGGTGGAGAAAAACTAAATTTGAGCACCAGTGTACAGTTACATCAAGTTGCTTCACTGCACCAGATGAGCTATCCACTCCACTGACATACTTCTCCAAATTCTTTGACGACGACATCTTTGAGACTATTGCTCACCAGACGAACTTGTATTCATGTCAGCTCATTGGAAGCACCATCAAACAATTTTTTGAAACTTTGTATACAAGACATTAAAAAGAGTAGCTAATGAATTGCTTATAATATGTTTTTAAAGTTTCCAAATGAAATATTTGAATAATTGTAAAATGGTAAATTTATACCCTAAACGGACAATGTATCCTGGGAGATACAAACTGTAAAATGAAAAATAAAGGTCATATTTTGAAAAAAATTATGAAATTGTGTTATTTTAGCCTAGATACATTAGAAAATAGCAATTAATTATTTTTCCCAAAATTTTACATGTGCTTGCCCATTTAAGGGTTAAGTTGGCCTCTTTTAAGGTGGCTAAAATAGGTTTGTTGTGGCCCCCATCCACAGCAGTATATATCACTGTCTTCTGAGCCACCAGACTTCTTTGACAAACACAGTAATTTTACCTTGCAGAACACCAAGGCCTCAATCTGTTAGGTTGTCTTACTGTGTGACTTTCCGTTCCAGTTATGAACTAACGCTGGGTCAACAGCAGCATATTCCTTACTCTATCACAAACTGCTATTAGTAATACACAGTGGCTATGCATAAGGATCTAAATGCAAAAATGCCTACTTAAGCTCATGTAGGAAAAAGTTTTCAGAAGGTGGAATTTACTTAAACGCCTTTTTCTGGCTGGTCTCACTGCCGCTAAAAGGCTGATAGCATGTAGATGGAAACCCCCTCATTTGTTATCTTTAAATAAATGGTTGTTAGATTAGATAGATATAGCCATCATGGAACATTGGGCAGCTAACTTTCACCTAGCCAAACCTGAAATCATTTCATGTTGGGGTGATGCCATCTCCACTCTAAAACCTTTATTGTAGCCATCTCCCTTTCTTACTTTGGGTCCTGTAGGTGGGTTGTTGTGGCACTCCGAGTATATATTTTCTTATTTATTTCTCCCCTTTTTTTTCTTTCAGTTTCTTTGACTCCATTAAAGTGGTCCAGCCCCCTTTCAAGGGCCCTTTAGGTGTTGGGTTTTGAGGGCAGTATTGGTTGAGGCTTGTTTAAAAGCTTTGAACTGCTATGTGTATATATGTGTGTTCACATGTGTGTTTGTATGTTCATCGGTGTACTTCACAGAGACAAAGCCTGTGTTCCCCTTGAAATTTGGGGGGCGGGAGGGGGGTTGTCTATCTATTTTTCATTATTATTATTTTTTTTTTCTCCTTTTTCTTATTTTTCAACACTCAATATTGTTGATATGTTTGGTTGGTAGTATTGACATTGTTATTTATTTATTATTATTTTTGTTTGTTATGCTACACTACCATTTTATCTTCTTTGTTGCTGTTGCTATTATTGCCCAATTGATGATTGCCACACCTGCTTGTTTGTTTGTTTTAAACTAAATGGAAAAACCAATAAAACATTGATCACAAAAAAATAAAGGAATTTCGGACTTAAAGATACTTCGAGAAAAAGTGAATGTTTGGATTTGAATACATAAGGAACACTACAGGGAAGTCACAGAATGATATAAAAAAACAACAACAACAAAAACAAAACAACAAATGATGGACCCATCCTTAAAATGTGTTCAAATTTGAGCAAAAAAGAGTGCCAAGGACCAATGTATTGTGGAAAAACTGTCAACTGTTGTAATTGCAGTGGAAATGTGATTTACTCACTTCACTCCAATTGTACACTCCTAAGTGTATCCACTGCATGGATAAAAGGGTATTTTTAAATGATGGTGATGAGGATCTAAGTCCGAAAAGTGTTGTTGCATGTTAATGAAGCTGCTGGAGTCTGTGTTAAAGATAATACTGATTTCACAGCTGGTTTTCAACAGCAACAATTGTTGTATATTCTTTGAATCTCCCCTTCTGCTTACTCTGCAGAAAGATAAGACTGCAATTCAATATGTTGCCCTGAAAAGCAGCTTGGCGTTCCAGCGCTCGCTGCTCTCCAGGGGATCTGTTCCTAATTAGAAGCTGAGAGGAGGACACGAGAATGACAGTGACCTTGTGGGTCCCCCCTCACATCTATAACAGACATCACTGTCAAAACCGTCTGATGACCCTCTTGACGATCCTAAAAATGAGAAACCGAAAGGAAAGTGTGCGGTGTTGTTTTTGGATGGGAAATTTGTATGGAATACTAGGGCTTTGAAGCCCAAGCCAAACATCTGCTGGCTCTCCCTCTTTTGTCTTTTTTCTTTCTTGCTTTCCTCATACAGTACCACTCCTTTAATCTCTGTCTCCCCTTCACTATTTTGCTCTCTTCCTCACCTCTCGCCTTTTTTTTTTCACCCTTACTTTTTGGATCTTGCATCACTTAATGCATCTGCCATTCCTCCAAACCTCTCCTACAGGGCCCAGGCCTGTGACGGTCAATGATAATCTTGCTCTTACTGCTGTATTCGCTGTGACCTCCACTTTCCCTCCGCGGGAGAAAGCAGCCAATTATTGCCTGCCAAAACATGGTGTAGCTAGAACCTCCAATTAGAGCTCAACGCTGTAAGAAATGCCAATTACAGCCCCTCTTCCGTCTTACATATTCATATTTTGTGCTGCGTGTGTGTGTATGAATGTGGGAGACAGCAGGTGTTGCTGCATAACCTTTCTGAATATTAGTCATTAGTTGTTGAGCGCCTCATAAATCCTCCAGAACAGTTGGGTCTGTTATGTCAGACAAACTAGCAAGAGCGTGTAAATCAATTTAGAAAAAAACACAACATGGTTGTTGGATCTGTTCTATTTTAGTGTGTGCTTTCAGTAAAGAAGTAGGCAGGGTTACACTTCAGCGAGCACCTGGACAATAAAAAGACCTGACACCTAACAGGAAATGAGCACTCATGTTCTCATCCTATCGAATACCTCACATTATAGCTCAGGTTCAAGTCGAGAGGACTCTAGGATTGCTTTGCTCATCCATGTGACTCACACCCACTGTGGACCCAGCCACCAATAATAAGGTATGATGATTTCAACCTGTTAAAACAGCAGCACTCTGCTCTATGTGCAGATGGCTCTACAGTTAGCACTTCATTACCTGAACACCTTTTATTTGTCCTGTTCTCCATTTTCACAGCTGCCGCTGCTGTTGAGCCCACCCTCCCCACCAACTGGCTTTGACCAGCATGACTCTTGTTTTTCCATAGTAGGCCATGTACATGTACATGTGCAGTTATTTGTCATGTCTCAGAGGAAAAGGTCTATCTTTTCTCCTGTTTAAGTAGGTCTTTGATCACAACTTCAATCCCTTTGACGGTGCGCTTTAGCTTTATTTGAAGCCACTCTGAGCTCCATAGTAGGCAAGAATATCATAACACTGTTGTTTTTCATCCATATGTTGGAAGTTAACATTTGACCATGTTTTTATCTCCAAGACCCATATACATATTCTAGTTTCAGCAACATACTAGCCATTTTGTTTTTCTTCCAGCAAGGACTGGAATCAACAATATAAAAGTTGTCCTGAGGTGGAAAGAAGGTATTTAGGATGTTAGGAACATGTTCAGCATAGTTCAGGGCAATGTCACTGAGAGATAAAGAGAAACTGAATGCAAAATGGAGACTTCTTTTCCAGAGGGTGGTGCGAGAGTAAACTTTGGACAGAGGGTCCAAAATGGAGAGACCGGTTTCGACTCAAAAACTTCAATACGACTTGCATAATGTTTTAGACTGTCCTCTGCTGGTTTTGCCGACATGGGCAGCTGTGGCTCAGTTGGTAGAGCGGGTCGTCTTCTGATCGGATGGTTGGTGGTTCGATCCCCGACCATGGCAGCCTACATGTCGAAGTATCCTTGAGCAAGATACTGAACCCCAAATGGCTCCCGATGCTGCGTTCATCGGTGTGTGAATGAATTCCCAATGGTGGCAGGTGGCACCGTTTAGGGTAGCCTCTGCCACCAGTATGAATGTGTGTGTGAACGGGTGAATGAGCGCAGACTGTAGTGTAAAGCGCTTTGAGTGGTCGCAAAGGAAATAGAAAAGCGCTATATAAGTGCAGGTCCATTTACCATTTACCATTTAGTAGTAATGACTGACAGCGATGTGGAGTTTAAAATATTGGATGTCACACTTGGCACGAGAGATGGATGGGTTGAACAAATGTCAGAATTTCACCCAGTAGAACGGCGTTCGTGTCCCATGCGACAACAAAAGTAAACAACTTTTTATCTAAATTCCGTGGCTCATGGTTAGTGAATCACATTTTTTATGTGACTTCAGTGGCCTACGTCACCCTGGTAACTACTTCACTACCTTCATTTACATACATTTATTTACTGTATGTATAATGACATGCATGGTATTTTTTAGAACGCTCTGCGGTACAGTGAGCTGCGAATATGCTCGTATGTGTTGTTATGGATGGTATTGACAATTGTCTATTCTGTCGTTTAGGTTAGAGATCTTGTTGAAAGTGGAATGGGTAGATCCTCCGGGCAGAATGAATGTGAACACACTGAAACTTTGGCCTTATGTTTGTGGTTATAAGGATCCAGACCAAAAAGTAGAGATATGAAAACACTTTTCGGTGTGTTGCTTTTAGGGATGTTGTGATACCACAAATGTAGTAGTTGATACTACAGTTCACAATACCAAATTCAATATAATGGTAAAAGACAAAAACAAAACAATAAATCTGCTTTTATTTTTTCCGACTGCCAGAGACATTATGAAATACTTAGACAATACATTTTAGAACCAACATTTGTAACTCTCATTTTGTTGTCAGTTTTTCTCATCTCCTTTTTTTTTCACCACATTTCTTAAACTTGTTGCTCTTACTATGAACATTAGCTGCTGTTTCAATGATTATTAAGCTAAAAATGTGCAAGGAAGCTGAAATTCAACTATGGTATTCTGTTGACATGGTCTTCTTTCCGCATCATCTCAGTAGATAAACCGTACAGTAACGTTTTCAAAATTTTTGCATCAACTTTGTTATTAAAGTATTGGTTCTTGTGACGTTCCCTGTTGCTAATACAAAGTTGGGACGGTGTGTAAAAGTAAATCGATTCACAGTGCCCTTTTACAAATTAAAACCTACCTCGTAAAGTGTACACCGGCCATTAGGCATTGCAGCAAACAGCACAAACATCAACAAACAGGTTACTGTCCATTGTCTGTCTCGCCATACTGTATTCAGCCTTGCAGTTATTTGCCTGCCCCGCCCTCACTGAACTTCTCCGGTCAGTTCATGCATCATTCCATGAACATGCTGAGCCAAGTTATGCTTTGCTTTAATTGACTCTGAGTAATTTTTCTCCATCTGGCTGCCAATCTTTGGCCCAGATCTCCTCCTACGGGACAGATTTTCTGTGAAAACTGTAATCTGACTACAGCCTTCCCACACATGAGGGTCAGCCCACTTCTCTCAGGACCCAGGTTTGCCCTGCTGCCAACTGGCTTTACAGTTTGAGAATGACTGCATTTCTGTCTTTCTTTTTCAGTCTTCTATACCCACATCTGTTTCTCCATTTTGTTATTCTTACCCTTTGTCTCTGGTCTGTTCTACCCTCTGTGAGAGGAGAGTGGATGTGTATATCTGAGGGGGTCCAGCACAGTTTCTGGTCCTCATTTATCTGCTTTTACTGTGCCCACTTTCTCCAGAGCTGGATTTATAGGGAAACTGGGCCCTGTCAAAACATTGCCTCGCACTACCATGTGTGCACACGATGTAGTCTGAAGCTTGGCGTGTGTGAGTAAGACAGAGAGGCTGCTAGACTGTTTCTGGCCTTTGGGATGTTGGAGTTACATATGTGAAGAAGACAAAAAAGCAAAAAATATCTCCCAGCTTGGCATTTGCACAACTGGTTATACCATATCTGTACAACATATTTGTCCCCTGAAAACCCCCAAAAAACTGTAAAGCAGAGCGTGACTTAAAGGATTATTTCGCCCCCAAATCAAAAATAAATGTTTTTTTCCTCTAAGCAGTAGTGCTATTTATCAATTGAGATTGTTTTGGTGTGAGTATTGGAAACATTGGCTCTAGAGATGTCTGCGTTCTCACAAATATGGAACAATCTGGCACTTGGTGCTCATCGCTCTACAAGCTGAGCTATTTTCTTTCTAGGAAAGTTCCTACATGATACTGCTCACAACCAGGTCAGTGGATTATCCTGAGTAATGGGGTCATGATTTCTGGAAAGAGTCATTGCTGTTGAGTTGTTCAAATATATATTTGGCACTTTGATTATCAAGTGAAGGGCCATATAGTTTCATTATTTTCAAATGAAGGCAGACATCTTTAAGGCTGATATTTCAAACAATCTGCAACTCACACTAAAACAATCCGACTGATAAATAGCACTACAGGTAAGAGGGTGATTTATTTACGGGTGAACTGTCCCTTTCAAGTGAGCTTTAATAGCTTTAGAAGGTGGATTTTAATATATTGGGAATAATCTTTGTTTCTAATGTCAGCTTTGATCAGCAGTACAGCTGAAGAAACGTGGGCTGCCTGTTTTTCTTCAACAACTTCTTCAAAAACTGAATCAGCTTTTAATACTTACCGGTCTGGAGAAACTCATTCATGAGTTTAATTACTCACATTTGAACTTCTGGCATCAATCAAACATGTCTTTATTGTGGACAGTGCTGCAGCTGGGATTTTAACATGAAATTGCATCATTCTTACTTTAATATTTTTAATAGGTTGAGTATGTTAATGCTGCCTGCAAATGATCAGACCTTTAACTTCTTTCCTTCCCCTGTGCAAGGATTCTTCTGAAAACACGCCCACCTACAGTGTCATTGTATATAAACCTTATCTTACTGAAGATAAGATAACTAAGATCCACCACTGTTGATGGCAGTCGCCTCACTCCTCTCTCAGCGCAGGAGATTTATGATGCTGTTTTTCCACCATGTGTCAGGTGGGCTAAAGAGAGGAAGAACTACTGTTCTCCTCTGTACAGGTGGCTCCAATTCTTCTTTAGCTTTTTAAGCAGTTGCAGTGAATCAGCCTATGAAAGCCCTAATGTGTTTCACATGGGGGGAAGCTATTCTTACTGCCAGGCGGACCTTTCACAATGCAGCAGACAAGAAAATAAATGAAAACCTTCAGGAAATCAAAAGACAAACTCTCCACTGAAGCACCAACACTTGACATATGAACGCATACAACAGAAAATCATAATTAATTTCTTAATTTAAATTGTCCGCTCACGGCCCAGTTCTTTAACCTTTAACACCCCCCCCAGAAGGAAAGTCCTGAGTCTTATAAGTCCTAACACAGTGGCAAGCACTATTCATTATAACACTTGGCTTCTGAAACCAGGAGCTATGGTGTAAGATTTAATGAGCACAGTATAACTGTCATGGTGTCAAACGCAATTTCATATGAACCCTCTACCTCCAACAGTCAAGGCCAAACAGGGTCCTAAATTGATTCAGACGGGTCCAAAATGAACTGCGCTGACCTCTCCTGGAGCCAAACTGGAGTGTAACGTCTCCGCAGCAGTCGGCAGGCAGGTACACACCGTCCACAGAAACTTAGGCTGCGTTCAGACTGCAGGCGAATCTGATTCAAATCAGATTTTTAGAGCTGACTGTCCACACTGTTTTTAGCAAGTGTCCAAATCGGATAGGGCTCTGTTCAGACTGGGCCACATTATTGACTGATCTGACAGGTTGCTATAGTAACAGCGTCAGAGTGTCTGACGTCATATAATTGCGACAGCGACAGCGACAAGAACAACAACAACAAACATGATGGAGGCAGGTCTCCTCAGTATTATGGCCTTATCACTGTCCAGTAGAGGTGCAGAACATCTCAGACGCACCAGGGGAGAAATCGGGCGGATAGACGCCCCCGTCGGGCCGCATGATATGGTCGGGCCCGGCTGCCAGTGGACACCTCGTCTCCGTGCTGCCGGCGATACGCGTAGAGTGACGTCACGGACAGTCAAAACCGATCTGAGTGTTTGGAGCGGTTCAGACTGAGACGCATCTGTCCAAATGCGATCTGAAACTACCTCCTGAAGGTGGTTTCGATCCGGTCTGCAAAAATCTGATTTCATATGATTTGTGACTGTTCAGACTTCAAAAGAGCCATCCAGTTCCAATCTGGATGGGCTAAAAATCGGATTTTGGCTGGCAGTCTGAACGAGGCCTTAGTCTGACTGTGAGGAAGCTCAGGCTGGAGGAGCTACACTGCAGCTACTGTGCATAGCCCCATGTGTCTGTAGGCCCTCACGTTGAATTAACTCCTGTGTTTACTGCGAGACATGATTCGCCGTGGGGAAATTCAGGACAGTCAGTATTTCAGTGCGATTTTGGGTGTGTGAGTTTTTATGCTGCACATAAGCTGTCAGAGTCAGGGTGGCTCAGGCTTCACTGTGCTTATATGGGTATAAGGAGAGATGAGGCCACATGCAGGGGCCCGGGGGTCCTCTACTGTGGTCTGCTAAGTGTCAACCCAATAATATTTTAATGCCTGTAAGTGTAGTTGTTGTAGCATAAATGGAGCTCAGCACTCGTTTTCTAGGAGGAACTACTGCATTTGCAGCTTTTTTTTACGACTGTTAAAGCTGCAAATGCTCCTTAATACATTGACACTACTTGTAAACTAGCTGTTGATTACCTGTGAAAAGCGTGTGAAAACACTCAAGAAATAGGTAGTAAGTGATTGAACGTGGAAATGAGCCTGACAGATAGGCCGTGGCTCTTTTAGGCATGATGGGATTCAGCTCAGGGAGCACGCCTGTTGTCTTCAAACATTTCACACACCATCCTGCATCACAAGACCAATCACAACCTGCCGCCGACCAGCTGGAATCAACACACACTTACTCACGTGACTGACTGACCCCTCTTGAACAGTGGTGGAAAAAGTATTCAGATCCCTTACTTAAGTAAAAGTACTGATACAACACTGTGAAATTACTTCACTACAAGTAAAAGTCCTGAATTCAAAACTTACTGAAGTAAAAGTACAAAAGTATCAGCATCAAAATGTACTTAAAAGTATCAAAAGTAAAAGTACTTTTTATGCAGAATGGACCCCCTTGGATTGTTTTATATATTCTAAAAATATATTGTTGGGTTATTATTTTTGATGCATTTATGTACGGACCACTTTAATTTTCCCAAGGTAGGGCTCATTTTTACTAATAAACTCTTATGATGTTCAATTTAAAACATATTAACATGTTAGCAACCATTTCATATTAATTATGTTTTTATGTTAAATCTTGAACTGAAAAGTAACTAAAACTGGCAGCTAAATATAGTGGAGTAAAAAGTACAATATTTGCCTCAAAATGTAGTGAAATAGAAGTATAAAGTAACATAAAATGGAAATACTCAAGTAAAGTACAAATATCTCAAAATTGTACTTAACTACAGTACTTGAGTTAATGTACTTAGTTACATTCCACCACTGCTCTTGAATCAGGTACACTCTCCATGACTAGCCCCTACACATCGATCCCGGTCATAATCACTGGCAGGCAAAATCATAAACCCACTCATGGTGTAAACCAAGGTTATTATAGTTATTGAAAACTAGAATTGAAAAAACATTTTTGTTAACTGAAATAAAAATAAAAACGAGAGTTTTTCAAATAACGATAACTAACTGAAACTGTATTGTGTGGTTACAAAACTAACTAAAACTAACTAAAATTATAGTGAAAATGTTTTCATGTCGTTTTCGTCTTTTTGTCCATTATTTTTTAACCCACTAGATGGGGGTAAAAAAAGTCTTTAGCAATGGTAATTGACTGTGTTTTCAACCCTTCGTTGAACAAAGAGCGCCATTTAATGCGCTCCGTAAATGAAGCAAATGCTTCACAAAGCTTCGTTGTCCCTTCACTACTGACAGATATATATCGGGTTATGTCAGGACAGTGTGGTTGACATCTCTGAAAGCAGCTTTTTTTCTCTCATCGTTGCTGCTTTTCAACAGATTAGAGGAACGCAAGTATCTTTTTCTCTGTCTCATTGGATATTGAATACCTTTGGATTGTGGTATTTTTCCCCCAGTTCTGACAGTTATAGTTATTATAAATAGTAATAATAATAATACTAATACTAATATGGAACTAGACTTTGTCATAAATCAAAGTAGGAACTCTAAAGTGTGAAATAGTAATAATGCAAAACAAATTGCACAGTTATCATTGAATAACACATTCAACCTGAAGTAATGCATTATTTCCATATGAGCTACAAACTGGATTATACTGCTAATACATGTCATTTTGTTTTCAGACACAACCCTCTGTTAGTTGTAGTTTAATTTTCATTGTTATAAGTTTGTAAGAGATTGATTAATTACATTTTGAGAAGATAAACCCTTCATCTGTCAAGAATAAATCACATTGTCACAATCATTCCAAGGAAAAAGGTAAAAATATTTTATGGACTACTACTATGGCCTTTCAAACAGCAATCCCCATAATGTTAAGCTATTTTATGGTATAATAATTTACTTAGCAATTGTTTATAAGTTAAGCTAATATAAGTTATTACATTGGTAGGTATGAGCATTCGTTTATAACATAGCCATGCAGTTATCCAAAAATAAAGTCCACTCTCTGTCCACACCATATTTCACTTTCCCTGGGGCCATGGTATATAGTTACTCATGCTGTGTTAGCTTTATACAGTAAAGTCACACCTCCCCCTTGTTAACATTACTGTTACTTTCCCTATGATGCAGCACATTGACAGGCATATTTTCCACATCATTTATAATAATGTGTTAATGTGATCGGGGTCTCGCCGTGTAATAAAAAAGGGTGTGATGGGTTAGAAAGTAAGCCATATGGCTGTAAATACATTGGAGCAGTGATGACATAATTGTTGGGCTCATTTGTAGAAAGAAAAAAACGTTGTTGCCATTTTCATTCTAATTTTCTGTCTCCACCCATCTTTCTCCAGTAATCCTGTCACTTCTACTGCACTTACATACTCAATCACACATGCATTCACACACTTGAGACCAGTGTCAGCACTTTAGACCAGAAGGTTGCCAATTTAGATCCGTGGGATGGTTGTGGAATTTAGTTTAGGTGAAGCTACGATTAGAATTGCACAAATAAAAATATGTCTTCTATCATGTTTCCATGGTAAAAAAGTAAAATGCTGTGATACATCATCATCCTCATCCTTGCCTCAGACAGAGTCAGCTGTCATGCCAGCTTGTACCATACTGTACGGGAAGAATGTGTCATGCATTGGTTTTGAGCCAGCAGCTGGAGTGACTAAAATAAAATCTCCGCATTTTACTTGTTCAACTTATTCAGCAACACTGATTTGATCCCAAATATAAATGACATTCCTCCTGGTTCTTTGGGTTTTGGTTCCAGAGGTGACAAGTGTTTTCTAGTAATGTGTCAAGTCAGCTCCAACAATGCTGTAACAGGATAGCATACATGTGACCACAAAGTGTCATTAGTCAGTAGTACTCAAAGGATGATCTCTCCTTTACAACTCTGGTCAGGGTATGGATGAAGTGAGTCAAGTTTAATTGAATGAAATGCAACACTGTGATGTGATGCCATGGTACTAAATTAATTTGACAGTGGGAAACCTTCAGGAGACTCCCTTAAGACACAAGATTAGTCAGAAAGTCTTAGAAGCACATGATGGATAGTCTGGAAAAAGGTAGACAGCCCAGCAGTTCTTTTTCTGTCTGTCAGCCCATTGGTTGATATCCACTTTAGTTCAGACTGCATATCTGAAATACATTCATTATCCCCAGAGTATAGATCCTTTTTTTCTGATTTGAGCTTTTTTTTCCCCAACTAAAATATATCCTCTTGTATGGAAGCGCATTCATTGGATAAAAAAAAAAATAGACACCTTTTCTCGTAATTACGAGATCCTGATCTCATAATTACGAGATCAGGATCTCATAATACGAGAAAAGATCTCATCTCATAATTACGAGAAAAGATCTCGTAATTACGAGAAAAGATCTCGTAATTATGAGATAAGGTGTCTATTTTTTTTTTATCCAGTGAATACAATGCGCTTCCGTACACTTTTGCCTTAATCATCGCAAAATTTTGTACATACCTTCATGGCTTCCAATGAGTAGTTGAGATGAGATGAGATGATGAGATTCAACTTTATTGTCATTGAACAGAGTAACAAGTACTAGGACAATGAAATGACCATTAACCCGTCCTACCCTGGTAGTAGGGTGGGTGATTGCACCTGATCTGTATATGTGGCCGTGTGTGTGTATGCCTGTTGAGTCGTCTCGCCAACATCCCAACAGTCAAGTTGGCACACTTTTTTCAAAAAATGTCTCCCCAACTATTGGATGGACCAGCATGGAATTTGGTGTAAATACTTTTTGTTCCTCTCAGAATAAATCATAAAAACTCTGGTGAGCCCAAAGCCCATACCCTCTATCTGCCTGTTTACATTATTATTGTGAGCCTGTCACCATGCTGATATTACCCATTCAGTCAAAGATGTGCTGTTAGCATTGCTGCTGACTTTAATTCTTTTACATTTTTTCACTGTAAACCCTTACTTTGTGCAGCTTGGAGCCACTAGCTTTGGGGTGTTTGGTCAATACAGCAACAGAATAACACATTTCATAATGAGTAATGGTGAAAGTGAAGCAAATTATTAATGCAACAAGTGCTTTTTAAACCACTTTTGATCTATTTTTCGCTTTAGGTCCCAACACTTTGAAGTGTCATATTTTCCAGTGTGTGGTTTTGTAATGATGAGGGCTTTCCAAGTAGGTGAAACTTCCAGCAGTCATGAGTCCACACTGCAAAAAGAGAAAAGTTTGGTGAACTCAAAATTTCAAGGCAACAAACTTCGATAAAATTTTAAGTTGGACAATTAAACTAAATATTTTAAGTTTTGTTTTGAGTTAGCTACATTGTAATAACTTTTAATCCTTACTTCTGCTAACTTCTGCAATGTGCTGTTGAATTGGCACGTTTGTAACGGCGCTATGAAATGTCAGCTAATGTTGCGACCACAGTTTTGAGTTAGCATTGATACGGTAATTGCTACTCTTGTAGCTGTAACAAGCAGCGCCGCTAGCATCAGTTAGCCGCTAGCAACTTATATTTCGAAGTTTTACCAAATTAAATCACTGTTTTAGGCCAAAAAATACAAGTTGGCTTTTTTGCAGTGCACCTCAGATCTCTCTGTCCCGCTGATACAGACAAAACCAACATAATGACTGTAGCATTGACTACCCACCCATACACAGGCTGAATCTGAAGCAGTGCAAATGCTGGTTCATCCATTGTCACGGTACATTGTGCTACATTTGGGAGATGAGCAACAATGACGTATAATTTCCATTGTTTGGTGTAAATCACCGTGTGGGAGTGATGCTCACTGTCATCCTTCAGACCTTTATTATTGTTGGCAATATATATATGTTAATCTCTCCATCCTATTCCCTCTCTCTCTCTCTCTAGGTTGGTGGTTTGTCAGCACAGCAGAGGAGCAGGGCTGGGTGCCGGCCACATACCTGGACTCCCAGAATGTTACCCGAGACGATTTGGATCTGGGCACTTCCAGGACTGGAGAAGGTTAGCACACAGACACGCACAAGCGCAACATTATTAGATTCATAAAACACAAAAAGACATAAACGTCATCCTGGCCGACTCGTTATTTGAGAATCGTCTGTGTGGAACAAGTAATGATTTCTCAAAACTGTTTTTTGTGGGTGTCTTTTCTGCGCTCACATCTCAATCTAAGACTAAAAGTAACACACACATGCCCATACTCGCAAACACACTTCCAGTCACACATTAGGAACCTTGAAGACCACAGTCGCAGCTCCATGGTGAAATGGTACCAGACTGCAGCCAAAGGGTTTGCAATATTTTGGCACCACAGAAAATTCCTTTCAACTCCCCCGGGAGGCTGCAACTCTTGCAGGAGCCTCGTTTTGTTGTGACCCTTTCCTTCCTCATGTTTAGTCTGACTGTTGGGATGGAGCATATGTCATAAGCTCCTTTCTGCTTTTAGACCAATCCAACAGAAAAATAAAGTGCAAACACTTGTTAGTATAATCACATGCATACTTAGAAATACATGCAACACACACATGCACACTGTTTATCTGGAGTAGTCTGTGATAATGAAATAAGGAAGATGTGATAGTTTATTATACTGAAAAGTGCCTCTTATCTACCAGGCATTTTCTGTCTTTCGGTGAGACTTGCACATCTCTATGCTTCTGTGCACAATCTGTAAGACACACTCACAAAAACACACTCCACTAGAATGATGACAGCTCCTGCACAGCTGCCACATTCACTGTTATTTGCAGTTCTCTTGGATTTCTTTTCCCTCTCACACACACTCAGACACAGTGCCTGTAACAGTGGAATCTTTTACAGTCCTGTATCCTGGACAGCTTAATGGATGTGGAGGCTTGGTTGCCTGAGGACTAACATTTCTTGTAGTTTTTCAAAGAGTTTGTCATTTGTTTTGTTTCAAATATACTTAGATATAACTTTGTGTGTTATAATTGGGATCAAACAATTACATATGTTTTATCCCTTTACAGGATAATTCTGCTTCATTACAATTTGGGTCTTATTTTTATAGCTTTGTCCATAGTTTCTATCAGTTATGATAACACTTATTAAGTAAAGGCCTTTATGTATAAAGTGTGATTTTTGTGTTTACTCCCAGGTAACAATGGCAGATTTGCTGAATGTTGATGTTTCACTCTCACAGCAGTCCTTGATAAAAGCCACTTCTTCTGATAAACCAAGTCCACAATAGTGAATACAACAAAACGTATCGGCCTACGTATATTCGCCTTGTTGACTACAATCAGCCTATCGGCAAACAGGATGTAATCTACAGATGACAGTTATCTGGTGTGTTGCATCACACTGGCTAATTGTTGTCTGACTCAATGTTGGCTTCTTGCGATCGAGCTCAGACAAAACAGTTCTGTTTATTTATTTATTTATTTATTTATGTATTTATTTATCCAGACAAAACCAATTGGGATAAAACCTCTTTTTCAGTGCAGGTCTGGCCAAGAAGTACAGTTAAATACATGCAATACGATACAGAAAATACATTTTAAATGGCACAGAACATAGAACAACAATTAAAGTTAAATGTACTGCAATGTACCTGTTGAACACTGCTGGCTTATCAATGATCGGAAGCATGGCCAAATCTACCAAGATAAGAGGCAAGTTGTAATAAACCAGAATTATACTTTAAGCCAGTTGGTTGAATCTTGCAAGTTTGCCACTGTCTTCTATCTCTATTAACTAATGCACTCCAGTGAATTTATGCAGGAAGTGCCTGAGTTCACAACTACACACAAGTACACACACCATCTTCCCCCTCCACCCCCCATACACTGTCAGTGGCCCTCATTTTCCCATTAGGCCAGGTGTCTTTGTGTTTGCACACATCGACACTTCTTATTTCTGATCTCCCCCTTCCCGCTTCCTGTCGTCCCTTACATCTCATTATCTCTGCGTGGTCTGTAACCTAATTCCACTGACGGCTCAGCTCGCTGGAGAGGAACCGACAGGCACAGCCCGGCCCCGCTGAAATTACCTCGGAATAACATTTCCCTTTGAGCCTTCCCTTAGCTGATATTTCAATTAGGAGGTCAACAGGAGTAGGGTGGTGCTCAGTGGGATGGATGGAAGGCAGACAGGAATCAAAAGGGAGAGGAAATGACAAGTAGCAGAGGCACACAAAGGGAGAGAGGG
The DNA here is from genome assembly GCF_030273125.1 of Centropristis striata. Lineage (NCBI taxonomy): Eukaryota > Metazoa > Chordata > Actinopteri > Perciformes > Serranidae > Centropristis > Centropristis striata. The sequence goes on from NC_081517.1 coordinate 9,422,102, forward strand.
CAGATGTCGAGCAGAAGGGAAGATGGAGAGACAAGAGGGTGAAGAGAGGAGAGGAGATGGAGAAGGAATTAGATTACCACAGCAGAAAGATATCTAGAAGACAAGTGCTGTTTCCATCTATCCTTCCCCTCATTAATGTGTTTGCTCTTCATGTGGCCTCACACAATGTATTCACATGGGAAAATGACTCATCATGTTATGACTAATGTGTTATCATACAGACTCTGAATTAATGTGGAAAGGGGTCAAGAGTTCAGCAAACAGCAGCTACAGACTGTATGGAGACTTCATTCATTTATAGCAATATGAATTGTGCTTTGTTTTAGCAGATTATTTGAAGGATATAAGGATTTTGGACAACTATTGACAGAAATGTATTGATAAGGTGAAGGTTAACAGTGTATATATACATACATACATACACAGGGATGCATTCCTACAGCATTTTGATGGATCAGGTAGCTCATTCATAGACTTGTGTCCGTCCAGTCAACTCATCTCTTTATTGTTATTTATTTAATGTTCCGTTTGGGACAAAACAAGTAATTTAAATGCCCCATATTGTAAAAAGTGAGATTCTCGTGTCTTTTCTTCATTATAGATAGGTCTAGTTGATATATAAATAATGTAAAAGTATCAAAATGCAAAATCCACAGAGAATTGCACACCTATATTCAGTCATATTCAACTGTAAACGAGTTGTCGGGACTTCTGTAATGTCACAACTATACTATATGTCAGTGATGTTGACAAGTCCTGTGTCCCTGATGCATTAAAATCCCTGGACTCCGAGAAACTATAGACAACATTTTACCATTTTTAACCATTTCATGGTCTAAACAAATAAGAATCACACTGGGGAAAAAACAGGATTTTTTTTTTTTTTGCCACTTCAAGGAACTTGAAGGAAAAAGCTGCGTGTTCATGATTGTCCTACTGTAGTTCACCTTCCTGTCAGGGTGAAACCTAACACTGGGCCTAGAGGCCCGCTACAGCAGCTGACTCTGATGATATGTGTGCAAAGAGAAATGTGGTTGCTGAGTAACAGTGTCAGATAGAAGGCAGCAGTGATTTTTGTTTTTGTTTCACGTTCATGTGAGCCCTGTCATGGAGAGGTGGGTGGAGCAGTAGAGGTGAAAGTTATTTGAATTTAGAGCTCTCTGACAAAAATGAAACATGAAAGGTTTCCAAATAACGCATAGCTCAAGGTACATGGTGTTGTGTTGTCTGCTGCAGCAATCGGGTGTTAAAAACACTCCCTGAATAGAATTAAACAACATTAAATAAATTGATATACATACATAATAAACATGCGAAAAGTACCCCGCACATCCACCTACAGTATAAATAATGGGCTCTTACAACATGTGGAGGTCTGCTATATTCACAGATTGTATAAGAAGTGGACATATGCACCATGACATCACTAATTAGTTTTTGGACTATGGCTTTGAAGCCTTGAGTTTGGCATTTTGGCCATCAACAACTTGGTTTTTGGGATGTTGAAGTTCTCAGTTATCAGGTAGCGCTAGTTAGCTAGCTTAGTTAGGAGGGATTAAAAATTAATAACCAACTCCTTTGAGTCTTTTAGTACTTCTGAACACTAAACAAGATATTTTTATGGAACCATAACATTACATAAACAAAAACACATTGTGAAGGGTTAAATGTTCTAAGAAGAAAACTCAGACACTATGCTAGCGACTTGTCAGTCACAGTGTGTCCACAGGCTCTAGCATACACAGCTTATTGTCTATTTTACTCAAAATGGTTTACAAAAAATGCATTTACAAAATAAATGCTACTCGAGAGTAATAACTGACACCATAAACGTGTTAAAATGTTTACTGAGGTAATAAAACAAGTTAGAAGTTGGGTAATTTTCTCATAGACTTCTATACAATTGGACATCTTTTTTTCAACCAGTGGAATCGCCCAATGCTGGTCATTAGAACGAATGCAGCTTTAAGGTACTGCCACATTGACTTCACAGCTTGGCTGTAATCCATCCTAAAACACTAAGTATGGCGTCAAAATTGCGATTTACACACATATGTTTCCACTTCCATATACAGTGGAAATTGTGTGTAAACAAATCTTAAAAACACATACATTTTGGTTGTTTTTATTGATCAGCAGCTAACTCTGCATTTGATTTTTCCTCAGCTAAAATACTTACAAACCCAGCTAATCATTTCAAGAGATAATCTAATGTATTTTGGTGCATCTAATCCCAACTTTCTTGCCTTTGTTCTACTTTTTGCTTCTTACACTAACTCCACATGTGTTTGTTTGTTTTTCTTTTGGTTGCTCCTCATCATCATCAGTAACTAAGAGACGCAAGGCACATCTGAAGAGGCTGGACCGCCGCTGGACCCTCGGGGGTATAGTCAACCGCCAGCAGAGCAGAGGTGAACATGAAGAAAATGATCACACATCCACTAACACACATACAGATTGCATACATATAGATGGGCCAGCATATGCATACATCAATACAAAACCAGACACGTAGCCACAAGGAACCAGACGATGAGTCATTTTCTCTCTCCACAGCCAGCTCATGCATTTGGACACATGCACTATAGTGCATTATTGTTAGCACGTATACATATACCACAGATGCATTCATAGATGGAAACTTTTAGTGTGTTTGTTCGCTCTTGGAAAGATCATGTGTGGCAAAACAATCTCAAGGGACAGTTTTTCTAGTTATTCATGAGCTTTCAACCAGATCTTACAGTTTCATTAATAGATCTGCCACGGATGTCATTACATGACCCAATTTTAGCTACTACGTAAGCTAATTCATTCTATCATAAAAGTGCAACATAAAATGTTATTGGAAGTGGTAAAATGTTGATAATTGTAATAGAAAGACACAATAATCAAGGGTTTAAAGCCTGTTTCTCACATCTGGAGAATCCATTCCGTGCCCTGTCTATAATTGTCTTTCATAGGAAATTGTCCTTGTCAGACATGTTCTCACTTACTGGATTCCTGGTTTGGTTTAGGTAAGGATTGGTGCCTGTGTATATTGTACAGAGGGCAGGACAATATGTAAAAGCTATGTAGGCAGATTGTAATTTGGTCATAAACAACCTTATATATTGCAGTTTTTTTAATTTGACAAAAATGTAACTTTCGTTGTAACCAACAGAAGTTCCCAATCTTTCTCTACAGTTAGACATTGTCGATGGTGTGTGCATGTAAATGACCCTTCTTCTTCATCTTAAGATGTTTGTATTATTCTCTTTCTGTCCTGCTGGTCGGGACAGTTGCATTCTCACATCCAGCTCCTCCAGGAACAACAAGATCTCCAACCTAAACGACAGATTAGACAAAAACCACCCATAATGACACATACGAGCGTTTCGCGGCTCCTGGTACTGTGGAGGGTTCTAAAAATAGCACACACTTCATTACACATACACGTACGGTTCTTGGCTGTTGAGTAGGCTGCAGTTCTGTGAATTTATGCTACAAAACCACTGACCTAGGTTTGCAAAAAGCTTCCTGGTAAGACGTTATAAAAGACAGCTTAAACAGTAAATAAATGTAAGTAAATGCCAGACGTGAAGTAGTTACGAGGGTGACGTGAGCCACGAAAGTTACTTAAAAATGTAAGTTAGGTAACAAAATGTAATTCACAACCCGTGAGCCACTAAAGTTTCGTAAAAAGTAATTTACTTTTGTTTCCACACAGGACACGAACCCTGTTCTCTTGTCCTGTCCGCCAGTTGTTCAGTCTGGATGTGTTTAGTGTTGCAATACATGTGTGAAAGGGGCTTGAAACTGACTCACCCACACATACAGTACACACCTTCCCCACAAACAAATATACAGTAGGACTGCTGAGCCCCTCCGATTGGCTTCACTCCCCTTTACTCACATAATTTGCAGCCACATGGTAAACAAGCTCATTTACATCCTCACTAGCCAGCCAGCAACAACAACTGGCCTTGAGTATCTACCGGGAGCAGCATATTGGGTGGCCATGAGTCAGCCCTGACAGTAAAACCTCAAATCTCACTCCATCAAACTTGGAACGCTCCTCAGCTCACACAGAGCAGCAAAATAATTGGACTGCATTAAACAGATTTGGATAATTAAGGCTATTCGGCTCCCACAGCACAAACGCAACAACCTTGACGGCCACTGAGCCATGTGAACATAAATGATTATATAACACTGTTGCTGCTTAATTAAAACAAGCTCCCTTAGGTTTAAAATGCTCTTAATGGCTTTTGCATTTTGCTTGTAATTCTTTAAAAAAAAAAAAAGACAAACATGAAAATGTCCTTACATGCTTTTAATGTTAGCATTTGGCAAATGAGCTGCGGTTTCGTCGAGTCATTATTGCTTTATTGCTGAAAGAGAGACATGAGTCTACGTCTGAGAAAATACTTCTCTTGGGGCAGAGTCTTTTTAATTCAAACTTTGCTCAGACTCTCAGTTAGACACCTGTCTGGCTCCTGACTTAGTCAGTTAGGGCTTCAAACAGACATAGTTATAATATGTTTATGGAAGCTGTTCCTGGACCTGTGCAACCTCTGTAAAACCTTTACAAACACTCTTTGTTTCTCATTATCCTAGTGTAGCCTGGCTGGTCACCCAGACCAGTAGACAGCAGGCATTAGTGATTCATCAGAGGAGATTTAATACAGGGCAAACACAGGTTGAATGCTTTAGAGACTATGTAGTAAGTTACACTGTACAGGAGATTAATACGTGTTTTTAGTTGGAGGCTACGGCAGCTAAGCTGCAAAAAGGACAGATTCAAGAATACATTTTTACCTACTGCAATTGCACTTTATAATGACTCCCCTTTTAGTAAGGACAGAATTTTTTTTTTTTTTTTTGATATTTATTTAAATTTTAGCTTAGCTGCTTATACTGTATTTACCAAACTGAATGGTAAATACTGAATGAATTTTTGCACATGTATATTTGCACACCTGTTTATGTATTTACACACCTATATATTTGCACACTTGCTGTAACTGTTATCTATGAGTAACAACTACTAATGCACATGGACCATCCATTCCACTTCCTCGAAACTAGGCTATGTATTGTGGGTTCATGTTCTGTATAGGTGGAATACGTATGTATACATGTGTTGTGTTGTGTTGTGTTGTGTTGTGTTGTGTGCATGTTGGCTGCTGGAACACCTAAATTTCTCTGCTGGGATGAATAAAGTATTTCTTATCTTATCTTTTCTTATCTTAATATTGGTAGAGAAACAACTGGGGCTGCTGCTGCTTCTAAAAACACACACAGAGACATACAGGACATATTTTCATATAGTCACCAGACTCAGGCAGTTGATGCAGGCTAAGTTACACACAGGGCCACATACCCATGATATTAATCCTGGTTTTGTGGGGAAGAATAACAGTTGACAGGGGAATGTTAGTCATTCACTTCCAACACATAGCTGATTTAAGAATTCAAACTGGCAACCTTGTTACCTAACAAGATACTGTAAGTCTCCCAGAACAGTGAGGCTTGGCCCCGAACCAGCCGGTGGAAAGTGTGAAAGTGGGACAGCAGCCCGATCTGTGGACTGGTTTTAATCACACAGACCTCAACCTCTGTAGAGCGTGGATGAGTCACCCGGCTAGTTGTCGCCACCAGAGAATGAGGGCATGAAACACTTTTGGAGGCCATGTGCTTGAATTCCAGCACTTACTTTTTTAGACACCAACCGTTTTACTTTTGTAGGGTGGAGGTGCTATTTGAGGTCAAATTGTTGTGGTGCTGTATTTTAATATAGCCACAATACTGGATACAAAATTATATTTGATTCCTCTTTCGCTGCGATGGCAAAAAGTACAAACAAAATAGTTTTATTTCTTTTTTAAATGAACAACCTGTACACAGTGCTAGTTCAGAAATAGTAACTGAACACATACCAACACAATTGATTGTTGCCTTGGGTTGAAAATATGATTGTTCATCTGGTTTTTGACTGTAGTTAAAATATTTGAATTTTTTTGTGGTTTTGTCTTGGAAGAGAAAAAACGTACATACATCTATTGAATCTCAAACATGCAGAACATTCAGGGATTCACAGTGCACAGCTGACATAGCATGACTAAGCATTGGTAATGTTATTACGAGGCACCAGAAATGCTTAATATTGTAAAGGTGGTCAAATTCTAAAGCCTTGTTTTTTGTTTTAGCTGTACTGTATATGAAATACATCATTGGGTTATTCACCATTGACATTTCATCCTCAGATGGTCAAAAAATATGAAGATTGGTTGAATCAACAACTTTGTACACCACAAGTACTGGAGTTCAGGCTATTTTTAACCATTTTGTTGCACACAGTATTGCTGCCTAACAGTAAGACAGCCTTAGTTTAGTTTAGATTAGAGTGAGTTGAAAACACTGTTGTGTGACCGTTATGATTCATTGGTGATAAAGCCACACAGGGTTACAGAGGACATTAGAGAAGCTGAGGACAGAGGACTTTCACATGGCAGTGAGTGTTACTGGCTGCATTGCAAACAAGCTAACGGCTTCTGGGCCAGTAGCTGTTTTTCCACCATCAAAAATAGTCTCACCATGAGAACTGCAGCTGCTGCTGACTGGAGTCATGTCCAACATCGTTTCAGTGGATTTTCCAACTTTTTCATTCACAACCACTCTTCACTTTCTGACTGTACTACTGTCTGTTCACATATTGTTCGATTACACGTTGTCTGTCTCTGTTCTTCGTTCAGTTTCCTATGCATTAACCCTTAAAGACCAGCATTGACCCAATTTTGTCATTTTTAAAGGGGATGGTGGTGGGGCGGGGTAGAGGTAGGGGATCTTTAGGGGGAGAGAGCAGTAGATGCCACATAGCAGTGGTCATCTGAAAGCTGGGACCTGCACAGTGTGTCAAACTTTTCAAGTCATAAATCTCTTAAAAACACTGTATTTTGGTTAGGCTCCTGTTTAAAGTTTGAACATATAGAGTGTAAAAAGGCTTAAAGCGTTATGAAGTATATGATGGCCATTCCCATGCTCAATGATGTCACAGAAATGTTTGGGTTGATACCATTAAACCATATTTGATCACTTGAGAATTCTTAAAAAATATTTAAGAAATCAACATTCATACAGTAAGGTAATGTTGATGAATGTAATGAAAAATGGTCTCACTATAATGAAAGGGCTACTACATCATCACATATGTATAAAATCAGCTCATTGAATACTCTCATTTTTTTAGTCATACCCAGTTTATGCAATGCCAAGACTGTTAATAGACCCAGTATGCAGAAATGTTCAAATACAAAATGCTTTTCACAACATTATATATATATATATATATATATATATATATATATATATATATATATATATATATATATATATATACATATATAGCAAGAAAGAGTCGATAAATTTTATCCTTAAAGTTCTAGCAGTTGATTTTTGACCTGTTCAAAATTTCTGTCTTTGCACCTTTCTCCTATTCTTATCTTTCCCACTCTCTCCCTATCCCCATTTTCTCCTTTGTGAATGGAGACACTACTGTCCCTGCCTGATAATGCATTGCTGAGCTAGCGATAAGAAACGTGTGAGTGAGGTTTTACAGCTCTGTGCAGACACTTGAGATACAGTTTGATTTAGTAGCACTGGCAAAGGACAAAAACAAAGAGCGATCGCGTAGGATTTATGTTCTCGCAGGATGTAATTTGCTAATGGAAGAGAGCAGTCATACACTCTGCAGCCCGTTTGCTGACAAAGACTTCTTTGCCTTTTACGTTATGCTTCATAAAGAAGACCGGGACGTGATCCCGAGATCTTGATAATAAAATAAAGGCGCGCTTGAGACTCCAATTAAATCACAGCACATCTCTTTTTGACTCCCCCGTGCTGTGACACAAAGCTAGGTCAGGGTGTCTTGACCTCTCTTGGGGTGTCGACTGGCTACTGACGGCGAGGTGACCTCATTGTGCTGCTCGGCAGGGGTGTCGTCCTGCACTCTAAGGTTCAATATGAGCCTTCCTCCCTCCTCCGTGCTGGCAGAGCTCTATGCTTTCACAGAGTGCTATTATTTACAGCAGGTCCCTAATCTGATTTATAGAATCCCACTGACCGCCCTCTCAACTCACTGTTCTGTCCCTGCAGTGTGACGCCGCAGCCAACACACACACAGATGGACGCTGAGGCACGTGTACAGCTCACACACATACACAGACGTGATTAATAAATGTGATTAATTGAATGTTTCATCTTTTATTCCTGTCCTCGGGGAATTAAAAGCAACTGCATGATACATCGCAACACACCAACTGTCAAAGAGTTTGTTAGTAGTACATCAATGCACACAAACATAATAAACACACGCAGTATGTAGACGTTCCAGATTCTCCTGTAAGCTATCCCATTTGTTATTCCCTATCCATCTGTAAGCACTCGCCCCATATCTACACACACACACACACACACACACACACACACAACATGCTTCACGAGCTGAGCTTCAGGGCCAAACATTCCACTTCAACATTACTGACCTCAGCTGCTCTGCAATGACAGGCAGGAGAGGAACTTAAATCCCCGCCGTCTGGACCTACCCCGCCTATTGAAAGCATTCATTTAAATTAATAACCACACATGCTTCTTCTTCTTAGATATCATCCCTGCCCCTCACATTTCCTTGAACAATCATATTACCAGCAGCATCTGAGGTCAGATTCTGTCCTGTCCAACTCATTAATGCTGTACATGTTTCGATCCCTTCTCACAGCCAATTCTTTCTCTTTGTCTCCTGTCATATTTTCTGCCATTAAAAGGGATAGTACGGGATTTTTGACATTAATTTGTATGAAATACTTGCCAGTAGCTTACTCTCTGAGCTCTGGTGTCTGAGGTCTGTCCGGTTCTGATTGTAGAATACATACGCGGGCCTGTTCGATGTACTGGCTGCAGCGCATAGTGATATTACTACACTTTCATTGTATATGCTGCCTTTTTTAAGAAACAAAATAGTGCCAAGTGAATATGGTTTCTGATATAAACAAGGATTATTGTTTTGTGGTGGAATGGGTGACCTTTTAGTGTGCATGTAGTTTTGGAGTAAATCCTTGTAGTTTGGTGACCCTGCTAGCTTGCTAGCATCTATCTATTCTATGATCAGAACTGGCCAGAACTCCGACACCGGAGTAAGGTGGCTTTGCATCCACGACACTACTGGCAAGTATTTTATACAACTTAATGTCCAAAATCTCTAACTATCACTCAGTTATCGCATTATAGATCATTTTTCTTCCATTGTATACAATACCAATTCATCAGCCACTGGAATAAGCCAATGGGCTGTCCACTGATGACCTCACTGCTGGGAGGATTTTGTCTCCTCTTCCTCTTTGGTCTTAGTGCCTACCCCAATATACCCCTTGCCTCTAGCACTGGGCATTCACAAGTGAGCATAAGGTGTCAAGATTCTTGGTGTAAAGGTGTTGGATAAAATGGCAAGGCTGTATGGCCCTCCAAACTTAGGTTTTTCATGGCATATCTTTGTGATCATTGGCGAGATGTCAGCTAGCACAACACAAGCGAAAAAACAGCACACAAAAAAATTGTGACAACCATTGTGTCATATTACTTTAATGTGTTATAGATGTTTTTGGAGATGTGGGAGCCGCTGGCCAGGTCAGGCAGTTGGCTGTTTATATGTTATCACACTCTAATATGATAAGATGATAACATTTGCTAAAAACTGTTCAATTAATTAACCTCATAAACTCATCAGCACTCACGGAATGTCTCTTGTCCAATCAAATTACTTGGTTGGAACTAGCTGTTGAATAATATATTATTAAATGAGTTAACTATTTAGATTCTGCTGGCCAAGTCAGCCAAGCAATCGGTCATGTGATACTTTTTTTTTTTTTTAATCTCTAACTCTGTTTTGGATTGAGTTTTTATTACTATTTTATTCTATTTCATTTTATTGTTTTACTGTTTTATTGTTCATTGTTTTTATTTATACCTATTTGTGTATGATTTATTCTATTTTAATAACTGTACAGCACTTTGGTCAACTGAGGTTGTTTTTAAATGTGCTCTATAAATAAACTTTGACTTGACTTGACTTGACTTGACTTGACTTGACTTGATACTGCTGCTCAGATTCTAGCAACAAATGCGTTGTGTCTGTTTACATTATCGCCATCATTGAGTGTGAATGACACATCATATCTTGTAACTTTGTTCTGACCTATGGTTCTGACAGGCAAGGCACAAAAATGGGTCGGGGTAAAAATAAGAAATGAAAATGGGTCTTGGTGTGTATAAATCTGCTAACCTTCTCCTGCTCCCCACTAAGCCCACTGTAGACTTTCCTTCCCTACAGGGTCTTGGAAGACTAGCAGAGCGTGAGAGAGGAGTTGTGGTTAGATAGGGATCTGAGAAGACAGAACTTGGTCCAAATATCTTATCTTCTCAAGGGAGGCCCTGATGTAGGCCTGCTGCTGAAAGAGGAATCTCCCTCTGGAGAGAAATTAACACCGACTCAGGGTCCAAATAGCTTAAATAAGGGTAAGAAGCAAGCAGCAAGAGGGAGAAGTTTAGCCAGTAGAGGGAGTCAGTTGCTATTATTGTGTAGGACAAGAAGGGGTAGAAGGTTGTGTTTGTGTTGGTATGGAAATAGTCAGAGCATTTTAAGTAGGTCACATTCGCCATTTTTTCCCCCTCATAAGGCCCTCTGGAAAGATGTAAACTATACAGTGGTCCAACCCCTCAATGTAAGACTGTTTAATGATAACAGCTTACTCATTCTGCTCCTCTTTCTCTTTCTTTTACCCCACTCAAACTCCAGAGGAGAAATACATGACCATACAGCCACACACCAGTCAAGGGAAGGATGAAGTCAGCTTTGAGAAAGGGGTCACCGTGGAGGTCATCCAAAAGAACTTGGAGGGCTGGTGGTACATCAGGTGAGTAAAAAAATCTCAGCTCATCAGCTCATAGCAGCAAAGTAAGATAAATGGCATCTGTCCAGTGTTTTTGTTTTTATCGCAATTGCATAGTGTGGACGAAAGAAAAATGGTGATCTAAATTGTTTTCTCCTCTATGTTTATGATGTAAGAAGAGGTGAAAAAGGGTTTTACCAGGATATGTTTCTTATCTGTGAAATGTGAAAAAAAAAGGTTTTGGCATGTGAAAAAACTGTCAAATGTTTGTTTTTGTACTTACTTATTTCAGCCACAAGAGAAGGAAATGCATCACTATTTGTTGGATTTGTTTAACCCACTAGATGGCGCTCTTGTTTTGAAATAAAAGGTTCAAAAAGTGGCAATTAAGCCTGCTTTCAAGCTCCAGCTGTCCATCACTCACACTACCCTTTACATTTTATAAAAAGGCCTAAAAGCATTCATGTTTTTCTCCAGGTGAGTTTTCATTTCTCCATGCAGTTTTAAACACAAGGTCTAGTGGTCGAAATGAGTATTACAACAACAAACGTGAGAAAAATTGTCCTGCCACACCTGTTTTCTAAGGTGAAAATAAGATCCTGGAAAACTTTTCTTCTACCTGTTTAACAGATGAAAAATGTGTGACTTAGAAAATACATCACCAGATTTTATTCTCTCTTGCCTGTCAGGGCTGTGAATGAGTGACGTTGTTGATAGTCATAATTGCTTAGTACTGTGAGGAAGGCAGCGGCTCTCTGCAGCTCTCATTTGCGTAATGATATTGAGATTCCCATATGACGCGCTCCACAGGTCAATTACGTGTCCTGCATGGGCTTTCTAGTGTATGTGTGTGTGATACTGTTTGCACATATGTGTGTTGTTTACCCAGCCAGTGTGTATTTCCTGCCAGTTGTTTGTTTCCTTGTATCCCTGGGGCCAAAAGAGAGTGGAGCTCCACTGCACAGCTGATTACTATCACATGCTGCCTCGTGGCATGTGACATACACATGCACACATAGGAGTGTGCATGCTTATATACACACAAACATACACACAGAGCCTCTGTTAAAGATGCTGAAGATTATGTCGACTTGTGATATTTGTAGTGTGTGACTAATTTGTGTGTATTAGTTCAAACAGTTTGTTGGGGAGTTTCTTTTCTAGGATAGTTCCTGAGGATGGAGAGTGTCATATGCAGACTGCAAAGCCCTTTGTGTGATTTGTGATATCTGGCTAGATAAATACTCTTCTGCCCTCATTGCAATGCAAAACGACTTGTTTCAGAGCACTGTCCAACAGGAAATAATAATCCAGATGTACGTCAGAGTCATTCTGCTCTCATTGGGGCTGCATGGGGCCTTTTCTGTTATGGGGACTCCTTGTGGTCACGGCTGGAGTTCTGCAACATGGAAGCAGAAACGATCACATCCCTTCTGAGCAGAAATGGCCCACCTAAAGGCAAATGACTCACAGATGCATTTGGAAACATTACTTACTGTTTCACAAAGCACTCTAAAATGACTCATTTTGCCTCACAATGAATGTTGAAATGTGGGGAAACAGTGTCTCCTTGCATATATTATTGAATTTGTTTACTTGCCTTTGGCTAGTTCTATGTCACTCGAATAAAAATTGCCGCTTTTTTTCAACACACAGGCTATATTTAGTGTGTTTTATTACTGAAATGCCAGATAATTTGGAAATGTAGTTGTTTATTTGTTGTGGGTATGATTTATGGTCAAACTAATATCAGTGCACTATCTCTGGTGATGTGGTATTGCACTTCCAGTTGAGGGATTCACAAAAGGCAGAACCAGATTTTTTTATGGGTCAAACTCCAAAAACTCTGGATCCTCCATTTCCCCTAATACCTGGTAAACATCCAAACCTTTTAAATCCCATGCCTGCATAGTTGCCAGCAAAAATGTTAACATACCGTGTTTCTGCAAACTTTAATCTTAAAATGTATTTTGTCTCGTGATGTTGTAATATGCAGGTTTGGGTGGGTGGGAGTAGAGGTGGATGGCACCAGTCAACCCAAGACTTCAAACTGTGGTTCGCATTCTGTTGTTGAAAGTTTTGTTCAAAAACATTGTTTTTGTGTCCTGTTGTTTGAAGAGTTTTGTTCTTTTTACATTACCTTAAAGGGTTTGTAAAGTGATTTAAGATGCGTGAAGTAAAAATATGTTCTTTATGCGGTCTACCCATAGATACTTAGGCAAAGAGGGCTGGGCTCCTGCCTCCTACTTGAAAAAGGTGAAAGAAGACTTCTCACCCCGCAAGAAGACCCTGACAGGCCCTGTAGAGATCATCGGCAACATAATGGAGATCAGCAACCTGTTGCAAAAGAAGTCGGTCAGCGAGAAGGACATCCAGACAGATGGAGAGGGTAGCACTACTCCAGAGCGCCACATCTCAAAGAGCGAGATCAGCCTGCCCATGCCCTATAATGCTGAAATCAACGCTGAGACGGGCAGGAGGCTGAGCGCAGGCCGTGACACCAACAGCCCATGTCTGGGAATAGCAGCGAGTGCGGCCCTAAATGAAAATAAAGCGAGGGGCGAGCCAGGGTCCCCAGCTGTTGCGAGAGTGGCGCCGCATAGAGTGGAAATCGGTAAGTGTTTGTGGTGTGTTAGGAGACAGTTGAGCAGTAAATGCATTGCAGCAAAGGAGAGGAGGATTTATAGAGTTTGTATGAAACATTAAGACGTGTCATTCTCCTTTTGTGTAGGCTTTGATGCGATAGGTAAGATACATGGCTGATGGTGCATCTAATGGTGATGGTGGTGTGATCTAATAACATTTACTTTGTCACACTAATCTGTGAGGCTATTTAACATGGTGGGGTTCGGGTTGGTGTGTTTATTTCATTTAACTCACATACTAAGATTGTATTTGTGTATTAGCTCTATTAGATAATAATGTATGCAACAATAGCCTTAAAATAAGGTTATTGTTGTATATCTGTGCCTTATTTCTGAGCATGTGTTGGTAAGTGCATGGTAAATGTATTGTTAATTAAACTTTACTTAGTAGTGATTTTACTGTTAACAATCATTTCAGTTCATTGTTGCACACAATATAACATATATCAATCAATATATTGTTAATGATTACCAAAAGCTTTGTAAAGAAGACATTTATAAAACATCTATTAACATTACGTGGATAGATGCACCAGTAACACTCATGGTTAATTGTTTTTATTTGGATGGCTATGCTTATAATAATTAGTCAACTATTAATAAGTGGTTAAAAAAACTGTCAAGTCACATTAAAATGAAACCATCAAATCTATCATTGGCAATCTTCATTTTTTAACACTGATAAGCTGGTATTAAACAAGTTTTATAGATGCTTTACAAAGTATTAATTAACAATTTAACATGGAATTATAATCATCAGTTGAAATTTATATGAGCCATACAAATAATGTTTTTAGACAATAAATACTAACCATAGTATATAAAATGATAAAATGTGTGCAACAACAAATTGTTAAGACAACATCAACTATAGCATTTCTAATAACTGTTTACTACAATTTATAATCATGTTTACTATGGAGTTAGCCATAAATTACATTTTGTAGAAAAAACATTTATTCCAGTGAAAGCTGTGGAGCTGCCTTCCATTCTTTGATTGCTTCCCTACCTCCCTAGAAAGCTATTATTCTACTAGCAGAACACCTGAAGCTTTGCTCATGTTGTCCTGAGTGTGGGCTCCTCTGTGGACCTGCTTAACCCACATACTCCTATGTGATGTGGGCAGGGGGTCATTGATCGACATAATGTTGTCTGGCAATACAGCAGTCTCCGTGTCCCACAGTGAGACATGAGAATGAGTGCTTTGAACTTTAGGTTACTTGTGTAACCCTGAGTCTCTGAGTAGCATGAGTGAGTTTGCTCATGTTAAAGGGTTCTGTATCAGTCATATGTAAAGGAAAAGAGTCCTCATGTGGACTTCCTAACTACAAGGAGCAATTGTATCATCATTTTCGTCTCTTTGCACGCAGGAATAAGGTAGAAATATAACTGCACAGTTCTTGACTGTTACATGTAGGTTAAGTGAATAGAGAGGAAACAAACTGACTGATGATATTTTTGTAGGCCAACCCGGAAGTAGCATCACCATGGGCTCTACTGAGAATTCGCCTCTGTAGGATAATCTTCACAAATGAACACCACTTATATGATGTTGTTCTTCCGTAGAATTCCTGTGTCTTGGGGCAATTTGCTCTTCGTTTTTGTTGGAACCTTGGTCCATGGTTGCTTTCTCTTTGGTACTGGGGTTGAAGCGACATTCCTGTATGATGGTAGTGCAGGCCACTCTGTGTCATCATAAGTCTCCAGGTCCTGTGTTCTGCCTGATAACTGTCTTCCCAAAACTGAGGGAGGTGATATGTAGTGCTTTGGCTTTGCACTAAGAGAGTTCTAGGGAGGACTGGTTGGTTTATTGCCATTTACACCCAGCTCCTGCTGCGTCTTGGTGGTGCTAGTTAGCTTTCCGTTAGCCTGCTCCCTTTCACTGTTAAGGGAAATCGGCAGACTAGTTTCATTCCCAATCTGTCCATTTACCTCCACATTTACTTCGAGCCTGTGAATTTTTGTTTCCAGTACTGCTATCTTCTGGAATAGTTTGTGGTAATCATCCGTGAAAAGGGGAGGCATCTTGCTGCTGTAGTCCGCTAATCTTATAAGAGCTTATAAGAGCTCACAAATACACGTCTGCACTCCTCCGCTGCCGGAAGTCTGCTAAAGAAATAGTATGCTATAGTGAACTACACCACAGTCGCATGACTTCAACGTCACAGCCTTTATGCTTCAGAAGGTCTCTGACAAGCTAACCAGCGGTTTGGACAAGCTAGCGAATCCGTAGCCTAATAAATTGTTTATTAACATAATTTACAATCTACAAGAGTTTGCAAGAGCACTGAAAACACGACTAGAGGGTGTGACACCGTCCAGCACATACACATTGAACATTGATATTCGCTTGAAACTATTCGAATATCATATCACTCTGAAAGATAGGTAGGCTAAATAGACTTACAGATGAGATGAGTCAGGCGTGGAAATCCAGACCGAATTGGGTAGAGCTCCGCTAAAAGGCGTCCGATCAGAAACACACAAACACACAACACACAACACACACACACACACACTGTGACGTGATATTGCAAATATGTTCTAATGAGATGTGTCTTTCTTTATTAGGGTCTCCAAACCTCAGACAAAAACCTCCCCCACGAAGAGAACCTAACTTGGTAAGACACTCCCCAAGCCTCTGCTTCCTTACAATACCAATGTATGTT
This sequence comes from Centropristis striata, assembly GCF_030273125.1. Lineage (NCBI taxonomy): Eukaryota > Metazoa > Chordata > Actinopteri > Perciformes > Serranidae > Centropristis > Centropristis striata. The sequence goes on from NC_081517.1 coordinate 9,438,338, forward strand.
CAACAGAAACCTGCCAGCAGCACAGAAAAAACGTTTATCACATTAATTAAAGAATTTTCTTTTACAAACATAGGTTCTTGCTGAAAAAGATTTCAAAACAGTATGAATGCAGTAAATCAGTATAACAACACAAAGAGATGGATTATTAATTAGCTGGCAGGTAACTGCGAGAGGCATAGCAACCATTAAAGCACAGTAACAACAAAAGGATCATTTCATCATGTAATTTATCATCTGAATCTACTACTGCCCACACTTAAACATTGTTATATATTTATTTTATTATCATATGCAGCCATATATCATGTATCAAAGACAGAGCATGCTTATGAACATCAGTATAAAATACAAGATGTAAAGATGCCAGAGTTAGCAATAATTCTAAATTACATCTCTACTCCCTGGAGAGGTGATAAAACAAACATTATAGATGACGATATATAGAGATATAATACATAAGTAGACTAACCACATTTTCAAGCTAAAAGTGATCACAGTTCTGGTTTGCCTTGAGCCATCTTGAAACTGGTGTTAGAAGTGGAATATTGATTGAAGGTGTCTCCTTTATTATGTCTTTAGTGATTCCAATTCTTCAGACTAGTCAGATAAATGTAATGATAATGTCAGCTGCTCACATCTCTCCCGTCTGCTTTACAGGGATTCCAGTTACCTAAGCCACCAGAGCCCCCTGCTGTGGAAGCAGAGTATTACACTATAGCAGATTTCCAGTCCTCCATCTCTGATGGCATCAGTTTCCGTGGAGGACAAAAGGCTGATGTAAGAGACCAGATCTACATTGTTGTCACTGAGATTAGACAGTCAGGGCTCATTGAATATGTATGTCAACTGAGTGCTCCCCAGGGAGACAGGAAAGCTAAGGCAATAGAGATGCGACCTTGAGATGTGTGTTTAAATGTGATGATGTCGACAGAATTGGCTCCATGGAGACTCAGGTAGAGAGAGGAAGATAACAACATAGATTCCTTCAAGGTTTTTTGTCTGTTATGTTGAGTTGCATAACACATTGTGTTAATGTGTGTCATTGATGCATGTTCATCAAGACAACACAATGTGATAGTTTGCTAATGCTTTGTGACATACAGTATAATCAACATACGTTGTAAGTTACGTTCACAATGATATACTTGTGTTTTTTATATTTATGTTTTACAAAAGATCCCAACTTTTTCTTATAATGAAGACATGTAATAACAACATGTCTTGGATCATATGGTCATTCCATACTAAACCATTTTGCTAAATACTAAAGAAGCTATACAAACTGATATTCATAATGTTTTGTAAAAATATTCAATGCACATAAAAGCGCTTTATAATTACTTAAAACATCAAGTATCACAATACTGGTAACTTACTTTTATTGTTTTTCTAAACTTTAATCTATCATACATTATAAACATACTTGTGTTATAGGATTAGGATTACCCCATACCTATATACTATAATAACACTATAAAGCATCATAAAAGTGATTATAAAAAATGTTATAAGGTAATACAACTGTGACAATTAGAAGCCAAATGCCAAAAAAGTTGGGACACTGAGTAAAACATAAAAACAGAATGCATCAATTTTAGAATTCATTGTTTCTTTACAAAAACAAAAAACAATAGTTTTCAGTTTGAATTAAATATATTGTCTTTGTACAGTTTTCAATTGAATATATGCAAGCAAATCAAATCAAAGCAAATTATTACATTATTTTTTATTCATGTTCTTAATGTCTCAACTTTATGAAGTATTATGATATTTGAACTTATAAGTCATTACTTATGGGTTATTGTTATGAAGCATGAATATTTTTTCAGTGCTAATAACTATAATTAAACAGTGCTTAAAGCAGATAATAATGCATTATAAGTTTGTTTATAATGCAGTACAGACATACGTAGGTCTCAAAGAAAGTGTTACCAAAAGTACTTTTTTTGGATAGCTAAAATCTTCCATATCCTGTTGTGTAGGTGATAGAGAAGAACCCTGGAGGCTGGTGGTATGTGCAGATTGGAGAGAAGGAGGGCTGGGCCCCCTGCTCCTACATCGACAAGCGCAAGAAGCCCAACCTCAGCCGTCGGACCAGCACCCTGACCCGGCCCAAAGTCCCACCCCCAGCTCCGCCTGTCAAGAAACCAGAATCTGAGGAGGCTCCTCCTCCTGCTAACTCTGCCTCGAAAGTCTCGGAGCCGCCAAGCAGGCCTGTGTACGAGGAACCTGAATACGATGTTCCTGCAATTGGATGTGAAGGTGAATCGGACACAGATTCCCTGAAGGATGAGCGCTCCCTGGATGTAAAGATCAGCAGCGTGGTCGGCGACAAGTACCGCAGCTCTCCTCCTTCCTGCAAGGCCTCTCCTCCTGTCTGCAAGGCGTCCCCTGTGTTCACTCACCGAAGAGCGTCCTTCAGGTCCGTAGAGGAGGTCGCAAAAGAGGAGTGTATCTATGAGAACGACGGCTTCAGGCCAAGCAGCAGTGTTGAAAGAACTTCAGTCAAAGGTTCTAGTGTGCCGAATTCCCCACGGAGCTACCATTCCTCCACAGTCCCACGCAAACCCTCCGGATCCTCTCCTCTAGCTGGTAGACCCATGAAGACCATGACGCCTGAGTTGAACCGGAGAAGCCAGACCCTGGGCCGACACATAGATATCAGCCTCAGGTCTCAGGACAACAGCCCCCACTCTTCATCAGATGAATTGAGCAGAGGCCCAAAGAAAGGCCCTGTCTTCAGCCGGGATGTGGAGCAAAGAATAGGCCAGAGCCCCTCCACCAGGCCCAAGCCTTCTGTCAGACCTAAACCTCTCCTGACCAAATCCGAACCCCAGAGTCCCGAGAGGATGGACATCAGCTCTTTGAGAAGGCAGCTGAGGCCTACAAGTCAGTTTCGGCCTCATGGCCTCAAAGCTACTCGTGGGGATGACTCGGAAACAGCCTCGGTCATCTCATCAGAGGACTCCATGTGTTCGCGCAGCACCTCAGATCTCTCTTCTGTTTACTCCAAAGGGAGCCGTGGTGACTCAGACGTGGAAGGCCCCAGCCTCTACCGCTCCCTGGATGCCTATAAGAAGGTCCAGGACTCTGAGATCAGCTTTCCAGCCGGGGTGGAGGTCGAGGTTCTGGAGAAGCAGGAGAGTGGTTGGTGGTACATCCGTTGGGTATCCGAAGAGGGCTGGGCTCCCTCGTACTACCTGGAACCCGTCAGACAAGTGGCCGATGTAGGTGGATTAGAACTAGATGGACACAGGAGTGGAGGCAGTAAGTCCAACAGCCTGGAGAAAAACGAGCAGCAGGTTTTGGCCCTCAACAACATCAATATTCAGGGTCTGAGCCAGCAGCATCAGAGCTTGAGAAGGAACACTCCACCAATTCCTTCAAAGCCTCCTGGTGGCTTCTCGAAGCCGTCTGGGATGGTCAATGGAGGAGTTCGGATGAGGAACGGGGTACGCCAGGTGGCAGTGAGGCCTCAGTCTGTATTTGTGACCACAACACAGCCAGCCAAGGATGGACACTACATGACCGGGTCTCTGAGGCGAAATGACTCCCTTGGCAGAAGTGATCACTACAGTTCCGGTTCTGCAACTCTTGGCGTCCGCCGAAATGCCTCCTTCAGCACTGTGCGGCCACATGTAGTCGTCGAGAGTCAGACGAGGCCTGCGGAGCGCTCCAGCCTGGGCTCCTCAGGGAGCGCCTTCAGCACAAGCAATGTCCAGGACGCCCTTAGCAGAGTTAACCAACGCAACGGCATTCCAGTGTCCACCGTTCGACCCAAGCCTATAGAGAAGAGCCAACTGATCCACAATAACCTTGGCAGGGATGTGTACGTGTCCATCGCTGACTATCGTGGCGATGAGGAAACAATGGGTTTCACTGAGGGCACCTGTCTGGAGGTGTTGGAAAGAAACCCCAATGGATGGTGGTACTGCCAGGTGCAGGACAGCCTGCTTCCCCGCAAGGGCTGGGTCCCCTCCAACTACCTAGAGCGGAAAAAATAAACCCCCCACATCCTCCCCCTCCCCCCTTCCCTCCCCTTTTGATGTCTCCAAGGACGTCGGTGGCATCGCTCTTTAAGAATGTTACCTGCAATCTCCCGTAAGCAATATGTCCTTGAAAATGTACATTTTATGACGTCGTGTAAAAAGAAAGATGTTTTAATCTGATAAGGAAGGACACTTTTAGTGCTGGTTTACTAAAATGTATACAAAGAGGAGTGTAAAGATTTTAAATATTTTGGCTGGGAACGAGAGACAGACGTGGGATTGATCATCCTTGAGAGAGGAATTTTGAAGAGGACAGTGTCTTTGTGATATAAAATGGTATGAATGGGAGAGATAACCTCTTAAAGAGGTTTGCAACATGTAATACAGAAGTTGAGCAGGGTAATGGTTATGCTTATTCCTGCCCATCACTGACTCTGATGGCCGATAAGTGCCTTTTGTATTTGATCACCTGAATGGAGGTCCAAAATGGTGGATGGCAAAATATGAAATCAACCAAATCTTTTCAGTGCCATAGGCCTATGAACACCACCAATAGTATTTCTATTACCAGTTAAGAGCTCTCCTATAGAGTGCAAAGTTTAGATCCAGAGTGCTCTAATTGGTCCAACACAGATTAAAGAGAAAATGCAGGTGACTCAGTCACCAGAGAATTTATTTGTTTAATGCCACAAGTCATCGAGCAAACTAAAACAACATTTTAATCGCGTTATCAATATTTTTATTTAGTTTCATTGTCCATGTTTAAATGTCTTGTGTTGATGCAAGTCTTCCTTAGAGAATTGTTTCTGCTTTCTTGTGACATCTGTTTTCCACCGACAGCCAAGAATTGGAAAAGTTAAAGCTCCTGCCTGACACATGCAAAATATGTAGTTGGTGTTCATGTTTTACGATTTGGAATCTTTTTTTTTTTTTACAGAAGCCCTAAAATATATTTATACTTTTTATCCCAAATGTAACTATCTTGGATAGTAAATATAAAAACCTGTGAAACTTGAAAATAACAGATGTTTTCGTTTTCTGGAAAGTCAAAGGAACAACGTATAACTCCAGAACAAAACCACCTCATATCTGGGTAGCTAATAATCTCAAAAGATGAAAACAATTGGAAAGGTTTAGGTTTACTGTAGTGCTTTTAGTTCCAGGAACAGTTAATTTTGTATATATTTTTGTTTTGTATACATATAATAATACCACTGTTGTGGAAATGTAGTAAATAAGTACTGGAAATGCAGTGAAATTATTGAATCCCAGGGACATATTTGCAAAGCATGTATCCCAAAATGTGATCAAACCAAAGAGAAATGAGAAATGTCTTTACATTGGCTATTTTTTTTGGTGATTTAACTGTTTATTTATGGTACAAGTAATACAATGTATTCAACAAAATGCCTAAAACTTTTTTAATTGGAGAAAAAAATCAGTACCTGGAAGCACTTGATAATTTTTTCTCAAAGTTGTAGATCTATAAAACTAGAAGTAAACAAATAACCTGTAATATTAGATACTGCAGTGCAGTATGGGTTTTGACATTACATAGAAGAAAACATAGTGTACCTCTTCAAGTATTTCTTGCATCTTCCAAATTACAGCTGAATTCAAATCATATATTAAAAAGATAATATAAAAAAGACTTATCATTCACACAAAAAAATATCAAGTTAGTAATAATTGTCCCCAAATGCAGGATTTGACAAATTCAAATGGCTGATGTTCAAGACTGCTGAAATACATTTTCTAACGAGCGGTGTGAGCTCTCTGTGTGAGGCTGAACACAAACTATTCATTATGTTTCTGCTGGACAGTATCACAGTATTAAACAAAGTACTTTACCTGCTAGATCGCAGTTATCTATTTTAGCGAAACCATATTTGTTTTTTGTTTGTCCATTTGTTACTCCGTGACAATTTGATCACACAGTGACAATAATGAGGAACGAAGTGGTTCTGTTTTGTGAATTAGTGCACTTTAAACTTGTTTTTATGGTGCATTAATGTAAAGATGCAGTAAATACTCAGCATTTTATTTATTGAAAACATTTTTGTAATTATTTAATTTTTTTTAGATTCTTTTTCTTTCTTGACCTTAAATGAGAGGTGGGACTGTAATGAGTCCTCTCCATGACAGTGACCACCCCAAGTTTGACTAGAATTGGAGCTACAGAGTCCTCTTGTGGGGGTCAAAGGTACTACAACATGATTTTTATCCCATCCGCAGGCTGAGCAGCCGTCCTACCTCAGTGCAATAAGAAATGCACTGCTGGTCAGTGAGTCTCACCAAAACCTGTACAGATTTTTTTTTGTTATTTTTCTGAAATCTCAGTGCAGCTAAAATATTTTTTGTAGCACATGTTTTGTATTGGGCAATTTTTTTTTTTTTTTGTAAAAAAAAAAAAAAAGGTTTCTTTTCTCTATGCTGTGTTCTGCAACTTTAGCAAATCATGGGCACTTCCTTCATCTTTATTGTGCTTTACATAATGCCTGATTTTATGTATATTTATTTTAAATAGTTTTATATCTTACCACCGTTTGACAATCACCTTAATCCTACACCCAAAATATTATTGTAAAGCATTATAAACATCATGCTTTTTACACAAATTGGACTTTACTCATGTTAAAATGCAGACCAAGCAACAAAAATAATCCTAATTTTGTCTCGTATGTGAGGTATTTGGATTTATTTTAGTATATGAAAATTACAAATATAATTTTTCTTCGGATAAATAATAAAACTAAGAATTAGGATGTTGATTTTTGCTGTCTAGCAAGAAGTCACCTTCCCATCCAGACGAAGGCATTATGTAAATGTGTTAAATCACTTTGTACATTCGCTCCAGCACATATTATTATTGCATATTGCTTCATTGATTGAGCTGAATTTACTTGGCTGAAATAGCAAGGGAATCGTTGTGTGTCAAGCAAACATTTAGCTGTGTAGCATCTATCTTTATTCATGATTTTTTTTTCTTATTTCTCTTTTTTTTTTTTGCCCTTTTTTGTCAAATTCTGAAATGTACCCGCGAGGAAATGTGCAATAGATAAGAAACACATCATGCTTCAACAAGAGGAAAAATATTACAGGTTTTTGAAAAACGTGAACAATGCCATTTCATCTGTTGGGAGTAGATATTCCCAGTCAAACTGCCAGTCATGAGCTTTTGCCATCATTTCAAGTGTATCATTTTAAGTTCATCTTAAAGAGTTGATGTGAAAAGGCCCTGAAAGCATTGGAAACTCATTGGACCAAAGCAGTCGTATGTGACATCTCATTATCTCCTGACGTGATGGACTTTTATAATGACTAGCATGAGAATCTCTGCTCCTCCAGCCCCGGATCAGCAGGGGACAGTGATTTGTGAATGGCATGGCAGAAACCCGCTGACCCATTCTGTATTAACATTACAGCCATCTGGGGTCTTCTTTACAGAGGGAGAGTCATGGGCCCATCATCAGGGGCCTCAGTGGCCCTGCTCTGAGCTGTCACATTCGTGCCTGAATGGAATTTTGATAGTTTCTTGTTTTTGTGTTGTTGTTGTTTTCTTCTTGTTTTGTTTTCTTTTTTTGGAGTGTTCCCTCTCTGCACCTACGCAGATGCCTCTCTTGACATTTACCCCGACATTGTCAAACCAAGTCAGACTTTTCCTCACCAATCACCACGGCAAAGGTGACATTTGGAGCGGTCGACGGGAGGGACTCTGCAGTAAACAAGAGAGCAGGGAGATGAACGCCCCTTCAGGCCATTTCACTTCAATCCATCAACTTCCAGGATGTACGCCAAAAATAGAAAAACCTTTATTTTTCTCTTTGCTTCGCCCCAGGCAGGCCTTATCCATGTGCTACAGGTGAATACGTCATTGTGCTAAAGACTTCCTGAGTGTACCGGCCAATATGGAGTTCCCCTTTTAGTTGAGGGGGAATGTATCTGTAAACCTTTTTGCTGGGAGAGTACGGAGTTAAAATCCACCTTGAAGAAATTATTGGAGAAATACCCTGATTTGCTTTCTTACTTAGCGTTAGACAAGGAGAGCGATGCCACTCTCATGATGTTAAGACATGTTGTTGAATGCCCCTCCACTCAAAAATGTGTTATGTTACCTGGCTTTGATCTTCAATGTGCAGAGTAGAGAAGAATGTTCGAATGGCCATCTGCTAAAGGGACAGTTCTCTGAGCTCACATTAAATTGGACTGAATTTAAGCATGATTTTAGTGGCATCACAAATGAAAGGGGCTGTAATTGATGCTTTGGAGGCAGAAGTGACCATTTTGGACGAGAAGGTGGTTCTGTGGGTGTTACACAGGTTACCGTCCTGATGGGAGCAGGCTATTTACTGAGAAGCAAATTTTGGCAAGTGGAAAACAGAAAAATGATCAGCCAGTAATGCTGAATAAGATATTTTTAAATGACCAAAATTTTTAGCTAACTTTGATGAACTGAAAGGCTCAAAGTTTGAAGGTGAAAACATGGACACCACCCAAAAACAAGTTCACAGTTATTTAAATGTACACAGTACCAAGGATACACACTGATGCATCTATTCTGATTGCCCTAAACATTTATTTTCTCTTTTACTCCAAATGGAACCATAATTCACAAAATAAACATGTTGTATTGAAGAAGATTCGAAAGTAGCGATTGGTGATCATAAACTCATTCGGAAAATGTTTACTGAGGTAATAAGTCATTTTCTAATGGACTTCTATACAACCTGATTGTTTTTGCAACAAGAGGAGTCGCCCTCTGCTGGCCATTAGGAAGAATGCAGGTATAAGGCACTCCTTCATTGAGGTATTCCCTTGTTATCTCCTGGTTTAAGATCAGTATTTAGCACGATGACATGAGAGTGGTATCTAACTCTCTGCAAGAAAGCGAATGTGTATTTCCCAAACTGTTACAGTTTTCTTTTTCAGTAATATCAGCTCGGCCTATTTCAGCTACACCACTCTTAAAACCTGCGTGCATCCACTCGGCAGAATGGAATTGGAATTGACTGTGGCAATATTTTTGCAATCCGTGTGCGCACATGCCAACACATGCTCAATGATGATGAGGAGTCATTCACGCCAGAGGAAACATATGAGTTTTCTCGACATATTCCCCGGAGGTCAGCCGGGTGAGACAGCTCCGCTACGCTGGCACGCTGTTTTTATTCCTCGCTCTCTTTTTATTTTAACAAATGGACGGCACCTGTCAGGCGTGAAGCACCGTAAGCTCAGTAACCCCCAACGCTAGCTGCCTCCATAGCATATTCCTCCTGGCTACACTTCCTTCCTGCTTCCCCACTTCTCTTTCTTTCTTTCTTCCGCACATTTTCCATCTTTCTCCTTCCTCGACACAGCTGAGCAGTCTATTCCCGGTGAAATGATTGAGATATCTAGGAGGGTTTGGGTGGTGGTGGGGGTGTGTGTGTGTGTTTTTGCATGATGAGATGGATTGTTTGCAGGTGCACTCAGGAGAAGAGAATTGGGAGGTCAAGGAGGAGATTTGTGAGAGCAGTATGCAGGGAGACACAAGATGGATCAGATAGTGGATTCTAGTAGAAAGGCTGAGAGCGAGGTGAGAGGAGCTCTGCTTTGATAGGAGGGAGATGAAAGGCTGTTGGGCACTCTGAAAACTATGAAAAATAATTCCTTCCAACAGGGAGCCCATTTTATCTAACTCCTCTACCCACCTTCATCAAACCCCAAAATCTAATGAGCTCTCTGCTTCTGAACCTGAGCTGTGATCTCATTACTCCAAACAATGTTTTAATTGCAGCACTTGATGTTTTTGAAGCTGCTTTGCAAGGAGTCAGAAACGAGTTCACACTACAGAAGCTTCTCTCAGTCTCACTCCATCCATAGAATAACTTTTAAAAACTGATCTGATTGTAGCTTCTTTTACTGTCAGAGTCTTCAGATCTTATGTAGCCCTGAGGGTGTGAGAGTTGAGCTTGGTGTTGAAAAAGTTTTTTTTTTTTTCTGGAATAAGACAAAAAAAAATGGCTTCAAATGTTGGATTCCTTGTCTCTTTTTTGCCTTATTCCTCAGTGTTTTTGTTGAGAAAATAATTGAATGTTTTAAAAGTGGTAACACAGGACTTGAAGTGATTGTTCACGTCTAATGAAATGAATGGGAAAAAAGGGCTTCAAAAGTCACCCAGCTCTGAAAGGCAGTGATTTCTGAGTTGACAAAGGCAGTTGTTTGAGAGACGGAGGGGTAGGTTTGATAAGAAAGTTTCAGTAAGTGTGTGGGAGCATGTTTGAGGTATTTAGGGAAATGATTTTGTAGGTTTTTTAATTAATATGTAGTTTTTGTTTGAGTGAGAGAGAAGAAAGAAAAGAATAAGCGAAGCTGGAGGGCTTGTGGTAAGAAAAGAAAAAAATCCCAAGCCTGTGAATCAGGGAATGCTGATTATTTACGTCGTTCAGAAAACTTCCTCACAGAATCGCAGTTGTTTGACGCGCCAGCGGGCATCAGCGGGAGCTGTCTCCCCGCTGCAGCAAAGCGGCTGTGTCGAGGAATGAGGCACGCAGCTGTGTCTCTGTGGCACATTTCTTTGTCTCTGTTTGAATCCCTGTTTCTAATTAGCACAACAGTGTGTCTTAATTAACCTTTGCCAGTCAGACGATACTCCAGCGCTAACAGCGTCCTAATCAAGAACACTGCGGCCTGCTGCCATCCTGCACGGGAGCCTCTGCTGCCGGTCGGAGCTCAGCCATATTTCTGCGAGCTTTGGAGGCGAGCTGTCAAAAATGATTGATGCTGACTTACAGCTGAGGTAGATTTATGAGAAGGTGGAGCCTGTTTGGAGCCTGGATGTTGCATTTATAGAATAGAATTTGTCACCACCCTGCTGTGGAGAGCAGCGTGCCAAAAACACAAACTTGGAAGCCCGATGCCATCAAGCTCCTGATCTATAAATTCTGACAAAAAACAATCCGTTACCAGCATGTCAACCACTCTAACAAACACAATAACAACTACAGGCCTCGAGTTGGACCAAAGGAGGTGCTATTCTTTTATTTTCTCCTTTTTTTTTTTCTTTTTTATTACCATTGTTGTTATGCAAATTGTGTTTAACTCTTGCAAGCTCTTTGTTTTCAAAAGATATGCCATGAGGAGACTTAGGAGGATTTCTTCCACTGTAAATGTCAACAAATCATCCATTGGGGAGTCATCTGCCCACCAAATCATACATGGTGACAAGGCCACACACTTATCTGTTCAAGGTGTCATACACCAGTGCACTAGGACAAAATACAACGAGACAAATAGTGTCCAAATTGGAGACATTCTGCACATGTGCATTCCTTTTGAAAACAGGGCATTTTCTTATCTACCGTTTCATTTTGACAAGTCTTGTTCTTTTTTTTGTATCTTGTACATGTTTACATTGTATCTCGCATTGCCCAAAAGAGAAACAATATTAAATGTATTATCTTTGTTGTTTTAAACCGGCTCCTTTCATTTGTCTTGCACTCCCAGACACACGCGCTACTGCAGATAAAGAGCAGCGACACCCCCCTTCCTATTCGTGATACAGCTAGATAGTTTGTGACAGTAATATTACAGATTGAGACATTTATCTTTATTCGCCTTATTGTGCCGGCCAGATTAAGTGAGTTTAGATGTGGAGGAGCAGAACAATGCATCTGGTTATATATAGCAAGGTATGAGTTATGAGAGAAAAATGTGAGGAGGTAGAGAGCAATGAATGAAGACGAACGAGCTCCCGGAGCCCCAGTTTCTCACTAAAGAGAAGAGACAAGAGTTTTTGCTCTCCTGTATCCAGACGTGTGTGGAGAGATTTATCACTTGTGTCCAAAGTTACATGAAATATATGCTTACACATCCTCCCCAAAGCTCCACAAACCTTCACCTCCTTAAGTGGGAGCACATTTATTTTTCTAGGATTCGGTGCTGATGTTACCAAGGTTTTATGTTCTCAGAAATGTTGTTTTCCTCTGTCAAATGTATATCTCCCAGGGTCAATATGTCGAAATCACCCACCTATAGCTTATAGTCGACTGGTTTTATACTCCCTGAAAACTACGACCTCAGATTTGCAGGCAAGACAGTTTTCTTGACCACCTCCTTTTATTCTTTTGTAACTTGGACTATGAAGATAGAATCTCACCGTAATTTTACTTTATACCAAGAGAAGAGCAACAGAAACAATTGTTCTGTAGTGCTGGAATGGTACAACATTATTTCACGAGATTCAACTTACTGTGATAGTGTTATTCTCCTCTTTCAAAAAATGATTTGAAACTCTGTAGGGCCGTGTGGGCAGAGGACCTTGGGAAAGTCCGTAAAGCAAAATTTGCTGACAGGTTTTCAGAAGGTTAATTCATGCTTTTCTAAATGAAATTGAGTGACACTGGATGGCTTAAGCCACTGCATTTTGTTGGATTTAAAGCATTAGTAACATGCTTACACTGATATATTATCGCTGTCTAAATATGTTATAGCTATGTCGGCAAAAAGCCTAAAACCCTCTGTAAAACTGACTGAAACTGCAGTCAGGTTATCATTTTCTGTCACTGCAATCAAAACCTCTCACTCTACATATAGTTATTTTACCCATTGTCAATATGACAATTTGAATTAGTGCAGCTTTAATGAGTTGAAGTTTGTAAATATTGAACCTTAAAAATGAGGTAAAAACTGTTCAACTAATGAGATAGCCTACTAGTTTACAAGGTAAAACAAAACAAAAAGTTGCCTAACTAGCCTTTTCTGAAGCTATTTTTTTTTGTTGTCATAGACATATTTAAGTTTGAGGGAGATTGAAACTCTCTGTTTTCAAATGGTCTTTTTGAAGATAAGAACAACTGAGCCATTCCATTCACTGTAGAAGAACATGATGCTGTTGATTGTCCATAAAAAAGCTACCTTGAGTTAAGATGTAATCATATTTTAATGTGTCATGTGTGGACATACCAGTGCCTCTCCACTAGATGGCTCTGTTGAACCAGCCTTGCTTGGAGCCCTCCTGATCAGTATCAGTGTTGGTAAGACGGACGGTGAGCTCAGAGAGATTTTCATATGAATAGACCTGCACATTACAAACTCAATATGCACGTTGTCTTTGAGTCTCAAAATGAAATTCTATTATGATCGGTCCTTTTTTTTTAATACAGCATAACTAATAAGATTGGTTGTGAACATTGAAGGATGATGATCTGTGGCAGGGTTATGAATGCTCAGTTGAACAATGACTAGTATTAGATACACTCGTCTCCATTATTCTTTTCACGCCGTTATTACTCATTTTATTCATATCCCTTAATAAGTCCTTTATGGAGTTGTCATGAGTCGGCCTATTGTAGACAGATGGCTATCATGCTATCATGAGCTCTGAAGAGACATCTGGATGAGGTGCTTCATGAATTTATAGTGCAACCATTATAGAAGGAGTACATCTCCAACTTATGTTTCAAAGTAGGGTGCAGGTATTTGCACTGATCTCCTAACCCCCTACCTGTCACCGTGAAGCCCCCCAGCAGCTGTGGCTGGGACAGAGGTCGTAGCACATGACATAACAGAGGGCCAGGGCCCCCAGATGACTTAGCTTTGTGTTTCACCCAGACCTCAAAGGGCACGGCTGGCTACATCTGTTACAGGGCAACTCACATTACGGTTTGTTTAGGGCTCAGAGTTAAAGGTCAAGTGCATAAAAACACTATTAACACTCCATTTAGTATGTCCAATATTATACCGGCAAAGAAGTGGAAGTACTACAGTTTGCAGCAAACATGCTACAGGTAACACAGTGTACAATATATAGATAGATAGATAGATAGATAGATAGATAGATAGATAGATAGATAGATAGATAGATAGATAGATAGATAGATATACTTTATTTATCCCAAGCTGGGAAATTACAGAATATGAGAAAGATATAGATAAAAAGAAAAGAAAAACACGTTGCACTGCTACTGCAAGAGTCACACTATGAACACTACTTCTGTAAAAGGAATAAGTCCTAATGGAGTGTGACGTTGTGTTCTTGACCTTGGAATTAATAGTTGGCAAAACAATTTTTGCTCATGACTTGTGCTGGAGCTTTTTTTACCACATCACATGATCCTCATCAGCAGATGGGGTTAGCTCAGTTGTAATAGAGCTGTAGATGTCGAAAGTTAGCTTTGTTAGAGTTTTCGCAAACGTTTTTTGGGACTGCACGTTCATGTTGGCTAAGTAGATTAGCTTGACAGATCATTGACCACGGAAACAGCAGTTGACAAATAGTCCACTAACTTGTTCTGGAACATCAATTTTATCACATGAAAGCAAACATGGACGAAAAGTTTAAACATCTGCAGTTTCATGACAACTAAGAACACTTCAGTGAGGCTCCAGTAAAAGCTAGTTAGTGGACTTCAAGTGGAGATTGCTTTGTCAATATAAGTATTATTTTTAATTGTGGACACTGAAAATATATTTATATAAAGCTGGCTTTCTTATTGCATTGACCGCAGCTTTAAATTGGTGGCTGTTTACAAATGACTTGATTAGGAATTGTTCCAGCTGGACCTTGTTAGCTATTTAGACACCTAATGACCACCGTGACTGTTCATTTGCAATCAGTCAATGCACAAGATGTATTGTGGATGTTAAGATTTTAAATGGGTCACAGTTAAAGCTGCACTAATCTATGTGATATTACATGATCACTATATTATGAGAAGTGATGAAAGGAGGTAAAATGTTTTAGCATTTTTTAAGCTAGTTATTAACGTTATTGTTTCTGTTCCCTCTCACTGCTCTCATGCTCTGTCAGCAGTCAACAAAGCTAGCAACTAGCTAGCTAGTGAACATTGTTGAACATTTAGCAGCTTAAGAGCTCTATATGTTTCTCAGGAGTTTTGTGAAGACCAAAAACTTAGCTAACTTACTAAGGAAAGTGAGTAGGCTATAGGAAAAACATCACTCCGGTGGACAGAAACACAACTGTCAAAAATGTCACCCAATTGTGCAGCAGTTCAACTTTCATTTCGTCACTGGTCTTCCACTAACTTTATTTAAATCATCATATATATCTCAGCTTAATGTAAAATAATATTCAATAATAATAAGAAACTATTGCTTGCAAATAGTGATAACAACAGTGATGTCCAAATAAAGCTTGATGAACCATTAGTTGTAATTATTACCTACATAACCTACAAATTTGGTTGTGCCTTTTAATACGCATCTGTGTAAATGTTGTTTCAATTCAGCGTATTCTCATGAATGGGTTTGTATGATTTTCTAAAAATAACTTTTGTGTAGTGCAATGATATCCTGAGAAATGTGACGTGATGAGTGACGTTTTCAACATGTAAACGCCACAAATTCTTACCATGTGACAACTGTTGTACCCTACGTCAAGATCCCTGATTTAAACATCACAATCACTGTTTTAAACATGTTGTATGCAAAATGGTGAGGTTTAGGCAACATAACAAGGTCAAGCAACAAAACAGCTATTCCAAGGTTAGGGGAACTTACAGGGTTGGCTGATTTGCATGGTTTGTATGGCTTTTATTATGTTGCTTCCTCACTAAAATAAATTTTGTGGCATACATGCAGTTACAGTGCATTATTTTACATAGTAAATCATAAGAACCTTTGTTCTTTATGAATTATGAAACAAACAATTTTTGCTCAAACACATCTGGAAAGTTTATTAACCACAATCATCCGACTCACACTGAACAGAGTTCACACACAAACACTTGTTTCAAATGAAAAAGAAAGAAAATACAGGTTTGCTAAGTACTTCAGCTGCTGTGTCACAACAATGGCTATATATGTAGTATTTCTAGCCACTGACTCCAGTCTACATGAACACTAACAGCATCCCACGCTGATGCTCATCTACTGTTGGTCCCGATGCTCACGCAGATAACTCATGCATGACAAAAAGTACTAAGATCTACAGAAAGAATCTCTAAATGTGCTGCTCTGCGCTTGGCTGGACACAGAGGAGTCATATTGGCATAGTGGCAATGTAGAAGAAAGCAAACACACAGGAAAAGCCAGTTTGAAGGAATTAGTCCACACATCAATTATGGACAAATAAATAGTACATTACAGGATCAGTAACATTCAAGGAGCCTGTGGAGTATATACCTCCATTAAAAGGTATATATAGAAAAGAAATTACTGATGAAAACATAACCAAACTTTCAAATGTTTTTTTTTAGCTTTGAATAAACTGTAATGATTTGTGTATATCAATGAATGTGGTCCAAAAAATGATTGACGTAAATTTAAAAAAGCCCAAACAAAAACAGGGTTTTGCACCAAGAAACTTCAATTTATACAATGTATTAGAAAGATAAGAAAAACAAAAAAAATAATGTTTCAATTTGGTCAGAAAATAAAACATGCCATAGTTGAGTCTCAGAGAGCAGCGCTGGCTTAAACAATTTACAAGATTACAATCAGTAGCTTTATAAAGTGACATTTATCATTACCATACAGCGATGGCTCTCAGACTATATAATGATACAAGATATAAATACAGAACTGGTTGTAGGGCTCTCTAACAGGGCTTACACACAAGAAGATAAATTACAAAAAAGAACTCCTGAAATTCAAGGATTGTAATAAAACCAAGAGTTTATATCTTGCACCCCAAAGCAATGAGGTTTTGATTGTGTACTGCAATATCTCTTATTGCTGCAAGGTACAAGCAACTCTCTATATTCTCACTATTAGAAAACAAGAACAAATTTAGTTCCATGGTTTTGGAGAAACAGGAAACAAATCTTAGAATCATGATTATCATTCAAAAGAAAAAAAAACAGACAAAACCTTTTTTTTCTTTTCTTTTTTTCAATTCAAGCACACAGATAAAAATCATTTATCTCTCTAAATACATAAGTTAACATTCAAATGTGAATTAACACTTCAAGCAGTAGCGTAATCAAACTGTAATGTGGGAGGAGGGATGTGTGAAACACCACTGTCAGCATTTGCCCAGAAAGGACAGCTGGCAAATACCATAGCAGCATAGGTTTGAGCCCCATTTGTTGATTATCTACAAAATGAAGTACAATGTCATTAAAAAAACAGCCTCTCAGCTTCGAGTGATGTCCTGTTATAAGCTATGGCTTACTGCTGAGTTTCTGTATTAAGAGGTGAAATTTCTGGGGGATATATCAAGACATTTTATACTGAAATTAGGGGTCAGAATCATACAAATATTCAAAAAAAGTATACATCTTTTTTTAACCCCGCCCCTTAACTAATTTCTGTAAAGTATCATTGCTGCTGGTGAAAGGCCTGTCACAAAACATTTTTAATTAAATATTGGAAATGTCATGGATTTATATTACAAAAATACTTTTAATTTTGTGTGCTTTTTCTCCACTGAGTGAACATTTTGTGACAGTTCGCGCCACACAACAGCATTATTTGGTAATGTGTTCAGGGTTTCGGAAAACGGCAGAAAACGCTGAATATGATACATCCGCATGTAATAAATGAACCTTCTCTGGTTTAAGGCAGGAGGCTGTGTTGTGTCTGTGGTGGCAACAATCCTTTGATTTATGTGTTGTTATGGGAACTATTTTAGAGGTCCTGTCAATTCATCATGAGCGCTCACAGTGTATTAGGCATGGTAAAGTTTGGGAAAATAGTTCACATCTTCTTAAAAAAGATAGCTGGCCCTGAGGAGAATCCAAAAGAGGTTTTTTTTTTTGTTTGTTTGTTTTTTCCACTTCCTGTTTCCTTTCAGATATTTAAAACTGCTGAGTCTGTGGATGCAGGTTTATAGATTGTTTGAACCAATGAATGTCTTTGTCCTCTCTGTCTATAGCGGGGCATTTCTGAGAGGACAATGCTAATTTCAGTGCAACATACCACATTGCAGAGCAAGCAGCTAGCTAGCACAACAATATAGCTACCACCGACATTTGCAATAGAACTACCATACAGGTACATTAGATTATACAAGTACAAGAGGTGTTACAATCCTACTTAATATAGTCAGCACCGCCTTGCATCTCTAAGCACATCACTCACTGATAATCACCACGACAATTACAGAAATCCATCACTTCATCTTTACGACGCCAGACTGACTTCTCTTTTCCAATGCTCAGTAATACACAGACACAAGTTGTGACATACTGAGATTATAACCTGTCAGAAAGTGTAAGTCAGACATATGCATCAGGTTGACGGCATATTTCAGTCATCCTTTAAGAGAACTGTTATCGAGACATTCAGCCCCAAAGTGACTCACTTGCTTTGGTGCAAATGGGTCACAGTCCCTAAAACTTACAACATAGCTCAACAAATTAAATTCTTTCAGAATTGTTTCTCTCTCTCATTCAAAGTCTTCCAAGATCCCAGAAGAGAGCAAACACTTGTGGCAAGATAAAGTTCTCAGTGGAACCCCATACCACTTCAAGTGCTGCCTTTGTAGGGAGGCTGTGACAAGAGACCTTTCCAGTAAAGCGGTACCGGCTTTGGAAAAGGTCATGCGAGCGAAACAACTGTATGAAAATACCAAATTAAATTTCCAGAATGCTTATTCCCTGAACTAAGACAGTTATTCCCTGACATTGGGATTGCGCTGTTTTTTAGGGAGACCATCCGTCGGTTAGCCGTCGTCCCCTTACGTGCTCCGGTAGGTCTTAATAATGTCTTTGATCTGCCTTCTGCAGATGGGACAGCAGGCGTTGGACATCTTCTTGAGTTTGATGCCGCAAGTGTAGCACAGACACATGTGCCCACAGGCGTAGATGACAGTGTCGACCGCGTTCTCGTAACAGATGGAGCACTCGTCAGACCAAGGCCCACGGCCTGATGGGAACGTTGGGGACTTGGGGAGGCTGACTGGGGAGTTTGGGGTCGTTCCTGTGGTGAAATTAAAATAAAATGTTAGATGGGAAAGATGGCAAAAGTAAAGAAGACAAATACGTTTAAACTTAATATGACATACTTTTACTTTTTCACAGGTAGATGCAAATGTAAAGCAATGGTGGTGACAAATCTCAGTCTCAGTCAGAGCTTTGTAGCTATATAGCTAGCCTAGCTATACCTGACTATACAAGATATATATATAGTTGTGGAACATAGGACCCAGGGAACATACACAGATAAGCTCTGAAAAAATGACCATTAGCTAAATGATGTTGCAATTCTGTTCATCAGGCTGAGAATTTAAACGTGTGGGAAGTTTTATATCATCTTTATGTCTTGCGCTATCTTAAAAGGCAGTCAATTTATCTAACAGTGCTACGTGACATAACAACACGTGCCAACAACAATTTCCTAAATCCAGCTGCAGCTGCCGCAGCGGTGGGACTATAAAGTGCTGGCCATTGTTCCTAACTACAGCAGGATGACATCTGCTCACTATCCCATAATGGTTTCAACTAAGTCTCCTGTGGGGTGATTGATTCTGAGCTTTGTAGTACTATGTCCCTATCTGGGTGTACCTACCTCCTGCTGAGCTGCAATAAGCGGCAGAGCACAGGCCTCCGTTCAGCACCGGATCAGAGCTGCCACTGCCCAGGGCACTGGGAGTGTGTGGAGAGGAGGAAGGCGAACTGGGGTTTGAAGTGGCCCGCGGATCCCCGAGATGAGTGGAACCTAGTCAGAGTAGATAAAAGCAGAGGGTTAGATTACTTTAATCACAACTCCAACTACTTCAATAACCAGTTACACTAAATGAAGTGGTGGTATTCTCATCATTTACTGAAGTTAAAGTAGCATTACAACATGACGAAAAAAAAAGGAAAAATTCTGCATTCAAATTTTGCTCAAGTAAAAGTAAAGAAGCATAATCTAGTTAAAGTATCAAAAGTAAAAACAAAACAAAAGAGAGTGTCTACTGTTAGTTGTTTGAGAAAATTTAACCTAAGTGAAAGTAAAAAAGTATTAGCATCCATACATAATTAAGTTAGTGATGTCCACATTAAGTTTCATAAACCATGTGTTGTATTTGTTGAGCTCACAAAGACGGCGCTCTTGGTTTAAGGAAAAAGGTTTAAAGAATGACAACTCAACATAGTTCCAACCCAACTATTTTTCCGGGTACCTAATATGATGACCCACAGAAATTAATAAAATAAAATTAAAAAAAAAAAAAAATCAATATAGTTCCAACCCTTTGTTGAAGAGAAGCACCATCTAGTGGGCTCAGAAAATAAAGAAAATAGTTCATCAAGCTTCATTTGGCCAAGTAAAAGTTACTTACTTGGTAGTACAAGTAACTCAGAAATGACTGATTACTGTCAGAATACTATAATCAGAATCACAATACAGGCTGACTGACATGATAACAGGACGACAGGATGCAACACACAGTGTATAGTACACAACAGCAAGTAGCACAGAGAAAGAAATGATATGTAAGAGATGTATAGAAATGCTGTAATATTTGTATTATACTATTTAATGAGAATAACAAATCCATGGATTGCTCTCTTGTAAAAGGTTAAAAATAACTTTTAATGACTAAAGAGACATTAAGGCACAAGAAATTACAGCAAATAGGTCTTTTTGGTAGAAGGCTGCTCCTTTCTCTTTTGTTATTTCTTTGCTCTATAATATTACAGACAATGAACAAGAGCACAATTCTCTTTTTGTCATTATTCAAGCATTACATTTAAAGTCATGAGAGCACAGGGAGACCACTCCAATTTAAGTGCACACATATTCATCACTGAAGATCTCTTCCCTCAGTTCTTTTTTAAAGTGTATTTAAAAGTAAAGTGAAGCGCATTTCAAAGTCCTCCATATGTTTCACATTCTAGAAGAATAAGGTTTAGGGAACACATGTTGAAATGCCAGTGATGCCTTGAAAGACAGGCTGCCACAGGATTGATATGACAGACTGCATTCAAAGTAACAAGTGGAACATGCAACTTTGAAGCTGCACTAATCGATATTTAGAAATTAACAATGGATCAATGTCTAATGTGAAAGGGGTCACTTGATGGATCCACAGGAAATAATTACACCAGGCTGCAGTACTAAGAAGCGTTTTGGCCTTTATTTTCTCATTGCTTTGGCTGTAAAACAAAACAAAAATCTTGTCAGTTTTGTTTCCAGATATAACAGCCAGCTGTTCACAGCAGACAGACAAAGGTTGTCAGAGACCAAAACAGAGTTAAAATTAGAGTAAATGTTGGACTCACAATCTTTCTTGTGGCCAGAAAGATGACTCCAAATGAATGCTAATGTTCCTTTGTGTCTGTTGAATGTGTATGAAGCCAACTCATTGCTAAAATATTATCAACAGCAGCTTTATATTGCATTATTATGTCAAATGTAGTGAGTTTTCAGCTTGTTGCCTTGTGCCTCCGAGTGGCAAATAAAAACAAAACAATCAATTATTGCTGCTTTAAGATTTCCATTTTACCCAAAAGGGTAGTATCAACAGGAATACGAATATGTGATGCTCTATAAGAAAATAAATACACCAGTAAGTGTTTCCTGCAGGCTATGTCTAATGTCACTACTGTTATGGTATGCTCTGCCATTTTAAATAACTTTAATAGTTTATCATCACAGGTAGGGCAGAGACACCAAATACCTAGCAAATTAAGATGCAAATTGGCTGCCTTGCAGAGCAAGCATGTAATCACCAACAAAGAATTCCCATCAAATGCTTTGCTGCTTCTCAGCGTAAATGCAGATTACTTTAATTACCTTCCCTGAAGCTTGCTGTCAAAAAATAGCACACTAACAACTGCATCAGAAATCAGCTGCTGTGTGCATAGATATTTGAGCATCCTATTTCGGGACTTGCTTTTTTTCAATAAGCATCACTCCACGGTGGTGAATCTTACTGAGGAACATTTCACGGTGTGTCTGTTCTGTTCTCCTCGACAGCTGACAGGAAAAACTCAAAGTGAAACCAGAGTCATCTGGTGTGGCAGAGTCACAGTCAACTCTGACCAGTAACATCATGATGGCAGCCCCCACTAACGAATGTCCCAGCAGTCTGCCACACTGCAGCTCACTGCTGCCATCTGCACCAGCAGTCTGATCAATCCAACTGATGCCCAGAGGTCCATTTCTCTCCAGGGCCGAGCCAATAATGGGTCATTGGAATTTAGAGAAAATGTCCCATAGCTGCCAGGTCATAAAGAGTGGCGATGTTTTTGTCACAGTTGGTGTATCATCATGTCACTACCATCAAGACTCTGTATCAGAAGCACTTTGATGTGGCATTGCAGGGGAGGCGGGGTTTTGTTTGCATACCAGGGGTTGCCCTGGTGCTCCTGGCGCCTCAGTGTGTGTGTGTGTGTGTGTGTGTGTGTGTGTGTGTGTGTGTATGTTTTGAAATGTATGTACAGTGTGTTGAATGCTGTAACAGGTCATCCGGAGCACTTTATATTTTTAGCAGAGGCTCCCCAGGCTGAACCACACACTTTATCCAGGCAGTGAGATGCTCTACCCATTGTCTATGTATAGATACGAACCTGGTCTCACAGGAATCCGTGAAATAGCCACGGATTTGCTTAACTCAAAATCCGTGGAATAGCCACGGAGTCACTGAAATTTCCGTGAAACTGACACAGATTTCGCTACAATGCAAGTTAATGACAGTCATATCCCGTGGCTATTCCATGGATTTTTTTTCCTATTGGTTTGTTCCAAGTCATGTGACTTTCAAGGTCCCGGCGGTCAGAACAAAAAACATGGCGGACAGTTCTCTCATTTTTAGTGAAAAAATCAATATTTTGACTTAGTTTCTGCATAAAAATGGATTTTGATTACATTTCTAGCGAGAAATATATGTTTTATTTTCTAAATATTCACTCAGTGAATGTACATAATCACTTTGTATGTTGAAATAGCCACGGGATATGACTGTCATTAACTTGCATTGTAGCGAAATCCGTGTCAGTTTCACGGAAATTTGAGTGATTCCGTGGCTATTCCACGGATTTTGAGTTAAGCAAATCCGTGACTATTTCACGGATTCCTGTGAGACCATGTTGATAGATACACATAACGCAAAAATATATGCAAACTCTGGGTATAAGAAACAAAAAAAAAATGTCATTGGATTGTTAGTTCATCACAAACAAACCCATAGTTTATTGTCTCTTATCTGCCTGGAATTTAAAATGTATTTCAAACTACGCTAGTTACTTTACGATACCAAACTATGTCTCGTGTTTAATTTTATTTTCAGGTATCACTAAAATAATAATTTTTAATTATCAATGTAATAATTCCCCAACTTAAAAAACAACAACAATGCATTACAGCTCCAGTGGTACTTTTAGTGATCTATCAATTACAGTAAAAAAAAAAGTAAAGAATATGTTCAACGGGTCACCAAGTAAAATCGTTAGTGATGTCCAAATGAAGCTTCATGATACATTAGTTGTATTTGTCGGCTCTGCTAAATGGCACCCTTGATTTAAAGAAGAAGACTCCAGGGGCAGCAATTCAATGTGCTTTTTAACAAGCGATGACCAAAAGGTGGCCAGGTGGCACTCTTTGTTCAACAAAGGTCCTGATTTTTATCCCATGTTATCCGTGTGTATATGGATCTTAGGGAGAATAGCAACTGCATAAGCAGAATCCAGGTTAGAAACAACAATAATAATAAAAATGTTTTAAACATACTAAGTTGTCTTATTACTAGTGAAGGGACAATGAAGCGTCGTGAAGCATTTGCTTTATTTTTGACCCCACTAGATGGTGTTGTTGGCTGTGTTTTCAGCCCTTTGTTGGACAAAGAGCTCTATATAGTGGGCTCCGTATATAAAGCAAATGCTTCACAAAGCTTCATTGTCCCTTCACTACTTGTTACTATTCCAAATGGCCACTCAAAGATGTAGGCCAAAAATAAATAAATCCAGCTATCACAGGACAGGGACATAAGTAATAAGTATATGAGGATAATGATACATGATCACACTTTCTTAGTGATTCACTGTGTTTTTGCAGTTATATACAAAAAAAAATAATTATAATTAGAAGTGGAGTGAAGATGAAAATGAGAGCTTAAGAGAGAACTTCAAACCCTTTTTACTTTCACACCTCTGCACACGCTGAAATCTATGTGTGGTTGGCATGATTGTCAGATTATTTTGGAAAATTACAAAATTGTCTCTCTCTGAGCGCCACAGAATGATGCACAGTTTTATAACTGGCATGCTGAACTACTGAAACACTCTCTTATGATCTACTGACAAGTACAATAAATCAGCTACATTTAATTCAGACTATTGCTGCATTAGTGTATTTTGTGTTTTATACTTTGTATAAAACACAAAATACATACCTTGTTTATACATTAAACCTTGTGGTTTTATTTGTTTTATCACAATTTTACTGTTGACCATTTAATTCTATTTTATTTTATTGTATTAAAATGTTACTATTTTTAACATCCTGATTTTGCATATCATGCATTTTTAAAGTATATTTGATTTGTTTGAAGTGTACTTTATAAATTTACTTCTAGTAATGGGGTTGTTAAATAATCTGACAAACACTTGATTTTTTTGGCATATTGAGAACTTAAACATGAAAAATCAAGTAAAACCAGTGCAGCTAGAGAAAAGCCTCACACTACATCTACAGCATTTGAACTCTACATGTGTAGCAAGGTTATTATAGTTAACGAAATCTAACAAAATAACGAAAACTAAAATTGAAAAAACATTTTCGTTAACTGAAATAAAAATAAAAACAAGAGTTTTAAAAAAAATGATAATAACCGTGGTTACAAAACTAACTAAAATTATAGTGAAAATGTCCTTCGTTTTCGTCTTTGTCAACTTTTTTCATACATAATTCAGTGTTTCTATTTCAAAATGCAGGAACACATGGTAAATATGTTTACTGAGACTGGGATGTCTACACTTCAACCAAAATACAAAACACCCCGAACTGTAAGAGTTAATGACCTTATTGGGGCTAAGATGGATAAACCAAAGGAAAGGAAGGCACATACCCATTACAAAAAAACTAAAACTAACACTAAAACTAATAAAAACTAAACTAAAACTAAGCATTTTCAAAAACTAAAAACTAAACTAAAACTAGCAAACTCACTCTAAAAACTAATGAAAACTAACTGAATTTGAAAACAAAAATTCACAACGAAATTAAAACTAAAACTAATGAAAAATCCCAAACTATTATAACCTTGATGTGTAGAGAGGCTCGACAGCAAAGCATTATGCTGTGAGTGTTGATCAAAAAGTCACTGTGCCACCCCTACAAGGTGTCACCGCGCTCGTCATGTTTCACCGTTCATAGGATTACTTGAGCCTGATCAGCCTGCAGCCCTGTAGCACGAGTGGTTCCCCCGTGGGACTGAATCTTCTTTCTCTCCACTTTCCTCCCCTCCCTCTATCCATCCCTCCCTGTTAATCCCCCTGGCAGGCGGGCACCTCCCATCCAGGGCAGCTGAAGCTGGATCTGTGGTGCCCAGCCCTGATCCTGCCTGTTCACCACGAGATTAAAGCGACCTGTGTGAACAGCTGTGAGGGGCAGACTGCCTCTCTGTGGCCACATCTCTGCTGCTAACTACTTCAGCCATCCATCCATCTTTAGCACATACTACGAGTACGTCTATGGAGAGAGCCTCTTCCCTTAAGGCACGGGAGGTATGCAGAGTATGTGATGAGGGAGGGTGGGGATGAGGGGGGCAGAGGAGGATGGTTGAGGGTGAGGTTGGGTGGCTTAGCGTGTGTATATGTGTATAAGGATCACTCCTGACTGCCTCAGGCTTGTGAGTCACAGATTTTGGTCACTTTAACAATAGAACCTGAGGGGAGGGAAGGGGTTAAATAGACATTTTCCATGCCTGTTTATAGACTGAACGTGCAATAGAAAGAATAGAAGGAGAAGAGTGAAAGGACCCTTGCAGACATTTCACATTAAATTGGTTAAACTCTATCCTCCTACAAAAACAGTTTCAAAATGGGTGGCTTTTAATTGAATTGCAGAGAATCTCTTGTTCTGAGGTGCTTTTGGAACAAATGTGCACTTAGGCTCAGCTTTTTTGTGTGAGTGTGTTTAGATCAGATGAGAGGAAAGCAGCTCTGAGGGTGGGAGTTTGAGGCCATGGCTTACCCTGCTGCAGAAATTGTTAATAGTCCCTTTTTGTCTTTGGTGGAGATATTATCTTCAGAGACGAAAGAGCTTGTTTTGGAGGGAGGACACGGTCGTACATCCCTTGTTGTTTATCTGGTTAATAGGAGTAGTGAGGAGAGTCAGTGTGCTTCCTTACATACGCATGAAGGCATGCATGCAGTATGCCAAGAACGATAGAGGGAGATAGAAGAAGGAAAATATCCCTGAAATTTAAAAAAATGACACGCCCCCCTCTTACTTTTATTCCTCTTTACTTTTTAAGTTTCAGTTTGATTTTGTCACTAAAATCATATTGCAGTGTCTTCAGTAATTTATGCTTTCTATGGAACAGTAAGTGAATCATTTGTGGCATATTTGGCCCTAGGTTTTGCCTCTTAGGTTGAGAGGACTACTCAGGGGGATAAAGAAAACACAACTCTTCTGGTTAAAAAACCCCCAACAAAAAGTAATGTTTGTTACTATTTATAGTCAATATACTCCTAAAAATATGCCACTGAACATAAGTGAAATGTTAGATGACATGGTTGGTACCAATGGATTTCTTAGGCCATCTAGTTTCATATGAAATCAGTAATAAAACCTGCTACACTGCCCTTTATATTTTATTATAGATGAAAAGTGAGCCTGTTAGTGTGTATATGTATACATAAGGGATTTGTGTGAATGGCAGTAAGTTTGTATGCATGTTTGCTGTGGTATGTGTATGATAAAAAGGGGATAGAAACAAAGAGGTGGGCTGCAAAAAAAATGACCAAACTGAAGAGTGAAACAAAGACATTTGAAAGCTAAGAGGAGACACCAGCGAAGATGACAGAAGTCGAGCAGAGGAGGAGAGAGGAGCATGGCAGCTGCAGTGTATGAGGATGTGGGTGGTGAGACGTTTCACTTGAGCATGAGCGCGCTGACATTTTAATGGAATCTATAATACATGCGAAGTGGGTCACTGGATGGGTGTCCTATTTCCATGCCACGAGGCACAAGGTCCCTTCAATATCTCTCCCTCAAAGTTCAACTGTCAGCTGGCCTGTATTCAGCCTTCTAGGGAAGAAAAACAAATTTCAAAAAAATATTTGGATAATAGAGAAAAATACCGCGTGGCATGCAGTCTATGAGTTGGTGTAATCCAGTGGGTAAAACTCTAGGCGACATGTCTTGGTATTGAGAGCTTAGAATATATTTTAAATGTGTGCCAGACTAAGCTACCCACATAGGGTGTGTTTTGGCCCCCGATATCACATGGCAAAGGTCACCATGTGAACATCCAGAGGTAAACATGCATGCTAATGTCATTAGCATTCAGCTCCAAGCACAGCTGAGGCAGAGAAATTACATTTAAGCCCCATCTTCCCAATGGATAAATACCTAATAACATCTGGGTTTTGTCTTTGAGAGGAAAGGTTACAATCAGCATTCATTCCTGGAGGTTGTCACAGGTATTTATTGGCTTCAGCTCCATTTGGCAGCAATGGAAACATGAAGCCCAGGTGAACACAATAGGTTTTTTTTTTCCCTGCATGATGCACATAGTCAGCAGCATGAAGGCCTTCCAGTCTCTCTTTCAAACTCTGTGTTTGATTTGTGGCTAAGTTGACAAAGAGCAAGATTTGTCATCTCAGCCACAAATTCTGTCCATCTCTGTTCAATTTTGTCGGCTAAGAGATTGAAAAAGAGACTGAATGAGTAACAGTTTATAAAAAAGACATTTTTACTGGCTTCCATGCTGCTTCCTACTGTTTACTTTGCTTTCTGGGGCGTTTGAGACATTAAACGTGACACACCAGAACACAAACAGTAAGGCATACTCATCCACTGGCAATGAGAAAGGAGTCTATTGCCTATATTCAGCTGGTGACAATACAGAATGGGGCCTGACAAGCAAACACTTTTTCATTCAGCTACAAACATGGTCTTTCTTTTGGCGCCACACTTGTTATAGCTGCTACTAGTGATGGCCAAATGAAGCCTCATGAACAATTTCCTTTATTGTCTGAGCCCAATGGGTACCACTTTTTGTCCAACAAAGGGTTGAAAGCACAGTGAATTGCCTTTTTCCCCTTTTCTTCAAACCAACAGCACCATCTAGTGGGGTTAACAAGTACAACTAATCGGTCATGAAGCTTAATTTGCACATCACTACTTGCTATTGATCTTAAGTCTAAATCTAAATTAAAGGTACCCCCTGTGGAGATTTAGAGCACTAGTAGTGCTATGTACCAGTATTTTTTAGAAGTGGATCCCAGTTTTGTTTGTATCATGCTTGAGGACCTACATACATGCATGTGCCAGAGAATACAGACAGTTTCACTCTGTTCTACTTGTCGACAGTTTGTTTTTGTTGGCACTTCTTTGTGCATCACTCCCACAGTGAAGTAGAAGACTGCAAGCCAGCAAACATGACTGTAAACAATGCAGGATTTAAAATGCTTAAAACTCTGCTCTGCAAATGGTTTATGGAGGAAAGAAAATTTAAGTTTATCAAGGCACAACAATACACACAATGTGTTCTGATGATATGACACACGTATTAAAAGTATGCATAATGTACAGAACACATTTTCTAAAAGTAGTTATCAACAGAAAATTTGATTTAAAATGACATAGTAAGTCATAATTCCACTACCATTACTACTGCTAGAACTAATGCAGTATCGATTTCGTCAACCATCATTACCCTGACCGAGCACTCTTGGCTGCCCTAAGCTACCCTGACGCATCTGTTTGAGTATGCCTGTTCCTATTAGAAAGGTCCATTACTTCATGCTTTGTTTGAAGTGAGAGGCCTCTGTGATGACTGCTTTATCTTGCCATCCTGAAAGCAGAAGCCCACTGGGAGAGCCAAGCTTTCAAGTTTAACATCCCTCACTCCAAGTAGAAGGCATGGCTTGAATTCAGCTTTACTGAAAGCTAAATTGCTCTCCAGTCAACATAAAGCAATAGATCAAGAGCTGTGAGAGCGAGATAAGAGATGCTTCCTAATTCAAAGCAGCTGGAAAGTAAAGATGATTCACACCTCAGTGGGAATTCCAAGATCTGCTCAGATAAGGAGATGTGCCCCTGACCTGTTTCATTGTTCTGCTATTCCTGTTTTGTTGTGCTGCCAAGGCTCTCTGGTTTCAGTAATGCTTGTTAGAAATGAACACAGAAAAACCAGGTGGTCTGTCATGCACAGTTCCCAAGCCAAAATGTAATTTAACAGTAAAGTAGACGATCCCTGTGTGTGATAACACAGGGTTTAATAAAAGTTCTTACTGTACCATCAAGACATCTAGATTTTTTGGATTAAAAAATAAATTAAGGTTTGCTTCCTTGAAGGTAAAAAAGGAAACTAAAACACATACAAGCTGAATTGCTGCAGTTTATTCTCATGAAGGGTTTGAATGATATCTTATTAAAACGCATGTAGCACAGTTATGTATAATATTTTATGAAATATGACCCTCTATTTAAAGCTTCAAAATGTCTGATTCTTTTGAACACCTGACGGTTGCTGGTTAGCACATGGTTAACATGATGAAAGAAAACTATGTGGTAAGGTTTAGGCAACGGAACAACTTGGTTAAGTTTAGGCAACATAACTATTTGGTTAAGTTAAGGTAACAGAACTACTTTGTTAATTAGAAAAAAAAAGAACTAGTTCAGATTATAAAAAAATATCAGGATTTGGGTTAAAATAACTAATTCAGTACCTAACTACTGGATGCAGTCACGTACATGGAGTAGACAATGTAGACATGACGTAAATGTGAAGTATTTACATACAGAGGTTAATTTACAAGCTTACTTAAAAATCAATTCTGACTTCTGGTGGCACAAGGGACATGAACAGTGGTGTCCTTTTTGTTGACCAATCCACCACCCTCCCTACACTGTAATAAATTATTCTGTACTCATTTCATTTTACTTAATATATTTGATAAAATGTATTAAATATAAATGTATCCTTGATTTTGAGGCAGTTGTTTAAGTAACTTTAATATAAACATTTTTGAGATAGAATCTACTTATCTTGATCACATTAAATATAATCTTTATGTGTATGTAATTCTAAATCAAGAGAATTTTGAATGAATCCAACACAATAGAATTAGTCCGTTTTTAAATGACAGGCACTTCCTGTTAAGTTGTTATTAACTGAACTTGTAACGTAGTTAGATTTAATTAATAATATTGCGTGCAATCTGTTACCTCAATTTTATTGAGTAGCTATTGTTTATCTTTTTTTTACAGTGTACACAGACTTTTTCAGTCTCTACAATATGTTACCTGTTTTGCTCCCGACCTCAAGGGCCATAAAAGGTTGCCTAACAACAAACATCAATATGATTTGTAATAACCTGCACCTCCTGAACCACAATACCTTGGATTATCTACAAATTACAGATTATTACTTTTTGCAGGTATAACTATGAACAGTGAAAGAAAACAGTCTCGCTGCTGATATTTGGGCATTTTCTGAACTGATCACTGATACTTCCTGTTTACACATCAAACCTACTGTATATTAAAGCTCACTGTCATGTCACTGTTATTTGTATTGACATAGCTGTCATGGTCACTTTGTTGTCAGTTAATGTTAAGTGGGTCAAGCTACAGAGAGTAACAGCAGCCCATAGTGAAGATAGTGAATACCCTTCTGTAAAGCAAATAGCCAGGTTTAAAGTATTTTCTTATTATGTTTCAAGGCTTTTGACAAGAGAGAGGTTTAAGCCTCTTCAGCGTGTCTTTCTTGTGTTTAGTTGAAGCTACGGTTGTTCCTCTTTAACCTCATTTAACCTTTGCTTCCTTTTCCGCTGCTGTCACTGAGGAAAAGCAGGGTATATTTAGAGATGCCTCTTCCTTCATAGACAAACACTTGTGACACTTTTGAAAGGCCGGTGCTGTTTAGGCTGTTATGCCTCTTAAGAGCTGAATTAATGGCAGACAGAATCCACTGCTGCACACGTCAAATTTGCATTATTCAGCTGACAAAGATGTTGCCTCGCTACTGTCAACCATTTACTATCACTGGTTGAATATATACAAAAAGAGCTTGTTGTTATAAATTACTTTAAAAATGTATCATGTGTTAGTGCGGTGCTGTCGTTTAAGTAGGATTTTGCCGACTTTCTTTGGCAGTTGTGGGAACAAATGCCACTCGGAATGGCATTCATAGAGAAAGCAAGTTGCAGCGCTGTCTTCCACTTTTCATGTTCATGAGTGCAGCCCCCCCACAGCTGCCTGCAGCTCGTGGGATGGCACTATGCTTGGCAGGGCGAAATGAAGTGTCACAGCACACCACTGACAGGCAAATTGTCCACCTGCTGAGACATCTTGTTGTCCCTGCTGTGTGCAGGTCACAGCCCTCCCTCCCGCAGACTCTGTATGCTTGCTTCCTGTTTTTCATCTTCCCCGGTCGTGACAGAGCATCTACTTTTCCCGATAATTCTATGAATGTGTAGATGTTTCCTGTCTCAAGACACCTGCTGTAAATATTGTGGCAAACAAAGTAACAAAGTGTTCAACCCCTTAATGCTGGTCATGACCATGGCAGTAATTTTCAAACGAGGATTCGTGGTTTGCCTCAATTGGCATACTGTCAGAGCGATCAACACTTAGTACAAATAGATTTCAACCCCGGGGAGTAAATGAATTAAGCACATAGCTCAGAGGTCTCACCAGTGCTGTGCCCAGCCAAATGAAGATCAATATCCTGATCTGTGAGTTCCTGATCCAGGGCACATCGCCGGGATGAAAGCATGGTTATTTCTACCATAAATTACTCTTTCAAGTGGGATTATTCAGAAGATAAAGCATGCAAGCAATGGCACTTTTAGGACACTTACAGGAGCTGGATGCAATCATGTTGAACACTTCTAATATTCAAGTTGTCAGTGTACTTCATCTGTGTCATGATTTTTTGAGACTGTTCCAATTGTCTTTTTACCTAGGTCCTTGTGGGCTATTTGACACTGCTTTGTAACATACAAGTAAACTTTAAATCCTTAAAGCAGTATACAAACACTTGATAAACCATCTTTATATATGTGTGTGTATATATATATATATATATATATATATATATATATATATATATATATATATATATATATATATGTATGTATATATATATTAATTCATTCGACTGTTTATACATCTGCCTCCACATTTGGTTCGGGGTTAAAGTAATCGGTGTAAAACAGTGAGGAAGGTTTTATTTGAGCTCTAGTAATTCAGTAAAGATTAGTTTACTGGTCAGAAAGAATACCATGTAGCATGTAGAAACATTTGTATAATGTTATTTACTGTGACTTTTGAGGAGTTCTTAAAAGTGAAAGAGAAAATAAACTCTGATGAAGTCACCTTTTAAATGGTTTTCTTAGAATATTTGTCTAACCCCCTGGTATATAATGTGACTTCA
The DNA here is from genome assembly GCF_030273125.1 of Centropristis striata. Lineage (NCBI taxonomy): Eukaryota > Metazoa > Chordata > Actinopteri > Perciformes > Serranidae > Centropristis > Centropristis striata. The sequence goes on from NC_081517.1 coordinate 9,470,807, forward strand.
CGTGGTGCCTACTTACCCAGAATCCTCAGCTGAGTCACAGCCCCATGGAGACCAAAGAACATCCAGAGTGGGCGGGAGTTGTCCACACACACCTGCATGCCCACATTGGTGCCGTTGTGGCTGAGGATTACCTCCCCTTCTTGGTTGACCAAGAAGCCCAGGATGTCACTGCTCTGGAGAGGCGTTGGCACCCGACACACCGCCCAAAACTCCTTCCTGTCCACCAGAGCCTCTGGATTGTAGGGCAAGTCGCTGGGACGCAGCACTGCCGGGTCACAGGATGTCACACCGTAGGACAATGAGCCTGAGCGTGCCGGGCTGGACTTGGTGACTTTGATGAAGACGGTCTCTCCGGTGCGCAGGGGCCGGTTGGTGAAGACTAGAGTGCGTTCCTCTCGTGCGTGCTCAGATCGTGCCACCGTCTGCTCGTCCAGCGTCTTAATGTGGGCGCCACGCAGCTGGTGAAAGTGGAGGTCACTCTCCAGGGCGGATGGTAGCAGAGAGGACTGCTGGGAGTTGAGGGAGTTCTGGGGTATGGGGCAGGTGGAGGATGAGGATGCTGAGGCCAGGTGAAGGGTGTGGCGATGGGAGTGATTGTGAGCGTTGCGTCCTTCCTCCTGCTGCAGGTTGAGGTCACACAGGCTGACGGACAGACGGGAGTCGTCAGCTTCACGCCGGAGAGAAGAGGAGCGCACTGTGGTGAAGGAGCGTGGGCGTAGGCAGTCGGGAGGAACAATCTCACTGTCTGGAAAGAGTGGAGAGAAAAGATAGCGGGATTGAGATGTAGAGAAAACAGCAGTTAATAGTGGTCTTACTGTGTTTTGCTTTGATTAGCAATTTGCCCGAGGCCTGTGGCGATGATGTTTGCAGTCAGCTGAATCCCAATTGTGAGCAGACAGTTCTAAGAAGAGCTGAATCTGCAGCTAGTCAACAACAAGATAATAATAAAAGAGAGAGCAATTTAACTTGGGTTGCACAGGCTGGATGTGATGTAGGGTAGCTCTAATTACTCACTCAAATGAAAGTGTCAGAAGAGAGTGTTTAAAGATAAAGAAATTAAAGGAAGTCAGTACAGAGCTGAATCATCCACGGTTTTAGACAATAAATTGCTGCATGGTGTCAAATAGCAAATAAAAAATTACTTTCCGGAAATAAAATGTAATTCATGCATTGATGGGGATGTGCATGTGGACGTAAATATGCGCGTTTGAGTGTATTGTGTGCTGTACTGGTGGACTCAGGGGAGTAGCATGGACTTGGATGCCCCCATGGTAGATAAAACATGATAAAGTGCCCTCTGACTTTACAGTGGAGAAAATGACATGAATTGTCCTATAGGTTGTCCATAACCGGAAAAGACCGCTTTGCCCAAAAATGGATAAAAAATTATAATGTGCAGTTGTTAGTTTTTTTGCCAGTGTAGGAAACATCAACAAGTGCCCTCTAGGGTGCCACTAAATGGTGAAAACATGATTAAGTCCCCTCTGGATGCCTATGAAATTTACAGTAGGGTACCCATAAGTGGAGAAAACATGATGGCATGTCCTTAAATGGAGAAAACGTAATGAGGTACCGTCTATAGGCTAATACTTGCTAGAAAAGTTTCTGACTCTGGTGCCCCCACTGCAAGCAGCTGGTGTTTTTGCCCCTGGCCCTCAGACAGCCTGAGTATTCCACTGGTGTGTTGGCTGGCCTTCCTTGCAATCCATAGTAAAGTATCACTCTACAGCAAGCCATTAATATCAGGGCAAACATGTCTGTAACAGCAAGAGTAGTAGTCACATGCACACAAATACACACAGAAATGACTCCACCTCTGATAAGCTGCCCTCAGGTTGCTTACAGTCTCATCCTACGCTTCGACACGGCTGCTCAAAATAACACCTCTAAATGTGCTCTCCCTGTGTCCCACCTCCTCCCCCTGCAGGCCTGGTGGCAGGGGTAAAATTAGCCCGCCATCCTGAGAGAGACCCAGCTTACTCCGAGTTTGGGTGGGAGTGGGCTGTCTGGGTTTGCGTGTGATTGTATGCACATGTGTATTTGTAGGGCTGACAGACAGGAAACGAGACGGAGGAGAAAGAGACGATGACCTCTTCTCCCCCCACACAGGAGGTTATGAAGATACTGTGAGACCCTCCTCAGTTAAAGACAGAGGTGGGGGACAGCAAGTGAGAAAGAAAGCGTGGGGCTGGGGGGAGGATGGAGGATGAAAGACAACGGCCAGCCGCTGCCTGGAGAGTCTCTCGAGTCCTGGTCAGCTCTAGGCCCCTCTATCTGACCAGGACCTGAGAGCCTGACTCCAGATAAACCTCTCAGTCTCAATTACCAGGGCTGTGGGACAGGCCGCCCACCGCTAACTGTAAACTGGAGCAGTGAAAACAGAGCAGCCAAGCCTCTTATGATGCCCTCCCACAGCTGAGAGGGACACAAGCCAAAGGAAGATAGATTTGTGACAGCCCTAAAGAAAGCCGACATTATACTGGCTGAAACAGGAACAGTTTGTAATTTGTTTCTAGTTTTATTGTTCTTTTATGGTGGCCTAAAGTGGTAGACCTATATTAAAAAAACAGCAATGGTGTACTGTGACAGAAATTATTAATTTAAAGAATGCTTAGGTTACACCATCTGCAACTTTCAATACACAAGTATAATGTGGGAAGTAGCTAAATACGATTGTGCTGAGCTTACAGAGTTGGCAGGATTCTATATCTTATGAATATGCTGCTGCCGAGGAAGACTACACATAGATAGGACAAGGTATCATTGTCTGTTTCACAATACTAGTGTTGTATGAGCGATGAGGCTCAACAACTGCCAAGGATAGGAAACACTGGAAGGTTGCCTATACAGCATACAGGGAACAAAGTTTCAGGAAGTTTAAGTAGAATAATGTACCTGTGTTTGGAGACCAAAACTATACCTTTTTGATGACTTATTAGGGCCTCGGGGCAATCGCTATTACTTTTCTCTACGGAATACGAAACTGCCCAAAATTTTGCATTGAAGTGAATGGGACAGCCGAAAAAAATGAGCGAAAAAGACCAATAATTTGAGATTTTCAAATGTCTACTTCTCCAGCATAATTTCACCTAGAGACTCCATTAAAACTTACATCGCGAAAATTTCGTATTCCGTAGAGAAAAGTAATAGCACACTGATCCCGATCAAACCGCACGTTTTGATATATCATTTGTAGTAGCAGGTTGAAATTGTGTCCGGACGAGGAAGAAGAAAAAATCCACAGTATAACTATATATTAGTGCTCGGGGCTTTTGGCTCTGGTCCCTGCAGCTATTGCTGTAGGGGCCAGTGCTTGGTGGCCCTAACAATGATATAATGAAATATATATATTGATATTGATGTATATTTTGTGCAAAACTCTATCGTCCCATCAACCCCCCAGCAGCTTCGCCAGTCAATTGTCGGGGGTGAGGTGGGGTCATTACGTCATATGTCTGTATACATCTCCGCTTTTACAGAAACACTAGCGCGACTTCAATCATAAAAACAACAATGCTGGACTACAACGCCTCTCTACAAATGTTGCTTGGCTTTGCAAGCCTACAATAGCATCAAAACATAACTGGTACAACACAGTGGTGCTGCTTGTCTTGATTGCTTTGGATGTTCTGATCAACACCGAACGTAAGATGTTAATGGTAGCGTTTGTTGTAAGCTAACACTAGCCCGCTAGATCTAACTAGCTACCTAGCACAGACTACCTGGTATCATTGCAGTTAAATAAATCAAAAAACGTCTCCGAATCAGCTCTCGAACTGTCTTGGTTGAAAAGAGGTATATGTACATTTTAGAATTCACCATGTCAGTGTTTTTCTTTGAAAAAAAAAATTGTCAAAGCATTGACAGCTAGATAGGCATTGCCAATTGATTCAAACCATCGTCTACTGTTAATTCAATCGACAAACGTCCCAAACCTGATTTACTTTGTGTTTAGAGACAAAACCTTTTTTTTTCAATCGTTCTTAAGTCATACACAAAGAACACTATGTAGATTAGACTTAGAACATTTTTTCTAAGCATTTTGTTTTCTCACTTGAATCTGGGAGATTTTAAGAAAAAAAACTACAACAGAAAATATCAGTTTCTTGACTAAAATCTACAAGTTTGTGGTCATCAAAACAAAACAAAAGAAAGAAAGAAAGAAAGAAAGAAAGAAAGAAAGAAAGAAAGAAAGAAAGAAAGGAAAGAAAGAAAGAAAGAAAGAAAGAAAGAAAGAAAGAAAGAAAGAAAAGACATCAAGGTGTACGTCAACATAAAGTCCAATCATTGATCTTAAACTTCTGTAACATTGCGATTCTGGGTCACTTTTGGATGAATTACATATTTCAGTAAGTACCAAGAAGTGTTGAGAATCGAATCGAAGATCCTACTCCACATCTTAACCAAAACAACATTAATGATGTTAACCTGAGAGTATATGTTCCTGAGTCTACAAAGACAGCGGCCGACATCAAGTATCATGCTGCAAATGTGTTCAACTGAACTGGAGACGACAGCGATCCTCTGAGTGTTTGATCCCCTTCCAGTGACGTGTCTGATTTTCTGCATCACCACTGAAATGCTGTCTGATGAGCCCTTGTTCACTGTTAAGCTGAGATGGTATCGCTGCTCCCTCAAAGTCATGTCAGCCGTCAATTAATGTTAGCTGCTAACCCAGAGCAAGGCGCTTTGTGATTAATGTTTAATGGGACTAAGGCCCTGTAATTGTGCTAATTGATTTTTCACAGAGGCATAAAATGGAGAGGACAGTGCCTTTGGTGCAGGGGGCAGCTCCCAGAGACTACTAATCAACCATTAAACACCTCTCTGCTCAGAAGTGTGCAGCAGTTAACTGAGCGTCCCAGAGGCTAGCAGAAGATGACTAGCACACCAGCTCACATTTCATCTACTATTTCCTCTGCTATCAATCCCCTGATGGACTCCCAGCCTGGTGAAAACTCACGTCAGAAGACAGGCTGTGGGAATGAACAGAGCCTGGCTGTTAAGTTGTAATTGAACAGCTCAATCTGCCATGTCGTCCACTTCCTGATCTTATGCCATTTCTTCAGACAGGAAGCCATTTGCTGAAGGGAGGCCTTTAATGAAGTAGAGGAACCTTAATGTGGCTCAGGCTCTCTGAGGTTTCCTAAGGCCTCTCCTTTGGCTATTACAGAGGAGCAGGAATGCTAACTGCTCAACCACAAACCCATTGTGATGCCGAGCTAGCGGCGGCCCACTCGCTCAAAGTTATCGGGGGATTTGAATGACATCACCAAACGAAATTGTGTGTGTTTTCCAGAGCCGGCCATTTCTCCGCTGCCCATCACTTCCATCCTAAATTGGATTACGATGGGGACCGACTTTGTTGCAAGACCTCCGGGACGAGCAGGAGCTGCTGAGAGGATGATGACATGTCTCGGGGGATAACAGCGGATGGGAGCGAGAACAGAGATGAGAGGTAAAGCCAGGAAGGGAGGGATGGCTGTCTGTGACAATGCCGGATTTATGTTGAAAGAAGTCGGCGGAGGCCTCCAAACAGGCACAAATCATCTCGCTCTCTCTGAGCGTGTCACTCCGACTCTAACTCAAACACAGAATGTGTGAACACAGACTCATACAGACAGTAAATTGATTCCTTTAAAAAAAAAATCTGTCTTTTATCAGCTGTTTTCAAAAAGCTTCTCTGAGGGTTTATGTTCCTTTTTATATCCTCCCCCTTTTCCTCTTCCTTGCTCACTTTCAAAGAGGAGTCATTTCAAACCCATATTGGTTGTGAGCCATGTATTCTTCTTTTTGCTTCTTTATTCATCAAAGGCTGGTGAGACGGAGGCACAGTACGCTCCTAATGCTTGTTGTTAGCATGGAGGACAGAAAGAGGAATGAAAGGACTGTAGTGCATTTACCATGCATTTGAAAAACCTCTGTGAGTGTTGTGCACTCGTGTGTGTGTGTGTGTATCCGTTTGTGACCTCACCAGCTGCTGCCCGCTAATCATGGTGCACCTGCGTTTTTAACTGATACAATCCCTTTGTCCTATTGGTCCCTTTCAAATCCACCACTCACAGATGCTCTCTGCCATTGGCCAAGGCCAGAATTTTGCACTTTGAAAGCAGCATTAGACAGTGTGTGTGTTTGTGTGTGTGTGTGTGTGTGTGTGTGTGTGTGTGTGTGTGTGTATGTGTGTGTGTGTGTGTGTGCATTCACTTCTCTCTCATGTAGGAGGACATTGTAATGGGGCCACAGAAGATGCAGCTGCTGACACAGTGAGCCTGGATGGGTAGGGGAGGAGGGGGATTCATCACCTGATTCTTCACTTTTGATTGAATTTCGAGCCAAATGTAGCACCTGTTGGGCTAAACCATTAATTAATTCATGCAGGGGAGCGTGGGAGTTATGGGTCAGCTCTTTCATTGGATTTTTAAAAAATTGAAACCCATTTGGATTAGCTTTTTTCTCCTAGTTTCTCCTTGGGATCGTTTTGATCAGAATAATTAAGCACCTGTTGGGCTAATTCATCACAAATACATAAACAAGGGAGGGAGAAGGGAGGGTGCAGCGTGTCTATTTTGGCCCTGCACATGCATTGGCTCACGCTGTAAATGTTTTTGATTAGGGAATAGCCGCAAAGCAGGTTAGCTAATGCTCTGCATGGGGAGGTGGATAGAGGGAGAGGCTGGCTTAGTGGCTTTGCTAGCCTGAGCAGACGGAACGTGCAAGGGGTTTGAGCCAGTGCTGGAGAGAGGTGGGGGAAGGATTTACTCTGTCTCACGCACACAATCTATCTCACAGGGCTTATCTTTATCCATAGTCTCTGGAGGGTTTCATCTGATGTCAGCAAAGGTGAAGAGAGAGCTGGAAGTGGGAAGAGAAAATGGGAGAGGAGAGGAGAGGAGAGGAGAGGTTGATGCAAAAGGGGACATGAGCACACAAAGTGTAACGGGAAGCGTTGGGATCAGCTAAAAAGGCAGAGGTAAAGGTAGATATCCAGGGGAACAGACAGAGCATGGAATCAGGGAGGCCTGAGAGGATCTTTGGTGGAGAAAGAGGCAGCGTATATAGCTCAGTGACTGACCCGGGGATTAAGAAACGCAAACTGACCGACCAAGCAAGTGAGATATAAAGCTGCTCAGAGAGAGAGAGGGGCAGAGAGGGAGTAGTAAAGAGAGATGGAGTCAGAGGGGTCTTTGTGCTAGATGTTTGGGATGTTCTTTATTCCCTGGCGTTGGCCCAATCCCCAGTCCCCGATCGGGCTGTGCAGCTTTGAACCCGGGGCTTTTGGAAAGAGCAGCAGGCTCCCGGGGCGACACATGGCCATAACAAAGAGCCAGGCAACATGCCCGCTAAGTCACAAAAGCCCTGTCCCTTAGGTCATCGGCAGAATTCAGCATGTGCCGCTCCTTCTCTGCCAATCAGCATGCCAGGACCTCGGCGTTAATAACCTAATATCATAAGGTTCTTATATTAAAGCCCCCCTGTTTTATTCCTGCACTGGAGCACGGAGGAGGGCTGATGTGAGGTTAATTATTTATTACTGGGAGAAGGCTGACACCTTCAACGCATGCATGCCCACCCCTCTGCAATCATTCATATTTATAGAAAACTGGTTGGACTCTTAAAGCTGCACTAATTCACACTTTTATATTCACAAAGGATCCAGGGATTATATGTAATATGAAAGCTGTCCCATACAGTGAGACACACACACACACACACACACACACACACACACACACACACACACACACACACACACATAATTATCACCCAACTCTGCATTTTCTTTCAGCTCACAGAGCATTTTAGCACCTTCCAGCTCAGTGTTTTGGTTTTATGCACAACTTTTCTGTTTTGGTTCAGTCTCAACCTCTTTTACTGAATGCTCAGACGACAGAGATAAAGGGGGAGACACAAGGATATCACCATAAATCTTTACAAGTTGAAAATTTACATCAACACAATATGGCTTTTGTATTTAAAGTTTTACATGTGCAAATAAAGCTTAATCTGGAAGCTTATATTTCCAGACGTCTGGATATTGGATAAAACCAGGTTCAAAATTCCTTTCATTTCCTTTGACATGTTAGAGTAAAAGGTTATTATACAGGACATTCTATCTCTTCATATATACACACACGCACACACACACACACACACACACACACACACACATAGTTAACTAACATAAAAAATCCCTATTTTAAGGAATAAAATGTTGTATGAATCAGGCACCTATGGTTACATATGTTGCCCCCTTGAGTTTTTTTTATTCTTTATTATTTATAACTATATAAATGATTGTAGTAATCAATCCTCAGACAATTCTTGTTGTCAATTAGTGATTCAATGGTTAATTATTAACCTACCTACATGGCAATAACTTCAATTTTCTAATTTTGTTAATTAGTCTAAAAATTGTCACGTGAGAAGCTCGAACCAGAGAATGTCATTTTCTGTCAATAGTTGCAACTCTTATCTAAATATCTTTATTTGGAAGTGGCAATAAAAGAGAGCATTGAACCAAGGTTGAACCAGGGATTCAGCCTGTACACTGGGATGGGTGTTTTCATTATAAAATTGTACGATCATCTGCTTGCTCAGGTTTCCTGATCCATCACACTTATTTTTATTGATGTTGCAATGTTCCAGGAGTTCAGTACTTGGTCAGAACAATGTTATTATTACCACTAGGCCAAGAAGTAAGAAAGTATGATCCAAGTTATAATGAAGTGGAATAATCCTTTAGTAGGAGAATGATAACAGCACATGACTTTTATCGATGCCTTATTTTTTTATCGTATATGTAATGAGGCACGCTGTTGGTCAGGAAACAGTAAACATGGCATTGGTTCCCCTGGTGCAGTTTCAGAGCAGTATTCAAAGGCTGAATGTTTCAAAGGATCTTCACTGAATATCACACTTTGAACTTCACCGGAAAGACGCACAGAGTTAAAGAAAAACAGGAAACTCCTTATAAATCTTGACAAGTTACCTCTTGTTTACCCCCACTGAAAAGTTTTTCTAGCTGAAGTCTGAAATTAACTAATGTGTGACCTGTTTCTTTGAAGAGGAGTGTGCAGCCAAAGTACAGTCATTTAAAATTCTTAATGCCAAATCATACAAATCCAGCTTATTCTTCTTCGCCCTTTGAGCTCTTTGACCAACATCCATCATACATTTTCTGTAGCAAACTTAAGCCAAGAAACACAACAGGGCTACATTTGCTTTGCTTGATGCCTAGAGGTCTTTAAAACACTAAGCTACATTTCCTAAACAAGTACGAAAAAAGTCAGATTTACGCTATCTTTTCTGCTTTGTGTATTTTTGTTGGAGGGTCTGTGTGTGCATCAGGACTTGTAAGTGCTGCCATTAACTGGGAGGTTGAGATCTGCCAAGTAAAACACCAGTGCCAGTCAAGACTGTGCAATAATCAAATCATCATTTCACTGAAAATAATCGCTTTCTCCCAGAAGTATGGGAGCCCTGGATTGCCTCTCTCTCTGAGCTGGATAACACAACAAACGGTTCTAATAGACTTCTGTCATTCCAGATGACTTCATGTTAGAGGAGTCCTAGGAGTGGAGCCAGAGCATAGTACAGAGAGGGAGAGAGCCAAAGCACAGCCGGGGACCAAAGTGCAAAAACACAAGTATTTGAGAAGTTTCTTTTCTTGCAAATATTCTTTGTATTGTATCCTGAGAAAACCTGCTGTATTTTTTAATTATACAAGACTAGAGTAACATTTAAAAAGTGTTTGTTTCTCTGAACACTTTGGGACTTTTATAATTAGGGTTGGGTTTAAAATTTCTCTCATCTCGTCCCTTGCTAAGTTCTTCTAATTGTCATTATATATTCAGTACATTTTTCATGGTAATTAGTCTCTGCATAGCCGTGGGCTGAAGAAAACACTTTCAAATGACGTGGGAAGGGAAAAACAAACCAAATTATAACACTGATGAAGGTTGTAGGAATTCACTCACACACTGTCCAGTTCTCCACTTCTAACTTTACACCAACAAGCTAAGGCTAACATCTAGGGATGGGCACAAGTACTCGAATACTACTTTATTTTTTGCTGTATAACTGTTAATATCTCACTGCAGTGGCAGGATCTGCAATCAGACTGCTTCGAGACCTGAAGTAAGAGGCCAGAGCCAGTGACTGGCAATAAAAGCTCGTTCGGAGGCGGCAGAAGGCAGCAGTCAATGGCTTTGGATGAAGAGGAAAGACCCCTGCTGGGCCCCGAAGTGAGTAACCAGTGGGTATGCCTCAACAATGCTTAACTCAGGGAGGAGGGTGCCCCTGCCATGCATAATCCCATGGGATGTTGGCCATCAACAACACGGCAATGCTCATGATCAATTGGACATGGGACGCAAGCACAGGCTGATCACCTTGTTGCTGGTCGCCTTTGGTGAGGGTATCTAGTGTAAGGCAGAAACACCCTATGATCCATTGGTACACTACTGATGATGCGCTCCCCAAATATTTTTAGGCTTACTGTTCAAGAACTCTTTAAAGTGCTGGCACAAAGGATATTAACATCTCATCCTGTGTTTCTCAAATCTTGTGCTATGTTAAGTGGCTCATGCTAGCCACCAAGCTAATGTGAATACACCTTTACTGTAACTGTATGCTACATTCTTGACTCTTAGTGAAATGCACTGAAAGATATTTTTAGTGGTACTGCACACAAAAAATGTGTTTTGTTTTTTTGTCGTAAAACACATCAATGCTGGCGTTACAAGGCAAACGCAGACATAAAGTGAACTGGTTGGGTCCAAAAGTTCCAAAAGTTACAATTCCTCAACTGGCTGGCTCCAAAAGAGAGGCAATCCCCATAGACCCCCATATTAAAATGACCAATTTTACAGCAGAATAAACATGTTTATGGGTGGTACACAAAATGGTTTGAGCCTCTATAGCTACCCTTTATGACAACTGTCATGCTTTTATTTGTTTTTTTTTAATTATAATAACTCTCCTGTTTAAAAATTCAGACTTAAAGATATTCAAAATTGCCAAGATGGCAACAGCCGGATCCACAGGGGCCTACAACTTTACTTTTTTTCTTTGTTGAAAGTTGGAGGGATACAGAGTGAAATGGGGAAGAAAGAGGTGAAATGCAGGAAAGGGATCCGAGTCGAATTCGAACCTGGCTGCCTGCTTGCGAGGACTAGGCCTCTACCAAGCGTGCCACCGGGACGCCATAGGGCTCTATGGCCTAGTTTTCATCTCTTTGAAAACCTATGGATGTTGTCATGGACATTATGTCAATATTTTATACAGTCTATTTATAAAGCCTCTAAGCCCCTAACTAAGCATTTTCACACTTCAGCATTTTTCAAACTTGTAGTGGGTGGAGTTAAGCTCATACCTGGGGGATGAAGTTATGATGCATCACTGCTTGAGAGGAGTAAATATGTAAGTCTGGGCGGTTGTGAAAAGTGGGAATGGCAGTAATGAAGCTGGAGATGCATTGCTGTCTTGTTTAGGCTACGGAGCCTCTGTGTAATTATGAAAAATCTTCATAAGTGTAGGCGCAACTCATAACTCTCGACTAGACATTATTTGTGAACATTATTTCTGTCGGAGCCACTTCAGATTGAGGGTTGTCAATAAAGACAAAAACTCCTCTACTTCACAACACCATCAAACAACTAATTTTGGAACCTATTCATTTGAACTTGAGTACTCTATAATACTTGAATATGGTAATTACTTAAAATGTCCCTACTAACATCACATTTACATGTGAGCCAACACCAGAGAAACTGGTTTAATCCAAATTTCATATGTCATTAATACGTTAATACGATAATTCTCTGCAGCTGGTTTTGATTGAGCTGGTAGTCATGCATAATAATGAAGCCTGAGAGGCTTTGTGAAGGCACTGTTGTAATACCACAAGAAGCTCCATGTATTTAACAGTATTTGAAATTCTTGTCTTCTGTGCTGAATATTGTTAAAGGCTCAAGGCTTCAACACATTCAGCACTAAATGCTGCTTGACAAGGCCTGTATTGTATTTTGACACCTAGATAAATTGTGCTTGATAATCATTTCCTACACCTGTAAAATCAGTAAAAGTGAAACCTCTGAGCGCATGCAGGTGTGGAAGCTGCTCCTGGACCAGCTGGAAAGCTACACAAGAACACATGAGCGATGTCATTTCTATCAGAGATGGCATCCTTCACTTTAGCCCTGCCAACACTGACATGTTGTGAAAGGTTCAAACAGGACGATCCCGCCTCGTGAGCTGAGCCGCTGTCAGAGATAAGCTAGCTCTTCTGACACGTCTTGTGAAAGACGTAAACAAAGAGTCGGGGCCTGCCGCGCCTTCATCCATCAAGCCTTCACACATTGTTTTACTCTCGCTGCAGCACTTTGGTTTCCAGGATTAGTTTTCCTTTCACCTAGCCCACATCTGTCATCTTTACACAAAAAGCACATTTCCACAATCAATGGTGAGTCGTCCTGCAAAATAAACAATGCATGGTTGCATAAAAGAGAGGAGGATTGTGGTATAATATATACACAGATGCATCAAAGAAAGAGCACATGGCTTTTGAGTATCACATTATGCTTGTGAGAAACCGGCATCTATTTATTTATATATTTTATGGTTGTTTTAATTAAAAAAGAAAAATGAGCTTCATTATTTGCTCTGCCAATCATCTAGAGTGACACCTGATGCTGCAATGGGACCTCATTCTCCTGTCAAGAGCTACCGTGTAATTCAACCCGTCACCTGTTGACACTGGGCCTCATACAGCAACATTCTCCTATATTTTCTTGTTAAAAGAAGGAGGAGGAGTTGTGCTGCTTAGACTTACACATGCCCAAGAATTACAGAGATGCTATCAAAAACAGGCTTGAAGAAGAACTTCAGCAGCAGTGAAATTGATGCCCTGGTAAATAAACTTGGCAAAAAGTAAATGTGTTTGTCAGAGCATCAGTACTGGCGTGACAGGAAAATCAAAAACATGGAGCCTATCCCAGCTGACATTGGTAAAGAGGCTGGGTACACCCTGGACAGGTCTCCAGACCTGTGATAAAATACTTTCTTAAAGCTTTTAAATTGGTTCATTTTCTCTGATGGAATAGTTTGTCACAGATGATTCATTCATGGACAGAAGGTCAGAAATGTGAAAATATGACAGTAATTTCAGTTATTACAGTTTTTGACTATGATAAATGTTGTATTTTTGGCTCTTTTTACATTTTTTAAAGGAAAACATGCCTTACGAACCCGCTGATGGGTTACAGGGTTCAGAAGTTTCAATTTAAAACCTGTGTTTCCTTGGCCTGGCCAATTTGCAGACTTTGAAAACAAGATGTTTTTTCGTGTGCTGGTAAGAGTGCTCTTGACAGCCCTTATAGTATAGCCGAAATAATAAAACATTGGTGAAACCCAGAAATCAACTGGTACCAAGAAAATAAGAACAAATGATGGACACACACAAAATAACAGACAATTTGTTCTTGTATCAGTTCCTGCATGAGGCCCAGTCTCTCATAACATGGCAGACTTCAGAAGCTCTTCAGTGTTTCCAGCACACAGTGAAAATGCAGTTTTCCTGATGGACTACAAAGATAGCCTCTCTTCCAGGACACTACGTTTTGTATGAACTAAATTAACTGCTTTGCTTCTTGGAGGTGACAGCTAGATTGGCAAAGCCCTTCTCTGAATCAGCCTGGTTGAAAGGTGTTAGCAGCCTCAAGGCTTTGCAATCAGACTTTATTCTCTTGTCCTTCAGGGAAGTCCCACACAGGGCCCCTCTTGATTAAAGCTCCACTGTGACTGACTCATACAATCTGAGTCCTGCTGGCTTCACAACAGCTGGAATTACTCAGTAACTCAGCCTCCTTCCTGATGTCAAGTAAAGTTCTGCTGTGTGCATGTGTGTGTATGTGTGGGTACATATGAGAGTGACAGCTCAGGACATGGGTATATATTAAACAACCTTTTCTGGCTTGTTGGATTTCAAGCCTATGGGGACAGCTTCAGTCCGCCCCAAAGATTATCCTTCCAAACTGTGCAATATTGTATTTGCCCAGTTCAAGGCCAGGTATAGTCAATCACCTGCTACCTCAGGCACCTTGGCAGGGATGTTACTGCATCTGACACCTTTGCTTTGTGGCAGAAGCATAAAAACATGAATGCGTTCAAGTGTTTATATAGTCACTGTGGATGCCCTAGCATTTTTTCTGCCTGAGCTTCATTAGCAAGTTGGAAGGTGGGAGGGGAAACTCTTAAATTGCTGTCATCATGCTCACAGGGGTGTGAAACTACAGAATCATCCCTACATCCCTTCTCCCAGTCATATATGATGTATCCTCCTGTGGGGTGGATTATCACATGATACGGCTCCTATTTCAATCTTTCTACATCAAAGCCGTTCCAAATGTCGCCCGGGGTCATCCTTCGTTCTTCTACTCCTGCTTTGACCTCAGAATGGCCGAAGGATACTGTACAGTTGGTACATCAAAGACATTTACAAGATGTTGATCTGAATACATGCAAGTTGTGCTTGATAAGATATCTTAAAAAATGGCTATGATTAATGTTTTCATATTAACAATGGAGTACTTGTAAATAATGTGAAAGAGGACCTTTAAGATTAACTGGGATGACCTTAACATTATCCGTCTGATTAAAGCTGCACTAATCAATAATTTGATATTGATGAGTCAATTAGTCTAATTACCTGCTGTGTAAAATCAGTAAGAAGAAGAAGAGACATACGCACAGAAAATCATCACCTGACTCTGCTGTTTTGTATTTTTCTCTCTCGCAAATTAACCTTTGATTCACTCTTACTGCTCTTATCAACCCGATTTCCTACCATAACAGGCAGCTCAGTGAAAAAGCTCTGTTACCCCGCTGTGCCCTATCTATCCAGCAGTAAACAGCAGAAAGACAAAGTTAGTGAATAGCTGCTGATCATGAAGCATTTAATGGCTAATGAATGAGATGTTTGTTATTGGTGGAGAACAAAACAGAGTTCAACAAAAAGGTGAAACCACACTAACTTGCCGTTCCGTCGGCCTTCTTCTTTAAATCTAGAGTGCCATCTATTGGGGTCAACAAGTAAACCTAATGGTTCATAAAGCTTCTTTTGGACATCACTACTGCTTGCCCTAATCACCGCTCTAAGCAACTACTTTCTGTGTTTACCTTTGGTTATGGATGTAGTACTTGACATGGTTATGTGCAAACATAGTAACGTAGTTAACATATTCCTAACATAATTACGCAAGTTAAAATAGGTCAATATTGACTCTTGCTTCTAAGTAGCAACCAAATCATGCATTCTGCTTTTATTTACCCAGTAAAGACATTATTAAATCCCTCTTTGAGGCCCTGCCTTTTTATCTACGGGTGCTGGTAGGCTCCATATTAATTTTGTCTTTGGTAAAGGACATAAAAGGATGAAATGATTTTCTGTGGGTTGTAAGAGCAGGAAGTGGTAAAATAACAACCTGTGAGCTCATGTGACAAGGCCTGCCTTCTACTTGTTTTACCGTTAGTCATAATACAGCAAAGCACCCAGCATGTTCATGGAAAAAACTACACCAAAAACATGCTGACAGTGTGCTCAAAACACACAGGAGCCATTAAATAAAATGGGTGACCTGAAATGAGCAACAACAGCTAGAACGAGAAGTGATATGAAGACAGGTAGAATGGCTCATTTGAATAGGAAGTGGTAGCTGATTTTGAAGACATGTGCATGTCTGTGTGTACAAGCGTTTGTGTGTAGCACCATCCCTGCTGAATAGAGACACTATTAGATAGGACCAGAGGCCCCCTGCTAATTTACATTATGAAAGGCAGACGTACACGCTGTACAAAATGTCTTTGAGCGAGAAACTTAATCCACCATAGAATTTTAATTCAATCTTTATGTAGCGAGGATTATAGTATTTCCAAAGAGGTACAATGAATAATCTTACTTGCTGCTGAAAAATGCTGAAATGGAGAGAATATAAATGTTATTGATCCTACAGGGGAAATTTGGTCATCACATCGGCAAAGAATAGAAGTGTAGGCTGGGGAGAATTGGAGATTTTGAGTGATGAAGGATCTAAGTTAAAGTAAAAGGGGGTTTAAAGATAAAAGATCTACAATTGTAACACAGCCCCTTTTCAGCAGCAGCTGAAGCTTAATTTGTTCTTAGATGGCTGTTTGGGTGTTGAAAGATTTAGAAGGAGTAAAAAGTAATAAAGAAAATGCCACATTTTCACCACTTCTATTGCGATATGTGCTACCTCCCAAGCTGCTGGTTTAATTGAGAATCTGAGACTGAGAAAAAAAAAAACAACAGCACCTCAAATGCCAGATAAAATAAGGAGTGAAAGCAAAAGAATGGCCTCAGATGTGGAAGCCCAAGGGCTTAACCGAGGATAGGGAACGGTTCACGGAGTGTTGCACGCAGAAACGAGATGCACAGAAGTGACACAATTGGCTATTCAGCGTCACAAAGGGCCGTGCCTTGACTGGATGATGTATTTCTATCTTGACCTTCGGTAGTGTTCCACCCCTCTGAACAGGCCCCTGTTTGTGGGGGCAGATGTCAGTCAGCTGGCTCCCTAAGGAACTGCTTTGTAGGCAGTCCTGCATATGGCCTGACTGTAAAAAGACAGTAGAAATGACTTAAGTAGGGCTAAGGAGAAGCCTATTTTTTGATTGAAATGGTGCTCAGAGCAGTGTTTCAAAAGGGGTCAGATATCTCTCAGAAAGATGCATTACAGAGACGTCAATCCGAGCAAACCTTGGGGTGCTAAGCTCGACTAGTGTGCCTCTGCTATTTGATATGTGAACCCTCTTCTGCATGTCCCATTATCTGATACATCTTTCAAATTCTATGCAAATAGCAATTTATTAGAACAGACTGTTAAATATGGCAACAGGACTTTGAATAATGAACCATAAGTGCCACAAAGAATATGGGTCCTCACATGCTCAAGACATGAAACATCCACCCCGAAGATATCAATCAACACAGTGCACAATTACCATCACATGTCCTATCTATTGGGCATGTAACCCAAGGTCTATTTTTATAACAACAGAAGGGATGACAGCACTGAATCTCCAGGGAAAATAAATATGTGTATACATTCTCTCACATCAAAGCCTGGCCCATACTATCCTAAGCTATGCCTTTGTGATATGCATGTTAAGCTACCCAGCATACGTTGATAATGCACAGCAGCACCCCTTGTTGCTTTTGTGTAAACATGGAGGCCAAATATCGGTCAGATAAAGATAGCCTTTGTTCATTGTCATTCCATTGCTTCATGGAAGGCTTTACTGTACACAAAAACAGGAAAGGTAATCTCCAGAAATGACCTGTTTACTGTAAACATATGACACTAGAACACCTGCTTATCATCTGCTTACATAAACACCTCACGGCTTACACAATCTGCATTAAAGAAAACAATTTTGATAACAATAACAAAGAAAAATTTTCACAATTGTTAATGCTTTGCTAATAAACATAAGTGAAACTGATATATAAAGACGACACTGAAGAAAACAAACTAAAGAATAATGGGTTGGATCTTGCAGTATACAAAGCATAACACCATCCATTGATTTGTTGATTACTGTTTTATTTAAGAATCTCAAGTTAAAAGAGAATGGAGGTTTAATGCACTTCTTCATTGGTGCACCTTTCAGACCCAGAGGTTGCTGCTTGGAACAGATTAATAAAATAGCTGGCCTGAGGCACAGTGTACTGTCATTCTTTAGATTAGACTACTGTACAAATTAAATGATAGATTAGAGGAGTTGTTCACTAATTATTAATCCAAAGAAGACACACAAAATTATTTTTGGTCTCTGATCATCCACCTTTTTCTGTCCAAACAAACATATTGAACCAGGTTCCTCTTATACATTTTTAAGGCACCTATAGGGATGCTACTTTATCTTGGAGTGCACATATAGATAACATCTGTTACAAGGCACAACAACATTTTTACTTTCTTAGGAGACTGAGGAAACAAACAGATCCTTGTATTGTTTTTCCAATCTATAACACAGGATGTTATGCAGCATGGAATCAGTGCATCAGATACTCTCTCTGGCCAGCTTAAAGCTAGACTGCCTCCACTACTACAGATCTGCTCAAGGATTGTTGGTGGAACACCTGAGGCAAGTTTTTAAAATGTGTTTATTAAAAGAATGTTGACTTTGGTTGTTAATGTTACATCAGACCTCTCTCACATTTTATCTGAAGAATGCCAGCTTTTCCACCACACAGATGATTTAGAGTCCAATTGCACTGCCTCCCCTTTCTTTAATAATATGTTTACAAAATCTTGTCTCTGAGTCTGACCAAAATTAAACGCAAAAATGAGCCCTTTAGAATAGCAATTATAGTGAGAAGTAGTGATGTCCAAATGAAGCTTTATGAACTTTGACATTTTATTTGTTCATCCCAGCAGATGGCCCTAGTGGTTTAAAAGAAATGGCTTAAGGAAGAGCAATTTGGTGTGCTTTCAACCCTTTTATCACTTGCGAATAAAAATATATATCCAGGACATCTTGCTGGCTGATCTAAGCACCTTTCATATCCACCCTTGCACGTTGTTTCAATGTCTGATGCTGACTTTCAATGTGGTTATTCTCATTTATAAGGCTAAATGCAATAATGGATTATTCTGTGAACTATAATTAGGATAATCATAAGTTATTACACGTTGATGATTGCCAATTTATATTATTTGATCAATGAATTTGCAGCACTTATCAACACTGTCATCCTGTAGACTTTGTTTTACCTCCCAAAATCAACTGACAGAAAAGGCAGAGGCTGGCTGGACCTAATAATCAGCTCTTTATGCAATAAGAAAACATGCAAAATGCGTTATGGGGTATGGTATTCAAATATGTGTGGCATACTACAGATAAACACGACCATCTACCAATATATTAGTTCATAAAATTTTTACAAACTAATTTATTTTTGCAGCCCCCGAGGGTGTGGATCCCCCAAACAGTTGCCTCCTTTACCTTGTTGGTAATTCAGCTCTGTGTATTATGCTTCTTCAACCATCTTACCTAGCAGCTGCACTCCGCGGGTCAGACCGTAAACATCAATGAGGGCCCAGAGGGGCTCAGCTGTGCGGACTCCACTGAAGAACAGCATGGGACTGGACTCATTAATGCGGTAGAAGACTCTGCCCTTCTTGTCAACCCAGAAGGCGATGACGTTGCCCTCATTGGCAAACTCCTCGGGCAGGGCCTTGGCCCAGAAGCCGCTCTGGGACACCAAGTCTGGGCAGGCGTATTTGGGCAGGTTGTCTGGGTTTATCCTGGAGGGGTCTTTGGCAGTGAAGCCCAGACGTAGAGCCCCACTCCAGCAACACTGCTTTTTAGTAATCTGGGGACAAGAGAACAAAATATGGCTTGGAAATATTGGAAATATTATATTGTTTCCTAGAAACTAGATAGAAATAACACAGACTGCCATTTGACACGAGGCTGTTAATCACCACAAATCTCAAATTCTACATCAAGTTTGACCATACTTTGATTACAATGCAGACAGTGTAGTTGAGTCTTCATTGAGGGACTCTACACTGTCAACCTAAGACAGTACAATAGTTTTGACAGTTTGAAAGCTCCCAGACTTTTAGGAGCTCACGTTTGTGACTTATAATACCTTGAGGCGGACTTGCTCATACAGTGCTATGGGCCTGTTAGTGAAGGTGATGGCATTGCAGAAACTGGCCTGCCTCTTGACTGTTCTCTGGGCAAGGTCCATGACGATTTGGGATCCCTTGGCGTTTGGATGGAAGAGGAGTGGGCTGATGGGAAGGGCCCCGCCAACGCTGCCACACTGGATAGGCAGGCACCTCTTGGGTTTGTGGTGGCATCGGTGTGACGTGGATGGGAATGGGCCACCAAGGGAGTCTGAGGCAGAGGGAGACAAAAGCAGAGCAGAGCACCGAGTTGAGCTATACTGTGAAACAAAGAAGTCCTAATTAGGAGCAGGGGGTTAGGGTTAGTCACTGTAATTAGAGTCTGATGGGTTTTTTTTTGTTTTTTTCAAATTTGATGAAAAGCTTTGCATCACAGCAAATAACATCAGATATTACCGCTTAATCTAAAAGTTCTAAGTTCTTGTATTTGGATTCTTTGTTGATTATTTGTGAGCAATGGAGTAATAAGCTAATCAGCCATAATCACATTGGACCCTGCGGGGTGAAAAGCAAATCTCCATGCAGGTCTAGATTGCAACACATGTCCAAGACAGAAATAATGCTCTTCAGTTGTACACATACTGCACTGTTCCCAGACAAATAGCTCTTTAGAAAGCCAGTGGACATGATAAAATGGTGCATATCGACTGTGAGCCATTCGGTTGGCTCGGTCTGTCAACACAATTCTTTTTCAAATTCAGAATGTGCATATGTTGTACAAAATCTTGTCTGTGAACTTTATCAGCGATCTCCAGACACTCGCATCCCATAATAAACAAGCCGCTGTACATCGAATATATTCAATACATCACCCACCCCTAGAAATAATATTTTTGAATCAAAGACACTATCCTGATAAATGCTAACCTGACAAATAATTCCGACTTACATTCCAACTTGCAGATGAAGGATAAACATGATGAGTAAATGTGTCTGAATGGAGTCTGAGCGAGCGTGGCTGATGGGGTACAACCACAGCACTTGAGGAGCTACTAGAAACAGCATGCACTGGAGCAATTTCAAAGATTTTCCAGAGCTGGTAACTGCCAGGTTAAAATTGCAAAATTAGCATTTTGAGAGTGAGCTGAAGCTTTTGGCTTCGACAGAGAATCCTAAAGATCCCAGCATCTGATACTCCTTCAATATGTTATCATTCTTGGATGTTAAATGATTTCCAGAAGTTTCACTATGTGTTTGAACATTCCAGTATTTTGTGGTGGAGTGGTTTAATTTATCTTCTTGTCGTGCCCACTTTCTCTCAACTTGTCTGGACTCATTTGTGATCCACATTTTTTCACCTGGATATTTTGTGTCCAGCAGTTCAGCACAACGAAGAAATAGCAACTGTGATTGCAGGTTGAGAGATAGAGTTCCACTCCTGACTCAGAGCACTACATGTCTCCCAGCTGTGTGTTGTTATGGACTGTTCCGAGCTACTGTCAGTGTTGAAATTGGTATGTCTGTCTCTTCTTTGATTGATTTCTCCCCTTACAATTTACTGGCTAGAAAGAAACCCCAGCTCTTCAAATCAGAGGAATGGATACATCAGCATAAACATCAGCAAAACCCAGTGTTTACCCTGCTGTATCAGTTACTTGATTTTTTCTCCAATCAAACTTCGGTCAGCTATGCTGGCCACATTTCAACACCAAATGTTTGGCCACCTACTGCGTATCTAGGGGAATTGGAAAATGGAGATAAACAGTGTGCAGGGTACGCACATTCAAGAAACTCTTACAGGTGCTGGGTCAAAAAAGATTCAACCAAGGAGCCAACTCAGAAAAGAGATAAGTACACTGTATTTCAAGCTCCAAGTAATTTTTATTTTGCTTAATGATTCGATCTAACAAAGATCTTCGTCAGGCTGTTTTTAAAATCACAAAACAGAGCAAGCAATGCATAGGCACAAGCACATTCATGCGTCAGGTGATTGTACCCTGCATGATTGAGAACATCAAAATGAAAGCAAACAGGCTTGTATTAAAAACACCTCAAACGTTGAGGCATATACATATATTCAATCAAATCCAGAAAGGACAGTTAACATAAAACTATATCGAAAAATCAATTTAAAAAACTGAAAATGTTTTGAGGAAGAGAGAAGTTCATCTCAGCATCCCAGATAATGATCAGCAGTTATTTATATTAATATATATCTACGTATTAAATACAAAAAAAAGTCAAGTCAAACACATAAATCATCCCAAAAAAGTATTAATCATGAATACTTAATCATAGAAAAATATGAAAGTAGAAAAATAAATTAAAATAAATGTATTACTTTCCCAGAAAACATGTTTATCTTCACAGTTGGCCAGAATGTGTATTAATATCTACATATTGAATAGAACATATCAAAAGGAAAGTTCAAGAAGAAAAAGTAGACCCTTAGCGATATATAAGATACATTTCTGCTGTATTATTGTCTTACACACAGTACTAAAGGACATTTCTACTGATGCCAGATGCTCACTTACTGAATATAAAGGGCTATAATTGAACATGTCAAAGTAAAATAATGAAATAATATTCAGTTTACGGTGCTTTGGACTCACTCTATACGAACTGTCATAATCACACTGGACTGTCTGACAAACAAACAGATAAACGCTCACACAGTGGCAGCAGCAGATGTCCTGCAGAGTCCTGATAAGACCGTTCAGCTAGTCCTAAAAATCAGCAGGCTTTGTGTTCTGTCTCTTTCTTTGTCTTCGTCCTCTCCCTCTCATCTGTGTTTATCTCGTAATGACCCTTCCAGTTTTCACCCCGTACGCGTGTCTACCGCTCAATCTGGCCCCAACCTAAGAGCACTGCTGAGGCCTTTTGTCTTAGGCAGAGCCACAGGAGAGCAGTTGTTGAATGTGGTGCACATGGTCCTGGGCAGATTGAGCTGAATGCATTACTGGGCTCTAAAGAGGCGCAGCTGCTGTAGAGGGAAACAGGCTATGTGTGAATTCATGTTCCTTAGCAACCCCTCGTATCTAAAGGTCTCGATCGGCGCACTCTTTCATTCTGCGGCTATCAGCTAGGATACAACAGATGCCTTTTGTCTACCCAGACACAACAAAATTATATTTATAGTCACAGATTTCTGTCTTTTTGAAACTAAGCTTGTTTACGCTTTCCTGGGAGTCCACTGAAACAAAGGAGAATATCACTGTACAGAGCTAAATCTTACTTTATTCTTTAATTCTTTTTTAATCCTCCATCCTTTTACCAAATATGTTCACTGACAACACATCCGTAAAGACTCAACAGCTTTGCAGGTTTTGTATTCGCAGGTCAATGGGAGGATATACTGATTCATACCCTGCAACAAATGGGTCGACTGCCGAGCAGCTATACCGGATTTAATGGGATTTAAGTGTCTTCAAGTGCTTTGTGACATTTTGATCCTTCCTGCTATTCAAGTTACATCTACAGTAGAGGAAGAGTGTGCTTTCTGACATCTGAGCCAAATTGCAAATAAGTAAAACAAGCTTAATGGCTAACTCACCACTCAACCTCATTTCCAGCTGCAGTACTGAGATGTTTTCAACAAAAACAGCAAAAAAGTTCAGATAAACCAATTGTATGCTACTTGTTTGGCATCAAATGACAGCAAAGCTAGCAACTCACTGGTGAATATAGTGGAGCACTTTATAGCTAAAGAGATAAAGCTAGCAAAACAGAGGTAAAAGGAAATTAATTATTGGAGCTACATAAATCAGGTGACAGAAATACAACTCCAAATGAATGCTTATGTTGCTGAATGTGTAAATTGTGTAAACTGTTTGCTAGCACATTTGCCACAACAAGTCTAAAAGGTGATCTTATTTCACTGTTCTGTATCGAATCAATCAAATCAGTGTATTAAATCAATTGATATTACTTTAATTGTTTTGACAATTCTTGTTGAGTTGTCCTGCAAGTGAATGTTCCAGGTAAAAAGAAGTTTGATTGTATATAGGTCTATGAGAAAATTACACTACTTCTCATTTGATTTATTACCTCAGTAAACATTTTCAAGTTTGAGTCCATTAGGATCAAAGTGCTTTTAGGTCGTGCGAGCGATCAGTTCAAACAGTTTGTTTGATTTATTTATTTATTTATTTATTTATCATTGTCGTCTGTGTAGATCAATAAAGCAGGGTGTGCTTTGGGGCAGGGCTATCTTGTGATTAAGGTTGCTGCTATGGTGCTGTCCAGTTTTGGTGTTGTCTGTGTTTTGGTCTTAGAACTTTGAGGATTTCACAGTGTGTTTTTAGTTCACAAACATAAATTGTCAGCATATTTTGTCAGCAATAAATTGTACTAAAACACACTCTAATTAGAAGTAGACTGCTCATTTTTGTACCTGGCTCTAAAAACACAACAAAATCGCAAGCAAAAATGGCAAGCTCTATGCGTCAAAGCTACTCCACAGACACCACATGGCCATGGCCAGGTGACATCACAATGGCTATGTCCACCACTTATTTCATACAGTCTATAAGGTAGAACTGCTTCTAGCATGTAACACTGAGCTAATTCTACTATTTAGCTAAAAAAAAATGTTTTATGGTCGATGAGGTTACTGCTGTATGATAAATTTCCACAGTTGTAAAGTCCTACTTTAAAATAGTATTAGTTGGTAAGCCTTCAAGCTAGACTTCTTGGTTTGTTTCTTTTCTTGTCAAAGGTAACCTGTAGCAACACGCAAACACCAAAACCTCTCCATTTGGTGTTTTACCTGAAGGCTCTCTGAACATGGCATAAGAGCATGACAGAAAAAGACAAGTTAAGCTGTGTTTACTCTTGAAATTTCAGCAATATAGTCTTTTAATGGTTGAGAAGGTTGAGAACTATCCCACGTGGCAGTTCTACTGTTTAAGATTCAATGCGTACTCTTAAATCCCATGTTGTGGTTTTAAGTTATTAGAGAGCCCAAAGCAGCCTCAAGCTTACCGTCTGGTCTCAGTCCTCCAATTACCTCTGCAACACAAATCCTGGAGTATGCTCATGTCCACCCAGCCTGAGATATGACCCCTTGATGTAAACAGCTTGAAAATGGATCCTGTTATCAATCTGACAGCTTCCTCTTATAAAAACTTTGTTTGTGCATACAGCTTTATGCGTGTGTTATCTGGGGAAAAGCAGTTTTAACAGCCTCACAGGAACCATTTTGCCAAAGGTCAAGGACGTCTTATTGTGAACAAGCACGGTGAAAAGCTTGTATTCCTCTGCCCCATAGCGGATAGGTCTTTATCCCACTAATAACAACAATACACTAGCTTGTGTGCAGCTCATACCTGTCATACCCCAATGAACATCTCTATGGAGCAGTAAACTAATCTCTTACCATTTCATTTGGCCGAAGACAGTAAGTGAGTGCTGAGCTCTGTGTGTGTGTGCGCGCGTGTTTTATTGTGAGTTGTGTAGTAGTAATTCACCATCCGTCATCTAAGTGGTTTACCATGTAAATAGGATTTTATAGGTAGGAGAACACTATTCAAATATTTGCTCAGTTTTTGTTTGGCAAATGACTTCCTGGTTTTAGGGAACGACTGTTAAAGCTATTCTCCAAATGGAATGGCCTCTTTAGGTAAAAGGCAGGTAAGGTTGTTTTTAAAAAAAAAAAAAAATTATAAATGATCCATGCTAGATAATATTGAATTGTGTGCAGAGAGATCTATTACCTATCTATTATCTATCGATCTATTATCCCTATCACAGACATATTGGAATCAGTGTATATCTCACAACATACTGTATAATTATAATGCACAAATCAGCCACTATATCAGTAATAACATCAGTTTATTTTTCCCATATGAGTCAGCTGTTAGTCTCAAATGTGCTGTGTGCGTTTGGTGGAATCACAAGCATTGCCGAGTGGCGTTGATTAGCATTTGCAGATACCATTGACCCGGATCAGCACCATATATAACCATTAATGCCTATTTTAGCGCTGTGGAGACATGATGAGTCTATAACATTCAGTCACAACAGCAGCAGAGCTTATGAAGAACAGGTAGCCCACACACCCACCCACTCCCTGTACTTGTTGCTATGTAAAGACCAGCTTAACACTCATCCTCAGAGACTTTAGAGACAACACTAACACAGGGTGTCTCTTATCAGAAATATATACCCTATGGTGGTAATATGCAAGCATGCAGACTGTGCTTGGGTGTAACATAAAGTAACGGTTGCATTTCAAATAAATCTCTCACTGTGTAAATTCTTAATACACTGCAGATCCATCACCTAAACCATCTGTTAAGAACAAAATATTTTGCATTATTCTCATGTTGACTGTTGTGCTTTAGTCCCAGTTCTCTGGGAATATCTGCAGTCATTACCATCTCATGAAGATAAAAGCACACATTTCCTCTTTTACAAAGATTACCATTAAAAAAAATGTTGTCTCAACTTCTTTATTTGATTTTGCTCTCCGTAGATCCGTTAACAGTGTCATTTACAACACCACCAACAAGCCTGGAGGGCAATGACAAACAACAACTTAATGATGTTTACATAGCAGTGTCTGGATGATGTATTCAATCCCACTGACTCATGACAAAATAGCATTCCAGTCTGATGTAACACCAACTGTGAAATGAATCACACAATAATAGTGACGATTAATCACACACATTATCATTTAGGCTTGGATGCATAAAAATACAGCTCAGGCAAGATGGTTTTATGTATTCAATAAGCTCACAGCTTGTGTATAGGGCCTCTTATATTGCAGTTAACACGGTATTACATTTCCTGTTCTTCTTGAGCTCCAGAATGTGCGTTTATACATGTGTGACAGATGCTACACAGATACAGGCAAGGGTCTGAAACCTAATAGGTGTGTGGCTCTATGTCTGCGGTAGTGATAGTAACTGTAGCCGCTGTTCTACCTGGGGACAGGTGCCAGGACCTCATCGGACTCATCACTCATTATGTTGGTGGTAACCAAAGGGCTTGACATACTGCTAGGCAACATCATGACAAGGCTATTGATTCTGTGTTGATGCATCGATGTTGATTCATGCCATGGTGATGTTGGGGGTGGGGGACTTGCACTACCAGTCTCTGTCAGCATCAACACACTTTACCGTTCTTTGGTTACATACAGTAAGTCATGGGGAAGGCCCAATGGTCCACACTGGTGTCTTCAGGGAACAAGGGGGTTTTTCAGTTCTGTTGTTTTACTGTCATCTCTGCCTCAAACTGGTAGTGAAAGGGGCAAGTTGCAGGTGAACGTTTAAAACTCTCACATTTTTTATAGCTTGAAATCGGGACGATCGCAGTCAAATCGGGACGATCCTGCTCAAATCTGGAAGATTCAGGTCAAACCCGGAAGATCCTGGTGAAATTGGGTGTCTGTTCACCTTATCTTAAAGGGCTTTTCAGGTCCGCAGGTTAACCAGAAAACTGCATACCCTAGCTTTAAATAATTAATCAATCGTCAAAGTTATTTTCTTTTAATTTTCAGTTTATTCATTCTTTCATCGCAGCTGTAATGGACTGCTATCTATATAAATGTTTAAAATGGTATCATTATTTTTAATTGGACCTGAGCTTGGCCCAAATTAACCTGCAATTTGGGTCAATATGGGTGTGACTTAATTTTCCCTGAGGATAAATGTGTCCTGTTGCCAAGTAAAACAGCACAGAACCTAACATAAAACATAGTAAATACATAAAACATATCACAAAATGTGGTCTTTAGCAGGAGAAACTGACAAGTCTTTACTACCTAAAGGAATATGTGTCTCTTGTTCCTACCCTGAGCTTACCCTACTGTAGAGACACTGCCATCAATATTTCATACTGCGATGACCTGGCTGTGAAAGGTGAGACAGCGGAGATGATGAATTCTGGCTGACGTCACCCACTACAGCCTGCTAGTCTTCCCGCTGTTAACGCATTCTCTTCACAAGCAGGATTACACAACAGTAATCAATAAGTAATAATATCTCAAGGCCGCATACAGTGGAGCACAATGTAATCCAATGAAGCTTCTTTGGCAGTGAAAGAGAGCAGGCTGGTGGGGAGGCGTAATGATATGCAGTGTGTATTGACTGAAAGCAGGCAAGATGCTATTCAGTACCGGCTGGAAGTCATTATGTGGGCGCTGCCTTGAAGGTGACCTGTCATGAGGATGAGGATGAAAGAGGCTGGCTGTGCACACACACACACACACACACACACACACACACACACACAATTTTGCATGCTTGCTGGACAAAGGACAGTTAGGGTTGCAGACATGTATATGTGAGGGGCTCTATGCTGTGTGTAGTTGATGGACTGTTGCCCCAGAACACACAATAGAGGAGGAGGAATTAAGAATTATAAGGATGACACTGACACACACTCTTAACAATGCCACCTGACCCTGAGACATATGTTTCTGTTACTCCATAGCAACTGTTCTGGGCTGATTAAAACTCTGTCTTCCTAGCTCTTGCTCTCGTAAACACAGAGAGAAAGAAGAAAAAAATAAAATATTTTCAATGTTGGCTGGTGGTCTGCATGCTGTATTAAATATCCAATGCCTCGAGGCATATCCCATGACATTATTGTGATCCGATCTGATTCTCAGAAGTTCAGAAACTTTGTTATATGGACTCTCTTCAGCTCGGTAGAAGCTTTGCATTTGGATACCAAATCCAATTCACATCGAGCGGAGCCAGACGCTGCATGGAATCAGCCTGTGCAGCCTCAGACGCTGGCCCACTTTCAGTCAATCGGGAGCACAGAAGTGGCGCTCCCACATACTCAGCAGACTCAATTATGCAACCGACTCAGCAAACAGTGTTTGGATGTGCTATGGTGCTTCACACCTGAGAACAACAGCCTGCAGAGGTGCAATTTTAGAAAGCATCATCTGTTCCTCAGTAAATCACACCTTTCTCATACCTACATGTAAAGAGGGAGTACATAAGGAAAGGGACTGGAACTGTTTAATGGGTAATACATTTCACTTCAGGTACTTTTAGTTCTCTACCAGTTGAATTTCCCTGGTGCATGTAGGGAAACATCACTGGAAGGGCTCAAGTATAATACACAATACTAAATTTGGATCTTCCTTCTCAGAAGCAATAAAAAGCTTTCTATCAATGGCTGTGGGTCACCATAGCAACGCTTGTACTTCAACATCAAATTCAGTTTAACCGTTTCTTCTTCTTGGAATAAACAAACTCTTCCTGTTCACTTGTAAACACATTTTTTTCTAAAAGTAAATAAGCACTGATTATCGCATAGCTTTATTGAATCTATGATTCTATTTGGTCTATAAAGGGCAGTCAGCAGGCGTTGTTTATGAATAACCTGCCATAGTTATGAATGACTGGCTGTTGCTATGGATGTTTCACATCCACTCATAGCACATCTGATCACTCACTATCTTACTGAAAACATCAAGAAATAATTGTTATTATCTTAGTTCCCATTGAGACCTAAAGTTTTAGTCATGGTTACAGGTTGACCAGGCATGCTACTTTTTATATTACTAAAATTGATGTATTCATATTAACCGATTGTAATTAAATATGATTTTAGGCTAATAATCAACTTCTGAATCACTATATTTTGTCAAATAAGCATGACTTATTACAGAAAGTTGTACAGGAAACCCCTATGTATAGGTGTTTTCAAACCCAAAAGGGTTCTCGGCCAGGAAAACTTGTTCCTTAGTGACACCAAATCATTGTTGGTCTCAAAACACGAACTGCTTATGTTGGGGGCTGGGGCCGGGATTATAGTGACCAACAAGACCAACTCAAACATGTATCATTCATTTGATTTGAATTGTTTAACTGCAATGTGATAGTAACGGGCTAGCATTAGCGGGCTAGTGTTCGCTTACAACAAAGGATAACACTTGAGCAGGCTAACACTTAAGCAGTACAAATGTGTTGTATCAGTCATGTTTGGATGCCAGTGTAGGCTCACAAAGCCAAGAGCAACAGAGCTCTCTAGTCTGTGAAAAAGCAAACATGTTCTGAGAAGGTTGCGGAACAGCACCAGAACTAGGTATGTGTTAAGAACGACATACTTTCAAGGGCTTTCCATTCGCAATTAGAAATAAATAAGATTGGTTTAAATTTTGAAATCATGTTGTACCAATAGATGACTCTGTTCAACACAGGATTGAAAGCCCGGACGTCATTGTCAATCCATTTGTCTGTGTTTCTTCCATTTTTCTTTTCTGTTATGAACGTTTTGAAAAATGATGGTTACTAGTGCTGCATTGGCTGCGTTCTACCAATCAACATACATTCACGTCTCTGGACCAATTGCCGTACACTTACTTCATTTACAGTTCCTCTTGTGGTGTGAGAGTACTTACTCTGAAATAGAGGCTAAACTTTAAGAACTCTGATCATTCTTAATTCTTGCGGTGTGGACACAATAAAAAGGGGCCCTTACATTAAAGTACCTCTGGTCTGAAAACGAGTCATGTGAACAATCTAAAAAAATAAAAAGGACTGTTAAAGGGATATTACACTGATGGCATTATTATTGTTGTGTGACACTGGGGACCAAATTCTAGTGAAGGGATTATGAAGCTTTGTGAACCATTTGTTTTATTTCTGACCCCACTAGATGGCGGTCTTGGCTTTAAAAAAGGCTTTAGCATTGGTAATCGAGTGTGTTTTCAGCCCTTTGTTGAACAAAGAGTGCCAACTAGTGGGCTCCGTAAATAAACAAATGGTTCACAAAGCTTCGTTGTCCCTTCACTAGCCAATTATATAAAGGAGAAGGTCCAGGAAACTAGAAGAAAGCAGGTGTGGGTTAAACTGATAACAGACTGCTTTTAAAGCAGGCAATGTGGCTTGTCATAGCAGGAGAAGCACAGAATATTGAATATACGAATTTTACTGAATGCAATACTCAACACTCATGTTTTTTTGTTCAGTTAAAGGATTGTTTGTTCAATAAAATAATCAAAACTTCATAAAGTTCTACTTTAAATCTGTTGAAATGTGATGTTCTTTTTGGTTTGAATATTTCCAAAATTCCCCAGGTTAACTTTCACCCCTATGCAACCCTAATTAGGTGCAATGGCAAACTCTAAAGTGATGGTAGAATTTGTTTTGTTAACATTAAGGGGGATTCTGGATTCAGTTTTTTACCCGAACATGGACTTTTGGGTAAAGTTTAGTCGTTAAATGTAAAATAAAAACCAAAATTAAATGATGTCAAAATTGTGTCCTTGCCATGTAAAATACAGAAATGAAATTGAATTTCTGAGGGATCCTACCATTTTTCACGAAGAGCACTTACACTTACATGCATTTTTTGAAGAGGTGTAATATGAACTGGAAAACTAATGTTAAATGTTAATATTTAAATGGTGAGCCAGCAGAAATTAATTAGGGAATATTGTATTCTATTTTGTATGAGGCTTTTGACCTTGATCCCCAAGGGAAGGGGCTATAGCTTCCTCTCCTGCTGTCTTAGTCTGTCCCTCTTAAACTAATTGGATTAATCTTGGGGCTTTAATTAGAACGATCAGGTGAAACCAGAAGGCTGCAGGAACACGGACTTGGCTTAACTCCCATAGCTTCATCTATATACATGTCTAGAACATATTTATAGACAGTTGTGGAAGTGTTGTACTGAGATATTTTACTTAAGTGAAAGTAGCAATACATCAATGTAAAGATACTCCATTACAAGTAAAAGTCCTCCATTCAAAACCTTATGTAAGTAAGCACATAAGTAGTAAACCTCCTGAAGGGTATCAAAGTAAACATGATCGTTATGTAAACTGTCCACATTTTAAGTTAAATAAACTATTGAAATAATAATACTGATTTATTGACACATACATGTAAGCAGCATTTTAAAGTTATAGTTTAAAGTCAACGTGAAGCTAATCTTCAGATTTTTTGCTATACTTTTGGATAGTCTTATCCCTAGATATTCCTTCCAGTTTCAGTCGTTATAGATTAGTTAAAAAGATGACATGGAAAAGCCAGAGTGTGTGTGGAATTTTACTGTTCTAACCACAGGATCTACTTAATGTTAATAAATAAACAAATAGCCCTATACATTTGGTGTCAAACAGCAATATTAGGCTATATGAGACGTGTCATTGATATGCAATATCCTATCACTGACATGTGAGTGTCTCTTGGTATTGGTTTTCTAATATATATATGTATATATATTGGAGTGATTAAAAAATGGTATTAGATGTTTATTTTTTATTTATTCTTTACATTTACCATTTGTCAATTGCAAACACATTTACTTTATTTTTTATTTTCTCAATTTTCAGTTTTAAAATTGGTGAACTAATGTATTAGAATGTGAAATATTCTTAATAAAGTCTGTAAAGTCATATTCATGCAAAATCCAGATAGAAAAGGTCTATTTTCATTCCAACTCAGAAGTATATTATCTCCTCTAAAATTGATCTCAGAAAAAGAAATAAAGGAGAGTTCTATTACTATTGCACTGTTTACATAATGCACTCCTATTACATTCTTCTAATGGAGTAATGATATAGAGAAAGGAAGAGGGTAGGGAGAGGAATACTTATATTGTAATAAACATCATGACGTATATTGCTGTTTGTCAGCACAGTGAGCATCAAACAGAAAAGACACACCAGGCCTGAAGCTGACCTATTTTGCCCATGAACCTACACAGAAGCATTACTGTTGACTTCCCTGTTGAAGTCCCTTGGAGCTCATCAACAGACCTGAACACCTAAAGACTTGTATCCATACAAAACCCCCAGGACCATTTGCCACTTAGGAAAAAACAAAAACAAACAAACAAACAAACACTACCTTACATCAAGATCAGATAAAACTACATCTTTTCTTGTATCAATACAGTCAGCTGTTTTCCTCATAGCCATAAATCATCATGGTGTTCATCAGCAGCTGCTGCTGCTGCTGCTTTGTGTAAGCGTGCAGGCTAATGCAATAGGAAATCAATGTATCGATTTCCTTAAAGCACAGCTGCACACACTGTCTCTTTATTAATGAGGGGGAACCACAGCACAGAGCAGAGGGAAACCCCGCAACTTTCCATCCTCCACTGGAACTGAGAGTGCACACATTCACAACACTAACAGTTTACAACTGTTTAATATGAGATATAGGTGTCCGGAGGGGGTTGTGACATCATGTTTGTTACGTCGCATTAATTAGAAGTGATCACAGCTGCGCGTCTCGAGACCCCTTATTCTAATTAGGCTTACCGGAGTGACGTAACTGTGACCAAAGAATAGGCTGTAGTGGCAATATGGTAGGCTACCTGATAACACAGACAGTGCTGTGAGCACAGCTAACACTTAAACACTCAGAACCAAATGACCAAAGCTAGGCCTGAATAATACATCGTAAATTATAATGCAGACCCAAAACATACAGCCAAAAATATTTATTTCTTACCGTATAAGGCATTTCGCGTTATCTGGCCACCCATTGCTTTATTTGTGTAGAGTCCGCTTATCGCCTGTATGGATTATTCAGATGCTCTCGTTGCACAGTCCGGCGCTCGTGTCATGATTGCACGTTCGCGTCCAAAGGCAGCCTATCGCTGGTTTTCTTACGAATAGATGCAAACACTGGAGACAGAGACCCACACCTCCTTCTCTTGAGCGCAGGGACACATCCATGAAGGCAACTCCCCCCATTCACTGAGCGCTCTCTCCGCCTCGGGTCCCACTCACTCACACTGGCATTTACATAAAAGGTGGAGACTGGCTGAGCGCTTTTAACGCTGTCACTGCCGCACCGAGCTGCTGCCACGACTGGGAGTGTTTATGGAGCACGAGGTGGGGAAGTGAGCAGGAAAAATAAACAAAAGATATTGCAAATATTTGTTGACCTGTATTCCATTTTATACTTTTTTATACTTGGATCAATACAAGTTAATTTTTTTTTTTTTTACAAGTAAAAAAATTAAATTAAATAAATGCATAATGTATATAATTCCACATAGGATGATATGTTCCACATATGTTTTAAAAAACATAATTGAAAAAAGATAGGGCTAAGTATGGTTCCAGATCCTCAGAGAGCGAGGGGTCACATTCTTTGCTCTCAGCACTCACTCTTTCACCTTCCATGCTTCTTCATGCGCTTCAGGCCCCTGGCAGACAGACTGGGTGACCCCTCAGGAGTCAGGCCTCTGACTTGAGCTGTCATCACGTATCCGTGGTGACCTCACAGCCCTTAATCTCAAACACCAGTGTGTTTACTTTGGGCCTGAAGCTGCAGGCTCTTAGATAATGGCACTGTGGAGGACAGAGTGAGGTAAATGAGGTATATGAATTAATGTTAGATGACCTGAAGTATAGGCTACTGGGTGAAAGCAGTATTTTCCCAAACCAGTGTTCCTGGGTCTGGTGAATGGAGTTTGAAGTGACATAAAAAAAAACAATAAATCTATAAAAGAAGGAAAAAAATAAATGTGGAATAAAGAGTAATAAATCAAATAATAAATAAGTAAATAAAACATGTGGGAATATCGAAAAATACATTGAAAAATAAATAGTAGCCCAGCCCCCCATGACCCGAGTGTCGATAAGCGGTTAAGGATAATCAATGAATGAATGAAAAAAATGGAAATATAAAGAGAAATAAGATAAATATACAAAGAAAAAACAAAATTTTATCAAATAATTTATATTTAAATGTATTTGTTCAATTCTGTTTATATTTTTTGATACATGTTTTAAAAATACATGTTTCTTTTTGCATATTTTTCAAATTCAGTTGTTTTTATATAATGTCATTTATATGTTTTTGCCTATTTTATTACAGAAAAAGCAAAATTAATGGGCCAAAGCAAAAGCAAGAGGGAAAATAATAAGAAAAAATAAATGGATAAAAAATAAATGTTATGATATAAAATAATTAAAAATAATTATGGATTAAAAAATGGATTGAAAAATGGATTAAAAAAATACCTATAAATGTCTTTATATCTTCACACTTATTTTTAAAATGTATTTTCTTTATATTTCTTTATTTTTTAAATTTACAAATTTATTCTTTTTACTATTTATGTTTGTATTCTCTTCTTCTATGGGTCTTAATAAAATAATGCCATAACAATGTATATAAAAATACTTAACAGATGTTGACTTTATATCAATAATAAACAATATAGACAGCATATGTGGTTAATATTTCACCATTTTTAAATCAGATTTGTCATTAAAAATGCTGTTAGCACTCTTGTAAAGTTTATTTAGTCGGTGGTCTGTTGTTCTGCGTTCTCCTACTAAAAATATTCCAAACACTATACTTAATATAAAGGCCATTTGTAATGTTCTTCAGTTTTGTTTGTGTTTTCATCAGTTGCACTAAAGATACATTTAGTCTTTAGGTGTTACTTACCAGTCAAAATGACAGGAGAAAAGATCAGATTTTGCCCATGTTTACTCTTGTTTTGCTTGTTTTTATATAATTGAACGCGGTTTCTTGCCGAGAGCAGGTGGTTGGGATGTGTCAAAGGTTGTCATATAGCCCTCTCTGTGTTTACTGTGCCACTAACTGGGGGCTGTACCTTCAACATGATTGACAAGGCCTTGGGGTAGCTCTATTTCTATATCCTCCCATGTTGGACTGAGGGTAGACTGGACACTACACTGCAAAAAAAGAAAAGTTGGGTGAACTCAAAATTTCAAGGCAACAAACTTCGATAACATTTTTAATTTTAATATTTTAAGTTGTGTTTTTGAGTTTGCTCAACTCTGAATTCTGATTTTTGTCAACTCAACTGTAAGTTTTACTAACTTATAATTTTACATTGTAATAACTTTTAATCCTTTTACATTGTAATAACTTTTAATCCTTAATCTGCTAACTTCTGCAATGTGCTGAATTGGCATGAGTGTAACGCCGCTATGAAATGTCAGCTAATGTTGCGACCACAATTTTGAGTTAGCAATGATACGCTCATGGCTACTCTTGTTGCTGTAACAAGCAGCGCCGCTAGCATCAGTTAGTCGCTAGCATCAGTTAGCCGCTAGCTTTCGCTAATGAATTTCACAGCTTTCCCGCATTTCACAACAAAGAAATAAGAGTTAGCGGAACTATTGTCCCTTGTTTTGAACCCCAACTTAAAGATATAAATAACAACAACTCACTAACTTGTTTTTGAGCAGACAACTGGCTTCCTTTGTTGTGCTAACTTACATTATTGCCCTAAATGTAAATAATTTATATTTCCAAGTTTGACCAACTTAAATCACTGTTTTAGGCCAAAAAATACAAGTTGGCTTTTTTGCAGTGTACAGTGATTTTCAGTTATCGGTTATACAAAACAGGAGTTAGCTGGTTAGCATGCAAATTTCAGACAATATCTCTGCAACACAATACAGAGACATCTTTGACATAACATCAAAACTGTGACTTCGTGGTTAGCACTCTCGCCTCAAAGCAATGAAGGAGTGAGGGGTTTGCATGTTTTCCAGGTCCTCTGGCCTCCTCCCACAGTCCAAAGACACGCACCTTAGCTTTAAATTGCCCGTAGGTGTGACTGAGAGTGTGAATGATTGTCTGTCTCTATGTGTCAGCCCTGTGATAGTCTGGTGACCTGTCCAGGGTGTACCCTGCCTCTCGCCCAATGTCAGCTGGGATCAGCTCCAACCCCCTTTGACCTGAGTTTGGATAAGCGGTTAAAGATAATGGATGGTTACATTTACACTTTGCACCTTTAAGAGCATGTAGTGTACTGATGAAAAACATTATGATTTTTTTTTTTTAGAGGAAAAGAGACTTTTGTTATTGATGAATTGCAATTCATTTAGGGATTTGATTAAATAACTTTTTTGTAAACAGGACAGAGATGCATTTTAAACAATCAAACATCCATTATTCTCTACATTCTTGCTAAAGTTAAAGCATTATCCAGTAAACTTGCAGGTAATAAGATCCCCATTTTCCCATCACTTTTGGTGATTCCGACCATCTAACCATAGCAACTGCCCTGCCTACCCGGGATGTTGATCCAAATGAAATCAGGACTACAACCTCAAGGTTTGGTTTGCTAAATGAGACACTGTGGACACACATGGGGTGCACACATTTGAGGTGAAGACAGTTGGTGGAAAGCGCTCATACCACAATGAGAGGCTAACCACATTTGGTTTCATGTATCACCTATGCAGACAATTGTAAAAACCTGGCTCAGGATTTTGAGGTTAACTTCAGCCAAAGCAAGATTACCTCCAAGACATCACAAACAACTGAAACTGAAATTAACTTCCTGATTGCATTCATCAATATTTATAAGTTAAATCAGTGGAGAACTATTCTCAACTATTCTCCCCATCAAAAATAAAACATAAAAAAGCAATTCCATTTAATTTATAAGAGTTAGAACAAGAAGGACTAGTTAAAAAATGTGTAAACATAAAGACATAATATAAAACAATACTTACAAGCATTTTGATTGATTTTAACATTTATTTTTAAATATTTGTATTTATATATCTTAATTAAATATGTATTTGTTTATTATTTATTTATTACATATAGATGGATCTATTTTTTCTGTATTTTTTTACATTTATTTTAATATGATGTTATTCATTCATTTAAAAAAAAATGTATTATAGGAAAAAGCAATACGGAAAAGATTAAGGAAGAATAAAGGGGTAACAATAAATGCATTGCATTATATTAAAATGAATACATTTACAAATAGAGTTATTTACAGGCAGAACAGATAAATAAATAAATATTTTTTAAACAAATAAATATATAATATTACTGAATGATTAGTTGACAACATAGAAGGATTAAAAGTCAATAGATAGTTTTTTGTTCTTATTCTGACAAAAAGCTGTGATAAGGGTAACACGTCTCCCCTGGGATGACATCACTGCACCAATATCTAACAGCTTTTTGTCACGCAAGGGACATGGCTGTAAGAGGAGAAGTACCTGGACACTGGCCAGACAAGTTTCAGGAAGAAACATCAGACCCGATTTTACCGGAGCCATGTCATGTAGCCTTGCAGATACACAGCAGAGGAAAGGCCTGAGGTACAGAGCACTTCCTTGGCTGCCTTGACGTTTGTGCTGTACTTGAATGCATTGCTAGAACATCCTTCCTTTGTACAATACCTTTTACTTCCTGTTTTAATAATGCAGCCACCACTCTGTCGGCCTTAACCTTTAAACATGAAAGCATCCTTTGGCCCGCAGTAACGCGATTAAGGTGCATCTCTGACAGTCTGTACATAAAATTGCATTACATAACTTTGCCAGATAATGTGGTGCTGCTCATGGTTGGCTGCAGGTCAACTGATATCGGAGGGAGCTATGCATACGACAGATGCTTTTCTGCTCTGACCTGTTTAGACCTGGAGAGCCCCTGGTGAACTTTAATACTTTCTGACAATACTTTTAGATTCATAAGAAGAAATGTAGATATTTGGATGGATGTGGAAACGGTATATTTTAATGACAGCATATATTTTATATTACAAGAACAGTTCTCTCAAGAAGTGTGTTTCGCTCCCTGTACTGATAACTGATCTACTCTGTAGTTGTGTCTCCATCAAAGCAAATTTTGAAGCGAAATTTGGAAATATCGCATCAGTCAACTGGTCTACAGCCAATAAACAAAGCCACATAAACGTACTTTGGTCAGAATATGGCAGTGTAATGTGTTGCTGTAGGCTAATCCGTCAGTAAACAGTAGAAGAAGTAGAGATTGAGCAAGAGAAAACAGTAGACGAAATAGAGATGCGTGAGAGAGATAAAACAACAACAAAAAAGAGTTTGCAATTTGGACAATTTTGGCCACCCACAAGAGGAAATGAAGAGAAGTCTTCAGGAATTAGATTCAATTGAGCAAGTTATGATTGTTCTTTCATGTCAGCTCGTCTTGACCGGCAGAGCACTAACAGCTGATCAGTCGTGAGTTAAATGTTCGCTACGTCAGAACTTATTTAACTTAAATGCAACAACTAAACCACAATAGCAAAACTACTTTAAGCGGGTATAAAAACCTTAATGCGCATTTTTCGAAAGTTTTGTCAAGTTTTGTCAAGTTTTGTCAAATTTTGGCGTTGCAATCAAGCTTTTCTCATGCAAATCTTCAAAATGCACATAGAAATGTGTTGATGGAAACACAACTTGTTTCCATCAACAGGTTTCAGGTTTCTTTTATGGCTTTTGATTGGCTTTTTGAGGTTTTTATTAGCTTCCCGTTTGAATGATGCAGAGAATTGCACAGACATCTCCCCCTTCAGTAAAGGAATGTGAAAACTCTCTATGACAAACTTGTCAAACATTTTAGGGGACATAAACATAAGAAAAACACACTTTCTATCACACTATCTATCTATCTATAAAAGCAAGAAGCGTCTGTGTGTGTGTGTGTGTGTGTGTGTGTGTGTCTAGGGCATATCTCGCTGACCGTTAGTTAGACTGACCAAAGATTTCGTATGTGGCTTGCGCATGGCACGGAGGTGTGCATCCTTGATTTTGAAGATTTTTGAATTAATTTTTCAAAATATCAATATTTCCGTAGGACGTGTTGCAGCATTGCACTGTTTCTGATCTCACACCTTTTAGGGGAGCTCCACCCCATTGTGTGATAGGCCTACACCTGGTCAGTAACCCAATGCACTCTGGATTTCCACGCCTGATTCACCTCATCTGTAAGTCTATTTAGCCTACCTATCTTTCGGAGTGTTAAAGTGTGCTACAAGGTTCGATTTTCCAATAATATTTGAATAGTTTCCAGCGAATATCAATGTTCAATGTGTATGTGCTGGATGGTGTGCATACCTTATGAAAAGTTAATGTTTTATGGATATGCAGACGTTGTAGTGGTCTGCATAGCCACAATATATGAAACACAGTAGTTCAATCAATCTACACATTCCACAACACACCTTATAACCCTTACTCACATTGTTCACACAATGTTCACAGTTTCTTTTTCTTAAAATAACTATTTCTGTGTCTCTTTATAGCTCAATGTACATCCATGTATTACCCAATATACACTTTGTATATTAACACTACGCATGAGTATTACACCTCATTGTACATCCCACTTTCACACATAACCTCATTTGGCCATAACTGAAAAATCTACTTGATCTCCCATTATACGAATACATACTTCCTACGGGCACTGTACTACTACATCAGAAAGCACCTTTTTCAATTCCCTCTGTGATGGTGTTGATTTTAGAAGGCACTGACAAAAGATGTTGTCGCTGTTGTGGATCAGAGCCAGGTCGTTCATCATTTTGGAAGGCAATGACAAACAACCCTCTTTTTGCCGTTTGTTTGAAGGCCTCGTCACTTAAGGGACATTTGTTGCTGTTTCCTCCATCTCTCACGCAGAGTGTCTACAGGATCTCTGTGTTAATGCCCATGGAAATGAGCGCAGCATCTTGTTCTTTAGTGGTCACATTTTGGATATACTTGTGAGTTGTTAAATATTAAATTGCAGTTCATTAAATACAGTTCCAGTAGCTTTGTGGCTACTTAATTTGGATTTTTGATTTTTTTTGTTGCTCCTTACTTTTTCTGCCATCATTCATTCTCAATATCAAAACAGTCAACCTCATAGCACAGCTGCCCTCATTGACCTCTATTTGTGTTTAATGTATCTGACAATGTTATGAATATAAAATAGGGATTGTATTTTTTTTTTAACAATGACAATGTGTTCCCTCCCAATTTTGCATCAAACATATTATTCACACTGTTTAATTTTTGATAATATTGGTATTTATTTTGTGGGGGATTTTTTACGTGTATCATATTCCCTTACCAGTGTTGGGGGTTAGACTACTCAGATTACTTTTTTGTTGCAACGAGTAACATAATGTAATATATTTATCCTTTACTAGAAGGGCACCCTTTGGCACTTTATCATGTTCTATCTACCATGGGGTATCTATAAGGCACTCTTGCACCTTTTCCTTGGAACTTGAGGGCACCAAGGGAGCAGCCCCCCACTACTATTTCCCTGAGTCCACCAGTGATGGAATAATATAGGTTTATCATTATCTTCCTAGTTTCAAGTACAAACAGATGATGGTGCGTTGTATATACTCAGTTCTACTCTTTGACCTTTGATTGCTAGTTCTTAAAATAATGCAAATCCCAATTTATGTTAATGGTTTCCTCCACCTTTAGCCCATACAGAGGAAAGATAAGGCAAAAGATGATTTTTGGCAACATTTCAGCTGTAACATCTTTGACGTACTGTATTGTCTGTCTCTGTATAAACAAACTGTTCCATGGTTTGGAAATTGAGTACAGCCATCAGACGTCATGTGGCTTCAGATCTGACATGATGTTGACTGATGATTAACCAACCCTCATCAACACATGTCCCAGCATGCTTCACTCTTTGATAGCAGCTGCAGACCAGACCTGACCAAGGTTTCCACGACAACCGCTGCTTGAAAGGAATTACGTACAGTAAACAGGGATGCATATGTAAGCACACAAACCCACATGAACACACACAAAGTCCGTTAGTTCAATGACACACAGTATCCATGAATAGTTACCACACAGTGAGACAAAAAGAGACAAGACAAGAGAAAGCAGTTTAGTGGACTAATAGCACAGCAAGGTGTGAGCTGTGCGTTAGTATAGCGATCCACAGGGGGGGACACAACATCCTGCCAGCAGAATGGGGCCTGCCGCCTCTTTCTTAGTGATTTGTATGGAAGTGAAAGGGAATCTGGCAGCAGATGCAGAGTGGCAGGGAGGTCAGCAGAGTGGGTCTTCTCCAGTTAGTATTGTCTGAGAGTGCTGCTTGGCATGTTTGTGCAAACAAAACTCCCTATTCAGGATAGTCTCTGGAGCCCCATCACAATCCCATTTGCAATTTGAGTAAAAGACTGTATAAAAGAAGTGTAGTCACTGTGACATCACCCATTGGTTTGTGGACTACTGTTGTGAGGCCTCAAGTTTCACATTTTGGACAACAGCACCTTGATCCTTTGGAAGCAGAAGTGACCATATTAGGATGAGTGGGTGACCATGAGGAGGTTGCTTAAAGCTAGCTAGCTTGGTTAGCCATGTAAGACTAAAGGGCAAAACACCAACATGGTAGCTAACACAAGGAAGTATATATATATATATATATATATATATATATATATATATATACGGCAGTTCTTTTCAGTGTATGGAATCACTATAATCAGTTCATTCACCAATCATTGCGAATGATTGGTGACTGCAAGTCTTAGGCATATGTGACCCACATACAGCTCCCACTGCAGCATTTTAAGGTTAAAGGTTAGGATGGGTTAAATGCAGAGGGTGAATTTCCCCATTGCGGGATAAATAAAGTAATCTTCTTCTCTTAATACAGTTACATCCCTGCTGCTACTTGGCGATTTGCCTCATGTTACACAACATAATATCTTATGGAGAATCCATCCCTTATACTGCTGCCAAGATTCAAGTACTTTTGAATCTCTCATCTGGATGAGTCAATATTACTGTTTGGGATGTGAAGGACAAGAAATCATTAATCTGCAAAATGAAGGTTAAATAGCTACTTAATGTTGATTATATACTGCAATCAGGCTAGCCGTCACATCTCCATGGTCAAAACAGACGCCACCAAGTTGGAGACAGACAGAATTGAAATGAAGTGAGCTTGGATTAAGTTTGGAGATATGAGGGACGACCAGCTTGACTCATTGTTATGGGTGATCAGTTTCAGTGTCAGTGTAGTCAGCTAACATTAGCATGCTCTCCCCGGGGACAACAGCACACCTAATTGCATAAATACACAGTCTTCTCCTGTCTTTGTTTTCATTCTGAGATGGAATTCTGTAGAAACACAGCCCTGGCTTGCCTCTATTTTCAGTTTGTACATCCAATCAAACTACAATTGTCAGATATTTTGGCAAATATAGTTATGGACAGTAGAAAGCAGCTTTGTTTCTCCCTCCAGGTCGGCATTCTCATACAAATAGATCTCCAACCTAAAATGACAGAATCGACCGTTTGTCAATAGCACACAAATCGACACATATGAGCATTTGTCAAAAGCGGCTCATGGTACAGCGGAGCTCACTCAATCACCGCCAATCATTACTACTACGTCTGCAAGATGGTGTCAGAGGACAGTCTAAAACATAAATGTGAGTTGTATTTTGCTGCCTGAACAAACGCCTTATATATTGACATTTTTGAGGGGAGACCAGTCTGTCTTATAAGATTGTGACATCACATGGGGGTGATTTCACATAGACTGCCATACAAATAGACTTCTTTTGGTAAACAGTAGAGTCACCCCCTGATAGACAATCAAAAGAATGCAGCTTTAAGGCACTTCTGCATTGGCTTTACTTTTCAGACCCAGAGGTTGATGAGTAACAGTGGAACCTCCAGAAACAGGACAAAATGGAGAGGGAAGGGAGGGGAAGAGGAGACACCATAGGGAACCATAACACCCTCTAAAATTTTTCAAAAGTGACATTGGATCATTATGTAATCGAAGACAAGAAAATGAGAAACATGGAAAAAGAGAGGGGGGAAAGGTGAGAGTTAGCGGGTGGGGGGCATTTGCACAGTTACTACAGCAAGCATTGGAATAATAATGTTCTCCTCCTTTCATGAATACAGCCTTATTGCAAATCCCTTTCTATCTATTCTAAGACATGCCCTCAGCAGGTATTCCAAATAACTACACTCTTAGTTATTAGCAAAGGTGAAAGTTAGTTTGAGGGCATAGGATGTCTGGTGTAATGTAGTACTTTTCATCAGAGTTGGAGCAGAAGAAGTGGGGAGGTGATAATTAGATCTGTCACTCTGCTTTAATATCTCTCAGACCCACTCAGCCCTGGGCTGGATTGTTGCAAAGAAATACCTCATTGTCTCTGCTGCTCAGGAACTGAAAATACAGTTTCCATGTCTGATAGGCTCCAACAAAATGTGCTGGTGAAGAGAGATGGGCTTCAGTGGGGTAACACTGTGGATATGAAAGGATTTGAATTATCAATGAGGCTGATTAATAAAGTTGGCCAAGCTGTTCTCATTTACTGTTCCTACCTATACCTACAAATATCAATGTACTATAATCCATTTGTAACCCACATAATGATTAGCCAGGAGGAGCAGCTTATTACAGTTGTTATTGGCAACCTTTAGTGGCTGTAGTAATTATGACGGGGGGAAAGAAGGGAGTCAAGGAAGTAGTATAAAAGAGCAACAAAGTCAGCGTAGGGATGGATGGGTCAGAAACATAGGACTCTGATCAAGGAGATGGCTGTTTACATCCCCTGAGAAATAAAAAGCCAACATTGCTATTTGAACTTAATTATTTAAGTTTTAAGTTTACTTCCGTACATATGTAACAATGCCACCTTCTATGTCAC
Organism: Centropristis striata; assembly: GCF_030273125.1. Taxonomy (NCBI): domain Eukaryota; kingdom Metazoa; phylum Chordata; class Actinopteri; order Perciformes; family Serranidae; genus Centropristis; species Centropristis striata. The sequence continues at coordinate 9,514,849 of NC_081517.1, forward strand.
ATAAGGAAATCAGTACATCGTTACAAATGAAAGTAATTTAAACCCAAACCATGATCCTTTTTTCGAAACTTCGATAGTAGTTTTGCTGCCTTAATCTAATCAAGTAGTTCCATTTCACAGTGCTAGCCATCTGTTTAAAACCATGTGTTTCCTAACATTAAATAGGACGATTCTCACATGATCTTGTGATATCAGTATTCAGGTTCCATGCAAGGTAAGTTGGCTAGTACAGATTCATAATTCATTCATATTGTGTTAATTAGTGAGTTTTACATTTTAGTTAACATTGGAAAGAGCAACACTCCAGTAAAAGCAAAGGCCGATGCAAGGATACAGAGTATAAAGAACAACAAGGTCCATTTAGGAGGGGTAGTAGGAGAGATGGATGGGTCTAACTAATTTCTGGACTTTGATCCAGGAGACACATGTTAGTGTACTGTGTGAAACCAAAAGTCAACATTGTTATTTGAAGTTATGTAACTTAACTTTAGCAAAATCTACGTCCAAAAATGAAAGTGAGATGTAACAAAACCGTGACCAGCCATTGAACTGGTTGACAACTAGACTACTAGAAGGTGGAGAAAGCCATTGAATGGGTCGATGCATTATAAGAAATAACAGGTGTAACAATTGTAGTAAACAGGTAACTTTGGTCCCCTTTCATGAATGTTCCCCAGCCCAATATATAAATACTGCAGAGCACATATTTGCAATGTTTTTAACAAGCATACTGTAGCATATCTTGCACCCTGCTCCTCATGACTTCGTAAATCTTGTGCCCTGAAGCTACTAAATCTCAGCTGAATCCTGTGACTTCTCTTTCCTTTCACTTTTCCTTCCTTTTCTTGAGCTCAGAGCAAAGCATGAGACATCTTCGTGTTTTTTCATGCTGGAAAAGAATCTGATACTCAGGTCTGAGCTGTGGGAATGAGGAAAATATGCCCTTAAAACGATCTGCTTATCTCTGTTATGGTCCCAAATGAGACGAGGAACAGATTAGCCCCCGGTAATGTCTTTGGTGGCCTCTCTTGTGTCTAATTAAAAAGGCCATTGTTTTAGTGAGCACATTTCAAGCAGTGATTGAGGTGGCTTTCATTCTGAGGTGTGCCAGCTCTATGGGACAATCACAACACTTTTAAGAACTCCATTTCTTTTGATCTTGCTCAGCTCAGCAGCTCCTCGAGGATCTAAACGCAGCATAAAATCCTAGAGAGAAGACTAACACAGGTTGTAAATGTGATAAATGAGAGGAAAGATAAAGTGAGGGCCACATAAATGGATAAAAGAAAGCTCTGGTAATCTGTCTCAGCATCTGGAAGTATCCTTTTGCCAAATGTGACATGAGCCAGTGGGTGTCAAGAAGGATACAGTGCGGTGATTCACAGAGGGCAGGGTTTGGAAACCACTAAACCAGCAGGGCCGCTGATTGATGGCGCCAAAAATCCATGCAAACGCATTCATATGTTTCCCCAAGCAGCAGCTGTCCCATATTAATCTAATGTAATGAACAATAAACAGCCCATCATGATCGGAATTGCAATTTAAAAGTCGCAGTGATCTGTTCTGAGAGGAATTACAACCACATGTAGTCCTGCGCGTAAGAGAGGGGAGATCTACAGGAAACAATGAGTTTCCTCATTAAATCTTTTCCTTTTTTTATGTTCACGTTTTTAGCTAGAGTGTGAGCCTAAAGATGACAATGCTAGTCAGTTGTTGGCCTATATTTGGTCCGGACTAAAATATCCTATTACTATTGCCATTATTGTTTTTACCGACATTCATGGTCCCCAGACAATGAATGCTACTGACTTTTACTCTGAATTTTACTGGATAGTACCACCATGAGGTTGACATTTTTTGTTTTTTTTAATGAAATCTTGAGTTAGATGAAAATATATTCTTATGTCTGTATGTTAAATATGAAGCCAAGCAAAAGGTCAGCTCATAGCTAATTAAGAAGTCCTCCAAACTGTGACCACATAAGTTGTTTGTTCATACAAAGGTCTCTTAGCCTTAGAAAAAAGCATTCATTTTAACCCAACTTAGTGTTTCAACTGAAGCAATGTATTTTGTTGTTTAATTTGACTTTCAGTGGAAAAGTAATGCCAAGGGACACATAATAACATTTGTCCAGATGAGAGCTGAAATAAATTAGGGTACAACCCATTCCAACCTGATAAAACCTGAAATCAGCCATATAATCAGCTTCAGGAAAGCCAAGAACAAATGACCAACGCAAGTGATCAACCCTGCATAAAATGGAGGATGGAATTACATTTTTAAAAAAGAAATAAATCACTTTTTTTTTTTGGCATGAAGCTTAAGGCTATTACAATCTGAGGTTTCCATTTTAAAGACTGGAACAAGCCAGAAAAGGTTTTTATTCATCTTAATAATGTGCTTCCATGTAGTGTGTAATATTACTTTGGCTTCAGAAAATATTGTGTTACATAATCATCAGTGTAGCAATAAAAGGAGACATTGTGTTTCTGAATAATACAACCCAAGGTCAGCACATATAAAAAAAGATTATATGCAACATACGATTTGTATAAAACAGCACAAATAAAATGAAAGCTTCCCAATATCTTTAGCTCTTTCCTGGATTTAACCAAATGTTAAGTGTCTTAGACTGTCATCTAAAATGGCATGAATCAAAAATCAGCAGCATAATCATTTGGCCCTTCTAAAAAGCAGATTATGTAATATGAAGAGCACTCGACCTTGACTATAATTGATCCAGAAAAGGTCAGTAGTGAAGGCTACTTTTTCAAGGATGGTAATAGCAGTGTGCAAAGGACAAAAAGGAGGATAAGCTGACGTTTAAAATCATATTTCATTATGTTATTTCAAGATAAGCAAATATATACAAACAACAATAACAGATGCCAGGGCAATGCTCTGTGTTTACAGTTCTAGCAGCCTCATGGTATTTCATCAGACTAGTTCGAGGACAGTCATGAGACACATGAGATTATCTTCTTTCCATTTCCCTACTGCCTTCCTGCAGCTATCTCTAAAACAAACATAGTAGCATCTCTGAGCCATGGTTGACATTTGGGTCAAGATATTTAGTATGAAGTGGATGTTCAGAGCCCCATAAATTCATGTAAAACAGATTCTACCACGATACAATTTGATTTCCTCTGAACCCAGTTTTTTATTTGTGCCAAAACCTTCGTATACAGACATCATATACAACAAGCTAAATTTAGGCCACCAAATCCGGACGTTATCAAACTGCCAAATGGGGGTTTACCATCGCTTATGATTGATCTGTATGGGCAAGTAGGGGCCTCCTCCACCTACTAGTAGGTCAAGAAAGTTGTTATCAGCACATTCTATGGCTATGGCTGATCACTGTTTTCTTACCTTTCACTTTAGCTTTTTTTATATTCTTAACCTTAGCAGTAGTTACTGCACCTAAATCTAACAAAAGTGCGTAGAACTGACATTACATAGGGTGACCATATTTTGATTTCCAAAAAAGAGGACAATCGGCATGGCCTCGAGACACAAATTCAGACAGGCTTCTCGGAGGTTGATGAACATGCTTTATTATGCTTCAATGGTGCAAAATTAACTTCTGTAATAAAATAAAATGAAATCTGTAAAAACTTGTAACAAAATAATAGCTCTCGTAGACTCTTTTCAAATAAATGAATAAATAATAGGGAATAATGTTCTAAATATGAACTCCTCTGTTAGAAAATGTAGCTTCAACAATATATCTCTTAATAACTGCAATAAGATAAATAATAGAAGAGTCTCACAAAGATACTAACTTAACAAACAAAAAGGATCTATACTTTTCATCTTTAGTTGTCTTTGAGCTTTGAGCTTTGAGATCTCCAGCACCTTTGTTAGACACTGAGACATATGTGCCAGCATTGCAGACGGTGCACTCCGCCTCCCACCTGTCCTGACCGGGACGGTACGTCGGAATTTTTTTTTGCAGTTCATCTGTGAAGCTGCACTTTCGCTTCGGCATTTCCCATGAAATGTTGCTCCGCTGTTCGATCTGCCCTCTGTCTGCTCTGCTCTCTGTCTCTCTCTGTCTCTCTGTGTGTGTGCGCGGTGCTGACCCGCCCACAAGGCAGCCTCTTGGTAATTACGTCTCGCAAAATTGTGTGCAAAGCGCCGGTCAATTTACGTGCATGTGTACTGGTCCTATGAAAAACAGTGAACACCGGACATTTTCGTGAATTTATAAAACCCGGCCGGACGCCCCGGACAGGACGTAAAAAGTGGACATGTCCGGGCAAAAGAGGACGCTTGGTCACCCTACATTACATGAAAATGACTTAAAGAACTTAGCTTTCATTCTACCCTTTAAGGAAGTAACAGGACATAAACTCAGGCCTTCCAGGTGGAAGACATTTGTATAAGGACCAATCCACAACCTTAAGCCACCTCTTTGATGCCCATACGTATGGGGATGCTAATCGCTAACCAACTTGAGATGGGCCAGTGTTTGAGAACTGACTGGCAGTTTTAATGGTAGGGAAACACAAAGAGGAATACAGAGTTTGAACAGTTGACAAGGACACAATTTTTTTTCATCAAACAACCAGAACAGCAGAGAAATATGAATATTAGGCGTGCCAGAGAAGTCCTTAATAAAGTCCTTTTTAAACTTGGTATGGCTCCTCCGGGCTGCACAGCCGAAGAGATTGCTGCATTAGAGTGTTGAAGCAGTCACACCTCTGAAATGGAGTCATGGAGCAAATGGCAGCATTTCAAACAATTTCTAAGAATATGAGCTTATCCCATAGTGTAGCCAGGGCTGCTAGAGGGCCCAAAGAAGTCGAGGTCTGGCAAAGGGACTGCACACAGTGGGTTGAACTTGCCAACACTGAGCCAGATTTTAGTCACAACAGAAAATCTAATTAAAGAGATTAAGAGAAAGTTGTTTATTAAAAGTCGTCTAGAATAAAAGTTTTATTGGGAGAATAATCTTGTATTTGAGCCATCTGAACCGAGGCAGAAACACTAATCGGGGTGATGAAGGTGGGAACTTACAGTAAAGGGAATGTGGCTGCAGCCACAAGGAAGGTGTTTGTGGGAGTAAAGCGAGTCTGCATGTTGTGAGCTGATCCCGTAAATGAAGAAACAACTGCCTTGTCACATGTATCTGGTTATGTGAGCTCTCTGAAAACTATTTGCTGATGACATGAAATTGCTTAGGCATTTTTTGTGGAGACCTTCTTCTTTAAAGAAATGTTCTGTGCATGCAGATGCAGTTGCTCCGTACATTTTTGTTTTCATTTGTTGTCTTTTTGCCTTTGTTACAGCAGCATGTATGACCTATGACAGAGATACTCTCATCAACAACAGAGATGGAAGCGCAGGGATCACTGCCTACAGCATCTCTAGACCAGCCTGCCAGACTAGCTGGACCAAGTGCCACTAAGGGCAGTGTGACCGCCATGGGAAAAGAGGCAATCGAGCCAGGATAAGAGCGAGGCTGGCCCAGCTTGGACCTAGGCCTGTTCAATTACCCAGTCTGCTCCTGGCTCTGGTAGCAGAAAAGTGAAATGGATAAAATAAGACTTGGGCTGGCCCAGCAATTAACGGTCAGGTTCTGTTATGTACAAATCTTGCAGTGCTCCCAGTGTTGTGCATGAACATGCTGAATGTTTACGGATGTTTTTGTGAATGGTAAATTGAACACATCATTTTGCAACTAATGGACGTGAACATGAGCGTGGTTAACTTTCACAACACTCATGCACTGCATACCTTGTTCCCAATTCTAGCCAGGTGCATACATACAGGGAGAGCCTTTAAATTGCGGAGCTATATTGATTTGTGACTGTGTTATCATCTGCTCCATGCAAAGTCAATTGCTTTTTCCCGCTTTTTTTATATCGTGTGCTGCAGAGACGAGAGCTGGGACACCAGGTCGGAGGTTCCATTCTCATTTATTTAACCAGCACTTTTACTCTGAAGCTGTTTAATTAAGGTAAAAAAAAAATAAAACATAAGGCAAATATCCCGCATAACTTCTCTTTAGCCTCTTTCCATCTGTGCTCCTCTGATCAGAGCGGTGTCCCTAGCAATGGTCCGTTAGCCATATCGGCTTCGTTGTAAACAAATACACATGACTGAGAGCAGGGTTAGCAAAGAGGAAAAGAAACCGGACGAATTTATTTGCCAATTGACACAATTTATAAATCGATAAAAGTCATATCTTGATTACAATCGTTATTGTATGTGTTTCATATTTTGCAGATCAGTGCTAATTTACTAGCACTTAAACCAACTTCCAATGCTAGTAATACAAGCAATAACTTAGCGTCACTGGCATGTTGTTAGCTTGCAAGCTAAAGCAGTAAGTCTGTTAGTCTATGAACTGTTAACTTAAAAAATGTTATTTTAAAAAGTACACTTTTATGAAATAAATATTGGATGTACACCTACTTTTCCTGTGATGCTTCACCTTAGCTGGCAGCTCCACCCAGACCACTGCTGTCAGTCATCTGTGGCTTCGGCACATGCGCTTTTGGAGAAATCATGGTTCGATTACTTTCCCCTGTGACCTCCATGTGACCCACAAACTTGAATTTGTGTTCACAATGAAGACTTCGTAGTCATAGAAATTAGAGTTGTATTCAAGACATTGCACTCACAGCTTTTAGATTTAAACTCACATAAAAATAATCCTAACCCAAACAATTTCTCAGACTCGTGTATATGATAGCAGAATTTTGTGTACAACTATTTTATTGACACACCAATGTTTAACATTACGAATATGAATGGTTGGAATCATGCACACATCTTTATGATAACTATCTAACTCCATATTCTGTTTCCTGTTTTATGTTGTACTAACACTGGCGCCCGTCTATCAATAAACGTAGAAACCAGCACAGATCTGAGTGTACAAATCATCTTACGATAAGGTTCATGTGTGGTTCATGAAACGTTTGTATCTCACCAATCACATCGTCACAAAGATGGGCTGTTGATGAATGTGGCAGCTGAAAACAAGCATCATTTAAATACCACACCCTATATACTCTATTCAGAGGCCTCGCCAAAGACCCAATACGGCCATGAAGAGAAATTTTTTACTTTTCTTTTTTTAAGTCACATTTATAAGTAAAGTGCACATTTTACAAGTAACACATAGGAGCGAAATAGACATTTTGTGAAGGTACAGAAATATGCAGCGCCAGGGGTTTATGTTGGTTCAGCAAAATTAACACAGAATATAAAACATCCAGTAAAAAATGAAATGAAAGTATATTTTTGTATTTATATTGATACTCAAACAAGTTCAGTAAATATTTTGGTTGCAGTTAAACAATGTTTTAAATTAAAGTCCAAATCACAAAAGTAGAGAAAATGCTGACATCCAACAGGTGCAACAGAACCAACTGGTATTGTTTGGCTCTCTAAAAAGTGTCATCGAAGGAAATCACTGCTGCGGAGAAGACTGACGCACCACCGGGGTCCGAGCCGAATAACAATAAACATTTAATAGCAGAAGATAATGGTTGACATTTAATAGCCTCAGACATGTGGACTTCACCCTGACTCAAACAGCTGAGATCAGCTGTCAGATTTGATCGTAATTTCCACGTCCAAATTGATAAACGATGCGCCTTGTGTAGAAATGACGCCCAGGTTTCTGCCGTTCATTCGTCTATAAATGAGGGCTACAGAGTCTTGTTTCAGGTCAGGTTGCCTTGTGCGATTTCCTGTCCCCGCCCGATTGTTGTCACCTGTTTCCAATAATCCTGCCCTCCGAGTGTATTTAGTCTTGTCGGTAAACGTCCCAAACATTCCTTGTGTTGCCTTCGCTATGTGTTTTTGATTTGTTCTGTCTCATCGTTTTTTGGATTTTAGTATACTGTCTTTGTTCACCTAATTCTTTAAAGACTTTTATGCTGTGTGAGTCATGCATTTGAGTTAATCCACTGTCTTGGTTCAGTCTGTATGATAGATTTGTGAAGAGATTGTAAATATACAACACAGAGAGGCAATGTATTGAAATTTCTAATGATTATAACCTTACAGTCCAACACATAATTTTTATATAATAAAAGTAAATTCCCATTGTGGGCAGGGTCAGCCAAGTAAGTCAGACCACCCATCAAGTTGCAGCTATAATGTAAGGGACAGGGATATGGATTATGACATTAGCAGTTGGCTCTTAATCACCCTGGGACTAAAAAAAACATCTACGAGGTGACTTCCCTCTCCCACCAGAGAGCATGGGAAAGTCCCAGATGACACTGCTGGACTTTTCTCTTTACTGAATATTCCCCCACAGCAGGCGAAGGTGATTTTATGCTCTGGGGGTTTGCAGCTGGGACCTGCAAGTAGGCTACCGTCTGTCAGTGGATCCTGTTCCTCTCTCTCTCTCTCTCTCTCTCTCTCTCTCTCTTACACATGCACACTCACTCGTACCCAATCTCTCTCACACCCACTCTCATCCTATCACTCCACTATAAAGCTCTTGTAAATGTCCCATGGCCACTCTACTGGTGACAGATGGTAAAGGCGGGATGAAAACTCCCCAAATAAATATGTAATCCTCTCCTCACATGGGCCGTAGCACAACGCAGAGATTATCCCATCAGAAACACTACCGCAGCAGGCCGGAGGGGAGATCACTCTTTCTGTGTGTGTGTGTGTGTGTGTGTGTGTGTGTAAAATGAATTGAAAGCATAGCCTGTGTGTCTGAATGGCTTCCTGTGCTGTTTGAGTGACAGAGGTGATTAGAGGCAAATCATTCACAAATCACATGAGTACTTATTTATCATGTCATCATCAGTGGGATAAAGAACCCTTATCTATCAGCACACAAGACAGATTCACACACCGATAACACTAAAAATGTATTCATTGAACTGATTTATAGCCGCTTTACTTCTTAGATTCTGGTGTCTCTTTGGGATTTAACCTACCCACACGGCAACCAGGATACAATTTATGGCTCTTTTATAATCATAAGCCTTGTAAGTGGTGTCCAATGTGTTAACTTCCTCAAACAAAAATAGGAACATGTTTTTACGCACAGTGACAGATGTGTTTTATTGGTAGCAATCAGTGATATGAGAGCAAACAGCACAACCTTCACGTAGTTTAAGGGAAACATAGAAGTGGAATAACAGCTGCCTCATCCACCCAAATACAATATGCAATAATTATTATGTGAGGCAATAACATTTGAAGAATTCCAGTTTATTACACCTTCCGTCCTATTTGTGAATAATTTTGATCACAATAACACTATTTTTGGACTTTTTGAGGATAAGATACACTTTCATTCTGTTGGGAAAGTTTGAAGTAAAATCATAATGTGTAATATGTGTATATATGTATATAGAAAGGTTTTTACTTTGCAAACAAAATAAATGCCCATGCAAATGGTTGTTGGATTCATCATGCATACTGGCCAAATTAGTTCTTACCAATGTGCATAAGTTCATGACTCGCAGTAACTCAAAATGTACCTTGTGCCTGCTTTTTGCAGTCAGCATACTGCCACAAAGCCCATTTTTTGCTCTCTTACAAACGGGTTGAAGTTGTTGTAAGAGAGCATAAAAACCCTAAAGAATTTCATGACTGAAGAAGAGTGAAATACTAGTGTCCAAGGTGGAAGCCAGGAAAGGAACACTTTTGTGAAGAGTTTCCTGTGGAGTGCTGATGGTAAAAAATCAAACAAACAAAAAAAAAGTCTTCTGGCTGCTATAACTGAGGCCATGAATGCTGTGTCCCCTGAGATATGGATTGGCTCTCGTAAAAAAGAAACGGTTTGACATTGAAGTTGATGAGGAAAAAAAGCAGGACAGGGAACACCTGATCTATCAGCCCAGGATAAGACACACCCACCATTATTGGACAAATATCTATAAACGGGATATTTCCAGGAAATGAGGGTGAAAGTAATGACACCCAGCAAGGACTTTCAACCAGAGGTAATTTATTTTATAATTATCAGATGATATTTGTATTTGCCTGTGTGTTTAATGAGCACAATGTTATCAGAGTAACATTTACATTTTATTCAATTGAAAATAGCAATGCAAACAAAACTGCAATAATTGATGAGAATGAAAGGGCCTCAATTTTATCTAATTCATTCTGAATATATTTGGGAAAATGTGGTTTTAATATGCTATGCATTCAGTTAAAAGCTCTGTGTTTACATTCTTCATCATTTTGGTGTATGCATTGTCTGAAGCAGTTCTTATTTTGCACAAAGAAATACAGGTAAGAAAAAAGATGTCATCAATAATTTTTTGATAAGCAGGAAAACGGTGTGCATTCACAATCCACATGGTTAGCATGCTAGCTTGAGGTTAAAGCAGGAAGTTCTTTAACCCTTTGATGCACAACATATAAACACCTTCTAATGCACAACATGGGTCAAAAATGACCCGCATTCATTCCCCAATGTTATTTCATGCTGGCTGTGTGTTTGAATATATTTTTTCTATTACGACAGATCATTATATCCATTTTTCCTTTCATATTTATGAAGAAAATTTTTTATTATTACATCAAGTTTACACACATGGGTAAAAAATGACCTTGTGCATTAGAAGTGAAATGACACAAAAAAGGGTTTTTATTCAAAAAGTAAGAAATGAAAACAAAAAATTAGGACGTATGATGATCAAAAACATGTTATTTGAGGGAAAACCTTCAATACTGAATGATGAAATTAATTTATTGCAAAGATATAGAATATAAAAACTTAGTCGGGTCACTTTAGACCAGGGGTGGGAATTAATTTCCCCAAGGGGCCACATGACCAATACCACGAAGGTTGCAGGGGCCGGACCAAAACTCTGAACTAAAATTTGCACAATATTAATGTAATCGCTTTATAAAATACAGTAAATTATCTGATTTTGAGCTGCTACTGATAAGAATACATTTTATGATAAGACTGTTAATGTGGAGTAAATCAAGTAAAAAGTAGTAAATACTCCAATCACTATATCACTTTTCCATTTATTTTAAACACAACTGTAAATGACCTTTAGCAAGGTTCCTATTGGTGTTTTTGGATTATTTAGCTTGTTTTTCATGTTTGTACATTTTCTAGGTGTTTTACAATGTTGTGGTGCTTTTATTCTGAAATGGTGCCGCCCAGTGTGAAACAGGTGCTTTAATTTTGGAAGGTAGTGACAGGAAATAACAGGTGGAACGGTTAAATGAAAAAACGAACGGTAAATAATAACGAGTGCGTAGTAATTCATATAAAGTTGATATAAAGTATCAAAAAGGCTTCTATAGTGGCTGGCTGACAGGACACAAGGTTTGTTAAAGTTTATTTTCTTCTGTCATATATATTAGTGGCTATATTTGTGGTCTTAACTATCGTAAAAGTGCTTGTTAGCTCTAGTGCTAATGCTAATGTTTGCTATTTTTTTCAAAATAAAAGCACTGCGGTTATATTGATTTCTGGGTAACCTCACGCGGGCCGGACAAGGACAGCCAATGCCCAGGTCTGCTTTAGACCCATGTTGTGCATCAAAGGGTTAATTAATGTTCAGTGGTAATACTTTTGCATGTCGCCTTAGTTTTCTCTTCCATGAGTTTGTCTTATCTGCCTTCATAGCATGTCAATGTGTCATCAAAACAATGGCCAAAACTAAAAAAAAACAGATAAAAAAAACTGAATGTGGTCAGTAGGCCCCATTACATTAAAGTTAACTTTAAGTTAGCTAAAAAGTGGTATTACACTGCATTAATGGAGAGTTTGTCCAAATATTAAACTAAATTAGACTTGAAAAACCTTTACCAGTAAGACACTGATTATCCATGCGAAATTTTGCAGTTTTACAATTTTAGCAATTAGGAAATAACTACATAACACTACACAAATAATAAATAAATAAATATTACTTGCAAAAAGGTAGGTTAAAGAGTTAGCTTAGAGTTTCTGCTTGCAATGATCTGAACACTAAACCCTTTGTTCTCCTCATGGACTAAAATAGCTCACAATTTCTAATTAATTGCATCTGCAAATAACAGGAACTATTCTTCCTCAAATGTTACGTAGATGCTGTTTTAATAGTATTACACTTGTATTTTCTTCTTAAAACATCACTCTATAGTCACATTACACTGACTTCCAGCATGCAAAATGAATTTTAAATGAGATGTTACTCACCATTTTAATCTAAAAGTAATCACCATCCTGTCACAATGCTTCAATGCTAGCATGCAACTAAACACAAAGCATCACTTCACATCCTGGCTTGACTTCTAGTCCAACTTCTTCTATTTTTTTAATTGTGCAATCAAAATAATTTGTTTGGTTGATATAATTCTTTTGATCTGGTTCCATATGGAGCTATTTGTCTGGTGGTCTGGTCGGAAAGAAAAACATTTTTTTTTTTTTTGCATTTTAAGCATTAGTCACATTAGAACATAGTACTGGCCTCCAAATCAGTTCATTTTCCAACCACAATGACTCCACTCTGCAGAGCGGCTCACCACAAAATGCCTCTATGGTTGAGTAACAAGATTTGCATTTGAATTAAACTATTATCAGTGATACACACAATTTAGAAAACAGACATGCATAAAATATTTATTTTGCAAAAATGCTTAAAGCCAATGGGATAAAGAACATTTTCTTAAAATTCTTCAATCACAAATAAAAATCAAAGATGAAAAATAGGTGTATAAGATACCTAGACAACACATTAGCCAACTATGTAAATTTATTTAAATGTATTTATATTTAAATGTATAAACATCACAAATGAATTTAAGAACATACACCATGTAAATGTAACATAAATTGAAAAACAAAAACTGGATTTTGATACAAGACTGTTGGAGGGCATTCATGGCTCCATTCCCACAAAACATCACCACTGCACCTGAAGCCCAGAATGCTGAAAATGTGCCCTTGGAAAACCATGTTACCATAGAAGCATCCTGAAACACAAGCTGACCCCTTTGACTCCCACTTAATATTGATTCTGTTATTTGAAGAAAATCATAAATGACAAGCAGTTGCTTTTCTATCACTCTAAAGACTGATATGAATCATTGACCTGATTTTAACATACAGTTTCCTGCTTCTATTATAAGGGTTCCATGATTCACCAAGACTTTACAGAGCTCGCTGTGCATGTATAAAAGGTGCAGGACCATGATTCAAGCCGAGATAAATTATTCCTCTTCTTCCCTTATAAAATCTGGTGAGCTGCTGAGTACACAAGGTACCAAAGTATCATTACACCCCACATCTGTCACTGTGCGTACAAGCAGGCAATATTCCCATTTTTATAGGTGGAAATAAATACATCTGTACGCTCGGATAACAGTTACAAGGGTTGTGATTAACCAAGTTCTATAATTTTTTTTTATAGTTACTATAGTGTAAACGCAGGACAACAAATATTTACATCAGAGCAAGAAACTTATAAGCTATAAAGCTATTATATGAATTCATTTTTCACAGTTTCATACTTCTAGGAATATAAAAAATGCACTTTTTGATCAATTGTATTCATTATTTCTGACAACACATGACATAAATGAGGTTGTTGTATTGTCAAGAGAAAAACAATACATCATTTTCACCAATCCAAGCAATTTCATAATATATTAATAACAATCTTGTGGTAGCGCCTTGGCTTCACGGTGTCTTATATAAGTATGACACATCGTCTAACCTGATGAGCTCATCTAGCACAGGCAACTGTCTGGGTTGGAAAATGCAGGCAGTCTTATTTTATAACTCATGTTTACAAAGTGTGAACGCTGCATTACAGTGCCTGAGGAGCTCTAATCCTCCCAGGAGTGACAGTGTGCCTGTATCACCTCTCTGTATTTGTGTTTCTTATTTAGGCAGGTGTTAAGGATGTTCAGAACACTCCGGGCAGCCAGCTGTACTGTTGATGGGGAGAAGGGCGCGTTGCATAAGTGAGGTCAACTGTCACATAGAGGGGTCACCACTGCAGCGAGAAGTGTAGAAAATAGTTGAAATGTTTTCTGAATATTTCCTGAGGTATATTATTAGTGCCTTTTGTAGTTATGACTCAACTCCACTGTTCACTGCTTGAAAGATGGTCTTAGGTTCTCTAATTATAAAACAAACATAGTATAATTAAAGTTAATGACCACTCCCCGAAGAGTAGGTGTACTTAGTTCTGATTAGACTTTGTCCTAAGTTCATATGACTAACAGTTTCCGATTACATCCAAACTCTGAAAATCGTTTATTTCACCAGACTACTAATTAAGACTATATAGCACAATTTACGCAAACAAAGCTGAAATACAGTCTCCATAGCTGCACATAATTATTAAAATATGCATTGCAGACTAGAATTCAGCTTATCTGATCTTTTAGCCTCTTGGCTGCAGCAGATCTAAGTGAAAACTCAACACAGACTTATTATTAGTTGTTATGATTACAGTGTTATCAAGTAGTTGCTCATTTACACATCCAGCAAAGATGAAACAACATTAGCATTCATTTGGGGTCGTGTCTCTGGCCCCCTAATGAATGTATGTGGAATATGTACTCTTCTATTTAGCCCGCTTTTGGTCTCCACTAATCTCTATAAACAGATATCTGCATATGAATGCAGAATTTGTAGGCAACGGGACAAGATTTTGGTATTGAAAGAAAAGCGTTTGTAGTATTGTAGTCACTTTGAAGTGAGTAGTATTGACCAATCACATTTGAGCAGGCTTTGGTTGAATGCAGGTAAACATTCCATGTGTGAAGGCTGAACCCATTGGCTGATCTACAAACTCTAAACCCACCGACTCTCATCTACAAAAATGTATCTTTTTGTCAGTTAGTTTTTATATGTTGCTATTTGTTTATAATAATTAGCTGCAATGAATGCAAAATATGTTAAATATCTAATATTTAATCAGACTTTAAACAGTAACCATCCAGATATCCACTGGCTAGTAGGGTTGCACTCTCTGTGATAAACGATGTGTCACTCACAAGTTTTATATTTTATTTATCTTCTGATTCGCCATGTAGTTAAAAATCTGTTTTATTTTGGGTCTGAACAACAAATAGACTACAAACATATTCTACATGTATAATATTGTAAAGAAAAATCGTTCTAAAAGCTTTTTCTCCTTTCATGATCTGTTATTTCCCCCATTCAGATAAAAAAAAAAACAGTAGAGATTCTGTCTGTCAGCAAGAAACACTTATCCATCATTTGTCATTTCCATCAGTCCCACATGAGGCTGATCATTCCTGAGTGTAGGTTTGAGTGACATCATTTACATTTTCCCTTAATCATCTAAACTAATAAAACGTTGGCCGGTGTTCAGTGGACACAATCATGTTCTGGGATATTAAATAATGAATTTATCACCAGGATAGTCTATATACAGACCCAAATAATAGGCTAATAAAAAAATAATATAATATAAAGGCATTCCTGTGTCCCTGAGCAGGGCAAAGTTCACAGTATAAATACACAATGTAGCTTGTTATTCGTGTGCAGCTGTTTGTTAAACAGAGAAAACACTTATTATTATTAGTGCATGTCTACAGCTGTTGAAGTGGCTGTCAGCTGATCCAGCTGTGATCTGCTGCCACTATCATTAGAAACGGACGTCGCTTCACGTGACGCTTCGGAGGGAAGGACGTCTCATGTCTCTTAAAACGTTGCAAGTGGCCCAAGTGAACGGCGCAAGTGAGGGAAGTGGGGGATGCAAAATAAGAGACTTGGGAGAGACCGGAGAGACCCTAGCCTGGGTATACCCATGCTGCCTTGCATGCTCGATTTCGTTTCGAACTGCAGGGCGGCATGGTGTCCATGGCCGATTCTTAGCCCTGTTTTTGTTATCCAATCACAGAACGGGGAGGGACGGCAAGAAGATGATGCGTACTATTCGACAGACGGAAGCTTGTAGTTTGCTTACAGATCCAACATGGCTACAGCAGACGCAAAACTCTCTTTCAATCTAGCTGTAGACAGTGTTCTAGATAGTTTAGAGCAAAGGTTTATTTTAAAAGAAGAACAACATTTGGCTTTACACTCCTTTATCACCACCAAACAGGATGTTTTAGCCTTGCTTCCAACAGGATTTGGCAAAAGCCTAATCTATAGCCCCGTTAGTGGCCGAGCTAATGGGGTTTAGCGAGACCCCGTTCGTTGTGGTCGTTGGTTTTTTTGGAAAAATAAATGTCTGAAGAGTGTGCATATGTGGAGTGTCCTTCTTCCTTCATATATATCTTGCACAAACGGCAATAATCATTCGGCGCCATCATGTAAACATCAGTCGTCTTCTTCCTCGATGCTTCCTCGTCGATTTTCTGTCGCTCTACATACGTCATCTGGTATAATTGATACGATTGGCTAAGAGCTACGTACAGACGCTTTTGATAGACATTCAAAACGCCTAATAAACGGCTCTGGACGATCGTAAGCCATGCCTCCTCTACGGAAAAATGAATTGGTGGTCCCCAGACTATATCTCATTCGTGATATAGTCTGGCGTTAGCCGGGCTAGAGAGACCCATGGAGTTGCGCAAGAACCGTTTTGCTAGCAGCTTCAGCTCTCACATTGTTTTAGAGACGCTGACGCAAACTGTAAATGTGTGAAGCCGCCAACCGATTCCAAGTCTGGCGATACCGATTCATGACTCTACAACCGATTCATCTAGGAATTCATGGCTGATTTGTATCGATTGAGGAGGCTGCTACCGACGCAATCATATCTCTCACTTGTTAAACCGAATATCTGGTCGCATCGGTTCATCGTTCACAACCTTACTTGGCTAGTGATGGCCAAATAAAGATTCATGAAGATTCATGAACCATTCTCTCTACTTTCTGACCCAACAGCACACTGCCATTTGCCATTCATCACAAGTTTTTTTTGGCGAGAACGGCCTGTTTACATAACACAATCACATGTTGTTTTGGAGGTATTTCTGAATCTAAATAGAGGGTCTAAGGATAGATGATATGCTCTACACAGTCTAGAGTCCTTTGAGGGAAATGACTTGATGACTATTAATGTTACTTGATCTTTAATAACTGTCAGTACATCTGGTTTGTATATGCATAACAGTGAGTGTGTGTGTGTGTGTGTGTGTGTGTGTGTGTGTGTGTGTGTGTGTGTGTCAGTGTGTGTGAAGTAAGAGCATGCCCTTGTGGTGCCCTAACAGTAGTATCATGTAGTAGAATGAGCTGAGCTGGAGTCAGTTTGCTCTAATGAAAAAGCGATGATGTACAGCTCAGACGGGCTGTTTAATACTGCTCTCCTGTCTCTGTCTAAATGGGCTGTGTCACAACTCAATGAAGCAAACCATGCCAATACCTATAAAACACTTTCCACAAACGCATTCTCTGTCCTGTCATAGGTAATGTGAGATGATGAGGATGAAAAGCAACCACGCAACTTTGACCTCAGTGTTACGACTGCCAGTCCAAAGCATTAAAAGTGAAACTCTGTCTCTCGCTATTAAAGTGTCCTTGAGGAAGACATCAAATAAATTTCCTGGTCGGATAAATGTTTAAAAAAATTAACTATATTCTATTCATATAACCTGCTTAGCAGCGATAATTGAATTTGCTTCCTCAGTTTGCAGATATTACACATTTATTACTTCACTCAGGCAGGGATTTCTCAGCGAGGTAGGGTTTATCCCTAAAAAGATGGAGAAATGGACTGGAACTAAACTGCTGTTTACCCATGAGGAACATCACACTCTACATCTTGTTTGGTGTTACATTTGCATTCCCCATGCCTGCCCCTCTCTTTGTCTCTTTCACTCTGTTTTTCCATGGAGACGCATACACTTTACCTCACTACATGTCTTTTTCAGCTAAATCAGTTTGTGTCTCAGTTTTCCTTGTCTCTCTACATGCACCTAGTGTGAACAGACGGGTGGCTTGTACTTTCAGGCATGATGTTTGTGTCAGCAGCTGCAACTGAACACCATGTTCAAGTGCATTTGGTGGTACAGCGTCCCCGAGGAGGATTCTTGTCTAAATGCTGTCCCGTTACCTCTCTGTCACATGACCAGCTATGCTCAGTGGCATTTAACGCATCATAGATTATAATACTGACTCTGAGTCAGTGAAGAGGAAACAAAACCAGTACAAACGCCAAGAAATTCTGCCATAATAACAAAATAATTATATTTTTTCATATCCTCTTAACTTGATGTTATGTACCAATAAAATATATGAACAAACAAATATTTTGTATCATGTTTTTTTTAGTTATACACTGCTTCCAAGAGATAGCTTAATCCTTACAGTCTGAGCCTGACATTTACTCAGTGAAGCAGCACAGTGGTCAGAGAGTGGTGTGGGCCAGAGCTGAAACTCACTATAAAGCTCCGTAAAGTCAAGGGAAGCCACAGTTTCAGTTGATAATCCCCTTTAGGTCAGTCACTTCCCCTTTCAGATTATTACCTTGTACTTATATTGTCATTTGTTACATTGTTGAAATGAAATCATCAATTGTAGCCACTTTCATTAACCCATAAGAACCCAGACCTATTTATCCTTGAAGGAAAATTATGGGGGATATACCACAGACCAAGTAGACCACATAGAACACATTTCTGATGTTTTAAAAAAAAAAATCTACCCCTAAATGTCATAAGTGACATAAACGTTACATTGGGCGTTCATGGAATTTATGTTTATGATATTTTTTATTTTAAAATAAATAAACTAAACACATTTTCTGCTTAGAGAAACACAAATTTGCCTTTTTCTGACACATACGTCACAGCGATATTTTTGTTACTTGTTTTATATTAATATCTTCAGGAAATATGGTCAAAACATGTTAAATGCAATACAGGACATTAACGGATTAGAATTTTTAAATGGGTTTAAACTTAACTTACTTGTAAGCCTAGTAACAAAAAATAAGTTTATTTTTTTTTACATTTCTGTTACCAGTCACACCTTTATTTTGGAGAAGTCACTTCTTGTCTCAGTCACACATTCACACAGTCTTGCTAAGGAACTTAATGAGTTAAGGTGAAGCATAAAGCTGTATATGGGAGATTCTAGCACATTTAAAGTGTTTGTTACACGCGTGTCACCATGGGTTCTTATGGGTTAAAAGTCATAATATCAGAATATAAATATACTCAATTGCAGTTAAAGTTCTGCATTGAATGTCTTATTTATGTAGAAGTAGCCCCCCCCCCCCCAAAAAAAAAAAAAAAAACAACAACAAAAAAACAACAACCAACCTATAGGTCATTTGTACAAGCAGTCATTAGTACCCTATGTTTACTGTGGTGGTAACCTATCGTGGCCATATTAATAAAGCAAAGGAGGAAGTCAGCTGATGTAATATAGAGAGCAACAAAGTCCGCGCTGAAAAGTCGCAGTGGATGGACGAGGTACACCTCAACTGCTGGTTAACGCAAATATCTAGTGGAATTCATACTCATGTGTGGTAACTATCAACGAGCAATGACAGAAATCTTCGGTTGATGGTCTCCAAACAACATGTACACTGAGTCTTACATTTTAATGCAAATCGTACCCGCTAAAAAAAACAAGTCTGAACGCTTTAAGAAACACTTATTAGAGGGAAGGAACAAACATCCTATGTTGTTGCACGTGTTGGAGGACTTGTTGAATTTGTTGTGTGTACAGAACCCATTCCATCATCTCTATTGATTTTTTAAAATTCTGTACAAACCATAACTTTCTTATGTGATACCATTTTATAGTTAAGCCAAGTACAAATATTTATAAATATATATTGTCCATACTGCCTACCTTTAAACCACAAATTGGTTATTATAACAAATGTCTCTTACAATATCAGACCCCCAGCATAACCCCATTAAAACACACACACAAAAGGACAAGAAAAATCTGCGCTCAGGTCAAATATTACACAAGCTTTCAATATACTTTTGTGGTTTATATAAGAAATTAGATGAAGATTGCTGACTACGTATTGGAAGTAATCACCACAAAGCTGAGTCAGCAGAACTAAGAGAAGGCCATTTATCCAGCTGAAAACAAATTAATGTCTGTACTGAAGAAGTGTGTGTCTTTGAGACGTGAGTTGGAGGGAATCTGTGTGTCTCTCTGTGTGTGTGTGTGTGTGTGTGTGTGTGTGTTTCGGGGGTTATAAGCTGCATATGTGACTGAGTGCATTCATCATCCCCTCAGCTGAGCATTGATCTGCAGATCTCTGTTCCATCTCCAGCCAATCAGAGCACACTGTCCAAACGCCAGCCTAATAAAGTGGGATGCAGAGCAGCACAAACACATCCCCGTCCTTTCATTACTGAACGGCTGCCAGTGACGTCGTCTGCTCCTCATCCCAATCAGCCATCATCTCCCGCTGATAACGCACTCTGGAAACCATCACCATGGGAACTGTTGCACATGTTATGGGTGGTTGTCAAGGAAACCTGGCTGAATAATGGTCCCTCTTCTCTCATGCACCGCCGTGCCTCTCTCTGCCTGACTCACTTGTTTTGCGCTGTGTTCCTGCGATGTGAAAATAGCCGTGCGCTCTCAGAGTGTGTTCGAGATAGAGAAAGAGGATGTGAAAGGGCAAACTGTGTACTTATGGTGATTATCCAGATGACAGCTCCTTTTAAAACTGTTCCCCCAGGCACATTCCCCTCTCTGTAATCCAGATGTAACATTGGGATCAGGACGGGGGATGTGGAGGTGGACTTTTTTGTACTTTACATGATTGTAATACACATGGGACTCAGCCCAGAAGGTCCTGGAAAGAGCTTTAGAGTGGGTATGTGAGAAGGAGTTTGGCTGCACATTTTATTGTTTAACTTTGATTAAAGTACTCACATGGATTTTGTTGCTTTGGCTTGGCTTTGTACTTATAAACACCTGCCAGAGTTCATTATTTCTCCTCTGTGTACAAATGTATTTTTAGCATGCATCCCAATGTATACCAGTTAACATATGCATTGGAAATTACATTCTCACATTGTGGCTAATGACTATGATCATTAACTGGATCATTGGCGCCAATTTATTCTTTTGCCTGTGGGTGCTTTAAACAATTGAATGCCAACCACCACCCCCAATTGAATTGCAGAAATGATGGATAGTCTGTGAGTCAGGGGGCTGGGCTGGAAGACCCTTCTGTGGGTTTCCAGTCAGGAAGGTTATAAAACGAGGACGGTGTCTCGCTGACTCAGCATTGCTGCACCATTGTAGGGTATGTGTTTGTTTGAACCATCTAAACAAGCACATAAGTCTAACCAGGAGGTTTTTTGCTCTAACTTTACCCCTACAATTGTGATCATTATGTTTACATATGAGGACATGTTGACCTTCTTCAACTGGTAGGGACATTACTTTTGGAAACACTGCTGCCGGTCATAATTGAGGGTAGGAACAAACAACATATTACTTTGTATGGTTTTGAGCAAAGGCAGGCAGGGTATATCAGGAGTTCATTAACGTTAGCTCCTAAGAGTCATTCAAAAAGATCTGTTCATTAACTTGTTCATGGGGCTTATTGAATGATCGTATTTGGGATATAGCATTACTGAAACACATACAATTCATAGGATATTGAAGAAATCGAATGGCAATGGCCCTGAAGCACCCATGGGATCAACGCTCATGACCTGGATTGGATTTAAGGCGTATGTATCCATTCTTTTACTCTTCGCTGTTCACAACATCACATGAAGGATCAATGCTCAGCATCTTTTTCAACAGAGTCAACAAGAGTCAGAACTATTTAACCTACACAACCCGAAGAAAAGGAGAACAGATAACAAAATGTCATAATTATTAATAAATATGATGTTATTATCATAATATGAGTCATTGCTTGTACTGTTTCATGTGTTTTAAGGCGATTGTACTCCCACAAAATACGACCTCATGCGTAATTTGGACAACAGTGTATTACAAGTCATAGCTATGTTTGTAGTAAGCAGTGCCCTCTACCACGCAGCTGATATAATTATGAATGACGCCAAAGCGGAAGTGACATAAAGAAGTTTAAAGGTGCAAAGCAAGGACATGGAGCATAAGGCAAGAAAAGTTGCTCTTAGTGCAGCCGGGAGGGGAGGTGGATGGTTCAAACAAGAGGGCGACTGTGGTTCAGATGGTAGAGCGGTCACCAACCGATCAGAAGGTTGGTCAATCGAGCTGACTATGGCAATCAACATGTCAAAGTATCCTTCGCAAGATCCTGAACCTGAAATTATGAACGTGTGTGCAATGGGTGAAAGCTCTTTGATTGGTCGCCATTCACCATAAATTTCTATATAACAATCCTGACTTTCTGTATTTACATGAATTTATTGACTTTTTAAACTTGCTTTGCAAAACTGGTCTTTTATAATGCCGAACCGGAATGTTTTTTGCCCTAACCTTAAATAGCGTTCATTGCGTTTATATATGAGAAAATGTTGATCTTCTGCAACTGCTAGAGGTGCAATTTTGCAAACACCTTTGTGGGTCATACGGTTGTATGGTTTGGAGGACTTGATGGTTTTGAGCAACTGCATTAACCTGTTCATGGGTCGTATTCGAGTAATGATATTTGGGATATCCTGTTCACATACTGAAACACATACAGTAAACGGGATACTGAAGAAACCCAGTTGCAATGGCCCCTTCCCCTCTTCATACACCACTACTTCCAGCACCCTTGTAACGTCTGGCACAGTTGTGACACTATTATAGTGAAAACATCTGCCCACAGACAGACAGACATTTAATCACCTGGCAACTGGTACTAAAAACTGCTTCTGTCGTACATCTTCAGTAGGGATCTCCAGGGCCACATTTTGCCATGACACACACACACACACACACACACACACACACACACACACACACACACACACAAACAAACAATACCACCACATGCTCTTGCTGCTGATAATCAATGCTGCTGAATAAAGATGTCCATATTGTATGGCTCTTCAGTCTTGACATTGGAAACATCAGCTAACAAAATAATCTTCATCTAGAATCCATTTAGTACAGATTCTGGAGCTTTAGATATGAGCGCAGTCTGTAGTGTAAAGCGCTTTGGATAAAATGCTATATAAGTGCAGTCCATTTTTACCATCTTTTGCTTTCATTTTGGACGGGTCAGTGAAGCTGTGTCACTTTACCCTAGTTTCACACACAGTGGCTTTCCATAACAAACTTGTTGCTCCTGTGTTCACAGGAAATGGTTAACTTGAAGCAATAAAACCCTGTGAATAATGGTTAGGGTAAAATAACAGGGTTGGGCTTAAAGAACAACTTGCCTTGTGCATTGAACTCACATGCTGAGGGACATGACATCATTTGAATCTGACTATTTGGGAATGAGACCAAGCTGTCACTCCTGCACAATACCAGGACCTTGAAACTGAAGCAGCTAAATGGAATTCAGCCAATATTCCTTTTATTATTTACACCTTTACTGTGACATGTCAGAATATCTTCCATAAGTCTGTCTCTGTACTTTATCAACTGCAATGGATCCTGCACTGTATAGTCCCATTTTAGTGACCAAATCTATGGTTTTAACTAATTTATTATTGCACTTGCATGTACTATGCAATATGTATCATATTCCTTCTGTGTTGTGTACACTGTACGTGGAACTGGGGGGTTATAGGGAGGGAGGGTGGCCAAGGGGAATAAAAAAAAAAAAAGAACCAACAAGAACAAAAATAAAACAAAATAGCTCTGTCCAGAATGTCTTTTGCTGGCTGTATAATGAAACTAAAATTAAATATACAATACTAAAAAATAAAAAAAACAGTCACCCAACTATATTTTAGACTATAAATGTAAATGTAATCAAGTTTGACTTTTAGAGGTGTTTGCCTGAGATAAGCTGTCAGTGGTTGCACATCACAGCTCACCTCCAGGAGCAGCAGGCCCGAGACCGGAGCTGTTCTTCAGCACCACCACACAACTGATACTGAGTGTCAGCACCAGCACAAAGCACCTTTCCACACCAAGCTTAACCTTCTCTACCACTTTAAAGTTCACTATCCCACCTAAAGATATACAACACACATTAACTAGTCGTTTTAAAACATATGTGTTTAGAATTACGTCCCAAATGATGCGTTTAGGTGTCTGTTATTTAGTTTGGTGGTGTGTTAGCGGTTGTTACTGACCTTTCTGGGAGTTTCGAAGTCTGTGAAACCCCTGCTGTTGTCCTCTGTGCAGCGTCGATATAGCCGATACATTATTGCCCATGACAAGATGCTGACAATAGTGCACCGCGGTTTTGACGGAAGTCTGCTTATGATTGCTGCCTGTGTCCCGTGGAGACAGTTCCCTCCGAAGGAGAGGAATAAACACTCTCCTCCTGAGCTGCAGACAGGAGTGAATGTCGAGCTGTTTTTTTATAATGACGTCCTGCAGTCAGCAACAAACGCCTAAAGCGGCAGAGGCAACAGGCACACAGGTTTGTGTGTGTGTGTGTGTGTGTGTTCGGAGTCAGAGTGCAGCGATCATGTGAGGATGCTGAATCCTGGATGAAGCATTTGGGTTTTCATCAGCGGTTGACTGAATAATCCTCTTCAGCAAGTGTTCCCGGCTCAGATCGCTGTTTGCTTTAATAAAAAGCAGTGTAAGAAGTTCAACATACCGCACATGTAATAGCATGGTGTATTTTCTTTTTAGGATTTTTTGGGGATAATTGTAGAGATAGAGAGTAACAGGGGGACACCTGCAGGACAGGACTCCGAGCTGGATTCGAACCCCTGCCCACTGAATGATAAGCGCTCCACCGTTAAGACACCGGGACGCTACTGCACGCTGTATTTTCAAAATAAAAAAGTAGTTTCACAGTATATTCCCTTTTGATGTTCCGGTTAATAATGTTGAATTTGTTCACTGGCTGGAATAATAATAATAATAATAATAATAATAATAATAATAATAATAATAATAATAATAATAATAATAAGTAGGTCTATGGGCCTGCACATTAACATGGAACTCAGCCTGAATCCTTCATTGCGCTAAACGTGTTAAAAATATCAAACAAGTGCAAAACACACATGCCTAATGAGCACTTTGTCATGGTTTATGGATTGTGTAAAGCTGCCATCTAGTGTAAATCAACAATAAACAAGAAAACAAAAGTGGAGCATGACAAATTGTTTTTTTGTTTTTGGCTTTGCGCTTTTTGTCCAAAATGACGCTTTCCAGTGCAGTCAGTGTAGCCTATAATGTCAGAGGAAGTCAATATTTTTCACTTTTGTTCTGTTGGTTAGGGAAAGAAATAGTTGTGGAAGAAGTATTAAGATATTTTACTTGTATAAAAGTAGCAATATTACACTGTACTATGTACTTTGTTAAGTCCTACATTCAAAAGCATCAAAATATACTTAAAATATCAAATGTAATCATATGTTTATATAAATGGACTGCAATGAGCTATTTGTCAATTAGTAATAGGTGATGAGTTCATTGCTAATAATTACTTTATATACTGCTTGGTAGTTTAAATACATAATAATTTACTATTATTCAGTTGATTTGTATTTTTACAATCTGAATCTGTACAGTAATGCATGTTTAAAATACCTTTACTGGAGTTAAAAGTACAATATTTGCCTCTAAATTGCAGTGGAGAAAAAGCATGAAGTAGCATTGGATGGAGCTATTCAAGCAATATACAGTTACCTTAAAATTAGATACAATACTTGAGTAAAAATACTTAATTTCTTTACACCACTGAAAAGAAGTATGATTAAACTCACAATGGAACTGGTACTCATTAGACAGACCTGTAGTGTCACCTTTATGTGCCCTTTGTACTTTTAAAGTTCAATAAAACTGGACAACTTCTGAACTACACTCTTTGCCTTGTACATGAGAATTATATATGCCTCCACAGAAACATGTTCTGAACAAGTATAATTGGGTTAAGTTAGCTAAGTGTTTCATGGTTGAATTGCAGTGGTGGAATGTAACTAAATAATTCTGAAATGATTGCAATTCAAAGTGTGACCATACTATAAAAAACTGCAGATGTTTAGGCAGATGTAGTGACAGATCAACAACAAAACTGCAGTGGTATCATTTGGCAGCTAAATGAGTTTGTCTTTTAGGCTCTTGGCATCAGGTAAAGATAAAAATGATAAACAGTCCATGTGACCTTGCAGGTATTCACATCACATTGTCATTTGATTGCAATGAAACGAGTGAGAGACAACACCCACGTATACATGAGCATTTTAGCTGTCTATGATTTCAGAACAGATTTTCGAAACCTGTGATTTAGCTCACGCCTCCTACACAATTAGCCTTTAAACATCCTGACAGTGACAGTTTGTGACTCCATTATTCAATTCCCAGGAGGCAGAAGCCTGGAGGAGACACGTTATATCCTCTGGGGATTCCAGACTCCAAATACCAGCTTGATATTCTCTATATTCCTCTCCTCTGCATTTAAGAGCCGGGAGCTGAAAATCTTAGAAAACACTTGGTATGACCTAAGATAAGGTGAGTCTCATTATGAGATGTTTTCAATGAAGATTGAACTAACGCTGTTATTTACATCATCAGCCACTGTTTTAGTGAAGATTAAGTGTTGAAGAAGAAACCGCAATTGACACCTGAAGAGAGTTTAAAAGAGTACTCCAATGACTAAGCATTTCACTATAACACTGCTAGACCCATGATGGAGATGACAGTGGTGTGTGTGTGTGTGTGTTGGGAGGGGGTTACATTTTATATATCATATCATTATTTTTTTATTATTAGTTTTTTTTCACTGTACCATCAACTTAGTGCCATTGTATGCATTAAAACAATACTGTAATTTTATAAATATATAAAGTGCAGAGCATTGTGTTAGGTGTGGATGTCTTGATTAGTGCTGTCGGACCAGTGAGTCTGTTTTCAGGTCTGAGCTGAGTATGGTGATAGCTGCGGGATAGAAACTGTTCATGAATATATGGTAACAGATTGGGTGAGTGTCACTGTGTTAAAACAAACATAAAAAGGACTGTTGTTGCACTTGAGAGATTCCCAGGATGTAACTGAACATGTCACAAGCTGACAGTATCTTTGAAGCCTGTCAGTCATTGCAGCCACCTATGACAGGGATTGCGTGAGATAGTGTACCTGTCATTGGCAGAGTTAGGAGGTAGATGTTGTTGTTTTCTTGCTAGTTTGGCCCCGTGCTAAGGCTAAGAGCAGAAAGCAGACCGTAAAGTGATGAACTGTGATGGACAGCTTTTTAAAAAAAAAATCAAAACAGAAGCAGCATAAGCAGTAATATTTTCTTTTTTATTCTATTAATTCTTCTTCCTTGTGAAAACCTGACACAGCTTGACCACCAAGAGTTCGGTCGGAGATTCAAGTTGGTTTTTCCAGTAGCAGCTAATGTAGCCTGGAGCCTCTAGCCTAAAGCAGAGTTTAGGAGGAGTAAGCTCACTTTTTTCTAACTCAGATTTGAGGCTTGAGGACATTTGCCAGACTTCACTCCGCTCCCTCTGGATACACAAAGTCTTTATACACATGTTATCTGTTGGGGAGTATGGCTGCATATGTTAAAAAGCATAATCAGTGGAATTCCCCTTCTTCGGAAAATTCTCCAAGTTATTGGTAGAAAGTGAAGATGTTCCAAAGCTCTTGGCTTTAGGCCTTTAATCATCATGGTGTATTGAAATAAGCCTGACCTCAGCACTGCAGTTTAGATGTAGTAAATCAGACATGCAGCAAATCTGATCTTCTGCTCGTAACTCTACATCTCCACCACCTTTTACCTTACTTTTACTATCTTTTTAAAGGAAGAAGATAAAAGATAGAGCCACTGGGCTTTCTGCTAAACAAACGGCCCAAAATCAATAAGGGAAATGTTACTTTGTACATGAGTAACTGCTGAGCACTGGCACAAAGAAAGGATACTTTTCTTTGAAAAGAGTGTAGTCAGAAAGGTAGAAAGTCCCAGCAGGATACAGTCATACTGGCCACCACTGGCAAATATAACTCCAGGAGTGAAGTACATCAGTTCTGGGCATCTGTTTCATCTCTGTGCTCTTTGGTGTTTCCAAATAGAGCACTAGCAGGACCTCCGGGTCTGTCAGGTCTCCAGAGATATGAAGGAGAAGTTTGAGCTGAAGAAGAAGCTTTAGCGCCGCTACAATGGCCGCCATCAAAAGCCTGAAAGTGCAGGGCCGAAAAGGAGTATGTGAGGCTGGAGCAGACTACATGGTGGAGCTAAGGGTGAATAAAGGAGAGGAGCAGGGGGGCAGAAACTTCAAGCAGCCACACACACACACTCTAAAACACTGATACACTGGGATGGTAATTTCATTATGTACACACTAACATGGCAGCACTGAGGAGAAAGCATGGTGCCTGATCCTTTCCAGACAGAAGGGGGTTCAAAGCAAAACACAGAATAGCAGGCCGGTGGGTCAGATGCCTGGCTTTCACACACAACACCTCTCCTCCGCTCCCTCCACTGGCTACCAGTGGCTGCGCGGATACGCTTCAAGACTCTAGCTCTGGCGTACTCTGCTGCTAACGGTTCAGGTCCTACTTACATCCAGGACCTTGTCAAACTCTACACCCCTGCCCGTCCTCTCCGCTCTGCATCAGCCAAACAGCTAGCGACTCCCACCTTGCGTGGGTCAACTCGCCTCAAAACCTCTTCCAGACTTTTCTCTGTCTTGGCTCCCAAATGGTGGAACGAGCTCCCCACCGACATCAGGACCTCAGACAGCCTGTACATCTTCCGCCGCAGGCTGAAGACCTATCTCTTCCAACAATACCTCGGTTAAGTCATGGTCACCTAACAGATATATATATATTAAAAAAAAAAAAAAAAAAAAAAAAAAAAAAATTTTCTTCTTCTTTTCTCTTCTTTTCTTCTTTAACATATAGCACTCCTTAGCAATGACAGTTAGCTCTTAAAGTTATGTACTTACTCGATTCCTATGGTCTATGTCTAGTACCATCAGGTTGAATGCACTTATTGTAAGTCGCTTTGGACAAAAGCGTCTGCTAAATGACATGTAATGTAATGTAATGTTTAGCATTTGTGGACACATACAGCAGGTACATCAGCTGGCAAGCTGACCTGGAAGCAGATATGCTTTTCTAATCAGTTTGCACACCAGGGATTTTCAGAGGACTCGTTCTAGAGTTTACTTTTGATCAAACACAAAGAAAAGTCTGTCTTCTTGCCCTGATTGCTGTTTCCCTACCAGATGGACAAAACATGATTATGAGTTCTTTTTAAACTGTCTCCAACAGGTCCTAAGAAAGGCATCGGAAAGTAAGTAGCGTGCATTTCTTACCACTTCATCCTTGCAACCAGGAAAGCACAACATATATATTATATTAGATAAAACCTGATTGCACACACACATTCTCCCTGTATGTCTCCTGATCTTTTATCTTCTTCTTTCTCACCATCGATTGCTTGTTCCTGTGGCTGTGGCGAGGTGTGGTGGAGCCAAGTTTACCCACCGTGCCAATCGGATGTGTTGTGGGCTTGGAGAGTGATAAACGCTCAGCTGTTGCCTCTATTGTTTGGCTGCCCTCGGTCTGAGTCAGCGTGCCATAGTTGATTTTTCTGTTGACATTTGTGGTTTGCCATAGCTTGAAGTGTTTAGTGACATTTTGCAAATGGCCACTGCTGAGCTCGCTGTTGAAAACTGTTCAACAAATGAATTTAATCTTTTCTTTGTTGCCTTGCCACTGCACTCCAATACTACACCACTTGCAAACCCTGCCATTTAGACATCTCATCATGCCCTGTGCTGTTTCTTCCCTGCACTGCAGCCCTCCTCCTGCATCTGATGGATCTTATATCGCCCAAAAAGCGAGCAGTTACTGTACAAGTGAGAACACCAGAGCGAGCTGATCCCATCGGCTCTAACCGGAGTGTCAGTAAACGACCTGAAGGTAAACTCTCCACCGCCAACACACCTGAGCAGCAGGCAGACTCTGATGTTCTCTGTGTGTTTTTTATGGCTGCACATGTATGTTTATGAATGTGAGAGCCTGAGAGAGAAAGAGGAGCAGGAGTAACACATCTGACAGTAAGTTCACACTGTGCAGATGAAAGACACACACAGTGCTCTCATCTCAAAGCATTGGACAGTGGTGCTGGCAGCAGAAAGAACTAAGCAGTCCTGGGAGTCCAGTATTGCTTTTTTAGGGTGCTGCCTCTCCTTAAGCCCTCAGCGAGGCAGGAACTGAATGATATTTGACCTTTTTGGAAAGGTGCAGAGGCTTCTAATGTTATTCCTCTTTGGGAAAATCTCAACTCACCTCCTTTCGAAAAAAGCCTCCTCGAGCCCAAGGCGACGGGATGGTGAGAAGAAAAGCTTTTGGTTTTGGCATTCGGAGCCTTAACTGCATCCACTGTACACTTGTATCATGTAGCGCTCTGAAATAACCACTCTGTAGGGAATGATTCATGCTTAGCTGGAGCTTAACTGTCCTCACCCCCCCACCCCCCACCCAACCACCCCCACCTCCATTGATTTTACATTTATACCCAGCTAAATTTGTCCAATATTTCTGCCATCTTTACTTTATGGTACTCATTTTAAGATTATGACTAGAGGGAGAGCTCTGGATTGCTCATTTTATATATCTCCAGAAGCATAAATCTCTAAATCTTAATTTCAAATAGAATAAAGGTGGTGGTACATTCTCAGACAGAGTATGTACAAGACAAGATATGATTTGTTTCCGCCTTTAAATGGAAACATGTCTAAAGGCTTCTGTTGATAATTTGTCAGAGGAGGACTCTGTTACATGCAGCCACAAGGGGGCACTGCTTGGACACAGTTCATTATGTAACGGACCCAGACAAAACAGCCACATCTGCTCAAACACTTGCATTCACCAACAGGAGATGGAAGATCATTTCTAATCTTGAGCATGCTATTTAACTTTACATTCTATTCGGATGCACCAACCACTGGAACGCTTTAAAAACAAGCAACCTTAATGTGTCTTGTGAGGCGGAGGAGCGTGCCAACACAGCATGCTTTTGATGTGCTGGCACATGACGTGCATTCTGATTTCACATGAGAAGCCTCCCTTCATGCTGCTGCAGGATTGTTGTCATTTCCTGTGAAGTAGAGGTAGTAATTTACAAAAAGAGAGAAAGAGAAAGATAAGATAGATATTAAGGTAGAGAAAAGGAAACAAGGAGCAAGGGGAAAAAAAAAAAAGGTTAATATATTTTTTCCACACTACTGTGATACCTGTCCTCCTCAAGCAAATGCTCTTGAAAATGGAAGGGTCAACCAGAGAGACAAAGAAAACAGGATGATAACTCTAAAGCCTGTGTCACAATAGAATATTATCTTTTGGTTGATCTCCCCTTTTCCTGTCTTCAGAGCTTCCCTTCCCATATAGGTGTTAGTTAAAAGAAGAGGCACAGAAGATGTGTCAGGATATTGTCCAGTTGAAACTTGTCTCACACAATCTCACCATTCCCTCTTGTCCATCCTTCTCTCATGACCACAAGCGTCTCAACGACAAGAACCTATTCTGACATCTTCTTTAGCTGCTTCTAGGGATAAATGAAAAAAATCAAATTCAGCCAGTGATGTCATAATAAAAGGGGAACTGCAACAATTTGGTTTTGCAGTTTGATATAGCTGGGGTACTTGAAAGCCACAAAATTAAAGCGCCAGAGACTGAGATATCTTGACTTCTGGTCAAAATCCAGAAAAGCTGAATCCTGCATTTCCCATGGTGCAGCTTAATATTGTCTTTCTTTAGACACCACCTGTCTGGTAAATGCCTTTTTTCTAACTGCATGCCCTAACCTTGTAGCCCAGGTATTTTTTAAGTTTGCCAGCCAAGTTTGTAGTCTTCAAGCCCAAGTTGAGATAACCCTTATGACATGATCCGGGGTATTTCCTCAGACTTGCCAAAGCTCCTTCAGAACCACAAAAGACATTATACAACTGGCATTGATCTGGTTGTTTGAAGTCAGTTTCTTAGTCAGAGAGCTCAGTTCTCTCACCTTTTTTTCCTTTACGGAAATTTAGCTTGCAGAAGAGATTCAAGGAAACCTGTTATGCTTTTTCCTTTTTTTCTGTCATATACGTATAAAATGTTACAGCGCGGGTCCATAAGTTATCCCCGCGAGTTACATTAACCTTAGACTTCCAACTGTTCTGAACACTGCAATTTCAACATTTTCAGTAGGAATCTCGCGCTGACGTCAGCTTGTAATTGATTTCTATACATGATCATCAGCTTCAGGCATGTTACTGGATGATTCAGAGCTGATCCACACATCACTATTACATACACATGTACAGCAGTGCCCCTTTTCCTCAGTTAAATAGGATATTGGTGCATCTTCTTATAACAATCAAAGGGAGTTGTTGATGGGACAGAGGACTGGGAGGAGGCAGAAAACCGCAAGTTACAATACGCAAGTTGCAGGTGGACCTGGCTTTTAAAAGGAATAGGAGATGACACTCTGTTGGGTTTAATATATGTTATTGCTAAATCACAATCTGACTAATTAAGGGGCTAAATAAAGTCCATGTGCCCCTTGCATCTTAATTTGCACCCGTTTAACTATAAAGAGTTGCTGGACATGCCCTGAATGCATGTGTGCCATGCACTTTAGACTGTGCACTATAGATAGTTTAAATAGAGCCTGATGTTCCCCAGCTGTTTAAGGCTCCTGCACTGTAAAAAACCTTTGTAGAAATTACAGTAAAACACTGTCAAATTGCATCAGAAATAGGTTGTCAAATTGAACATTGTACATCACCGTAGTGAATACTTTTAATTACTGTAAATCAAAGAATATCATAAAACTTTAAATTCAACTGCCATAAACTGTAGAAAACACACAGTTTTAGTGTAAAAATATAAAATTTTGATGTAAAATTAATGAAGAAATACCATGATGACACAATTATCCTAAAAGTAATGGGATTATTCTGTATAAATTACAGTTTTTGCTGATATTTACATTTACATACGCTCACTGTATTTTTTACAGTGAAGTTCTGGCAACCAAAGCTGCCAGTATTTTACTGTAAATTAAACAGATTTTTTTTTACAGTGTGATGGACAAGAGCCAAGTCCCCTTTATCCACCTGCAGTCCCACTTGATCCCAGGGTGTCCATTTGGTCACAAGTCACTCCCTGACAGAATGGTGTTTACAGTAAAGCATCCCAGATCAAGAGGCTCTAATGCAGCAGGACCACTACAACAAAACACAAAAAGTTGCTCATTTTTTCATTAATTCAACAACCTTGTGGTTCAGCTGCTAACAAAGACCCAATAAACCCTCTTCAGTTCATCTACTTTGGCTACTCAGAAGCCAAAAAAACATTTGAATGCCACACGCTCTTTGCTTTTAAAAGAGTCAGACGAGGTCTGATTAATCAATTGTCTGACTGACTAGACTGTGTCCTTACCTGAGGACTGTGTGGGCCATCTGATGTTGTGATGGATGAGCTAAAACATGCTGCCACATTAATATGTCTCCCTGAGGTGATGGATGGGAGCCCAGGATCTGACAGGGAGGTCAACAGCCACGATCCACTGCACAGCGACCAAAGGGAGAACACGAAATGTCCATTTCTTATGACAACCCAGATGCTCATGCTTTCTGACACTATATGCACTTAGCAATGTCCACTGTCCTCTCTGTTGCTTTCAAAGACATGATTACTTGCTTGTTTTTTTCCTGTTTCTCACATTCTTTCTCCCCTCTGTACCTTCATTTTGATCTATCTACCTGTCGTACTTTAGATCTCTTTGTTTTTATCCACGTTGACTTTTGCTCCTGACTGTTTTTATACCTGTCACCTTTTTTACTTTTCCAAAACATTTCTGCTTTTCAACTCCGTCCCTCCATTTACCATGTCTCTTCTTTTGTATTGTTTCTGTTATGTACACTCTCATCATTTTCTGTTAGACATAAAAAATAATAGGCTTTTTTTTCTCACCACAGTAAGCTTTCTTTCAGACTTCATGGGCCGCATCCTGCTACAAAATTAAATAGCATACTGGCACACTCCTCGTCATGCAAGAAAAATGGTAGTTATCAAAATGTCACGAGCAAATTGTTTTGACTACAATACATACTCCCTGTCACCCTCCCGGGGCAGAACGTGAGAACCCCCAAAAGTAAAGGCGAGGCTGACAGAGAGGGAGGCCTAGGAGACATGCTGAATAAACTGCAGGTTTCTGGAGTAAGTGGTGCGAGGTATATGAGGCTGTCACTTCCATTTACCTCTTCCTGTTTGAGCCCATATGAAGACCCTCCATGTTTCATTGTAAAGGTCACACATCCTGCAGTTCCATGATGTCACTGCCACACTGCAATAAGACCTACCTGGCATGTTATTTCACGCACAACATCATGCGTCAAACTTCATATCGTCGAGCTGCTTGCCATTAAATGTATTCCAGGGAACACATGTAGAAACTGTTTATGTGCACTAAAGCCTGAATAAATGTGTTTGTTTTGAATGTATGCTGCATTGCCCCCCAACAAATGTTATTCTTTAGTTTTAATGATAGCCTGCCATGCACTGTTTTTGCTTTTATTATCCCCAGTTTTAGGATATTTGTCACTTTGATTTCTGCCTCCACATCATAAGAGAATTTTGTTTGTGGTGCTAAAAAAAATTTTAATGAAAAAAATTCCACCAGTATCAATTTCCAGTGTGCCTTGTCTAGCCTTGTTCCACGCCTCTGCATCTGCATCTGTCATCTACAATTCCTTGCAACCAAACCAAGCAGAGTTTTGGAAGCGGGATTAAGTTTGGTCATGGTTGCAACAAAAAAGTCATTAGAATGATGAAGCTATAAACACTGCTGTAAATTGTAATTATTATTACAATTATTATACAATAATTGTAAAGAAAAACTGTACAACTCTCAAAGCAACCTATTTATTTCAATAGTGTTCAGCTGAGTGCCCCTAGAAACTGCAAGCTGCTAATCAGTAATGAAGGGACAACGAAGCCCACTAGATGGCGCTCTTTGTTCAACAAAGGGCTGAAAAGACGTTCAATTACCATTGCTAAAGCTTTTTTTTTAAGCCAAGACTGCCATCTAGTGGGGTCAAAAAATAAAGCAAATGCTTCACGAAGCTTCATTATCCCTTCACTCCTAATCAATAACCAATTTTTGTTGAATTTCAACCAAATTTCCAGAGAATCTGAAAAGAAAATTTGGCTTAATATTCATGCCTCTTCGCCTTCTCAGGTAGAGTGTACGTGTTGAAAACACTGAAATCAGGTTCGATTTAGCACAGTGATCCATCGGCACAGGTTGCTGATGAATCAAACAGGTTTTAGGTTTGTCTACCAGACCAGACTGGTAAAACAGTTTGTTGTGTTAACTCCCCAGTCAGGTGCCAATAAAGCACTGCAGAAGAAGACATTAGGGCAATAGGATTTGTCAGGGCAAAATAACAACTACTCCAACGTAGAGCATGATTAACAAAAAATGAAAGCTAAAGTGAAAAAAATATGGCAGTCCAGTTGTCTGTTGCTATGGTCATTAGAACTTCTTTGCACCAAAATAATAGTTCAGATGAAAACTGACATTGTTTAAGAAAAAGATACATGGTTGGATTTTCTTTTAAATAAAATTTGTCAATTCAGTCCATTCAATGAGATGGGGGCAGAATTCTCAGAGCCTAATATGTATGCTTGTAATTAGGTTGAACCAACTCTTGTAACTCAATGCACAGCATTTATTTATTTATTCTGTATACTTCAAGCTTGCAGTATAAAATATGAAGCTGTGCCGCTTCCCCATATATAGAAATATACATCTGCTGTACAAGTACAGACCATTGGCCTACTTTTTATTGACATGGCACACACTGGAGCACAAAAATGGTTTCTAAGAGGCTCTGACAGGCAGGCTTTGATCTGGAGTATTGCTGCTTCTAAAACATAGTCCCAGCCGTCTCTCCTCTTCTTGAAAAAAGGGCCCTAATTGCTCTTCAAGGCTCTCGATTTGAGATGTAAGGGAAAGAAGAGTACTCCTGACACAGATCATCATGTGCTAAATATTGTATCGTTGTTGTGTATAAGGAGATGAGTACCCATTCATATTTAATTGGTATGGGCAGCATTGCGCCACACTCTGGCTTGCTAAGAGTCGAGGGAGTGTGTGAACAGCCTTGAGTGTGTTGTGTTGTCCTGTACAGAAATACAGATCTAATGAGCATCTGACTTGTCTTGTCAAACTTTTGAGAAATGCAGTAGAGCCCAACTGAAGGTTTTTTTTATGGCTAACACATTTAGATATTTGAGAGTTAAATTTAATTAATTAAAAAATATCAGATAACAATGTATTGAAATTGTAGTGCCTCAAGTATATATTTGGTATTCCTGCAGGGTTGGGAAGGCCTAGTGCTAACGCTACATGTAATTCCAATATCTATATCTACTATGTCTACTATCTTAACTACATTTTGAAGTTGGTTGTGGGTATTGCAGCTAAAACAATCAAACAATCTAGCATTTAAATTAAGCAAGGAATATGTGTGTATCTGTACTTGTACATTTACCTTTGTAAGGACCAATTTGAGTTTTAGACGTAACTGTGTGAGGACAGTTTTGGAAAGTGAGGACATTTTGGTCAGTCCTCACTTCTTCAAAGGCCTGTATGAGGGTTAAGACTTAGTTTTAAGGGTAAAATTAGACTTAGGTTAGGGTAAAGGTTGGGGTTAGGCATTTTGTTGTGATGATTAGGTTAGGGTAAGGGGCTTGGGAATGCATTCTGTCCATGAGGGTCCACACAAAGATAGAAGTACAAGGATGTGTTTGTACTTCGCAAAGCTTGTTTATCCAATCTACTCTACACTTTGCAGGTAATTGCTGTATTATACAGATGGTGGCGCTGTAGCAAAGAACTTAATTCTATACTGAAAACCATGTTATACAGTATAAATTCATAGAAGAGCACACTCTGAAAAAATTACACTGGCTGAACTTTAAAAAATTGTTGTAACAATTTGCATTTATCTTTTTAAGTAATTCCAACTAAGACATTATTGAGTATTTCCCATGAGACTTTTTATAGCTGAACTAACTCAAAAAGTCTAGCACAACCAACATGGTTTGTTTTGTCCTCTACAAGCTTCATAATGAGTTGAACCAATTAAATTTTTTTATTTCAAAGTTTTAGTGTTAATAAGTGGTCA
Source organism: Centropristis striata (assembly GCF_030273125.1). NCBI lineage: Eukaryota > Metazoa > Chordata > Actinopteri > Perciformes > Serranidae > Centropristis > Centropristis striata. The sequence continues at coordinate 9,551,956 of NC_081517.1, forward strand.
AATTACTCTATTTAAGTTGCTATAACTCCTTTATTTTACTTTCTTTCTACTCAAAAATCCTTGCAAATTGTTACCTCAATTTTATTGAGTTTAAGTAACTTATTTCACTTAAGTCAGACATATTGTAATACAATATTAAGTTTCATTACCTTAATACTTTTCCTTTGTTAAGTGAAGGCAGAAATGCTTATTCAAAATCAATATACTTCTGAGTTAAGACATCTTTCTTTATTTTTAATTTTGGTCAACTTCTTGAAATAAGTTATCAACCTAATAAAACAATGGCCATGTAATAAAAATTGTATTTTTTATGCTGAAAAAGCTCTTTTTTTAAAAGTCATACTAACTAACCTCCTGAATCCTTTTTTAGAGTGCATCTAAACATACTTTAAAATTTCAGATTGTTGAATTATGATAAATAACAGCAGCTACTGAGTGTTTTTATGCAGTGCATTAATCCAGAAATATATTAATTCCTAAGTAACTCATTTACATTAAAACCAATAACATGAGCATAACAGATTCTGTTTATTGCTAAACTTTCTGGCACTCTGATTATTGACCCATATGGCTGAAACAGTCCATCTGGCACCAGTGTGACGGTAAAAGTTAAAAAAAAAAAAAAGGTCCAAAGAGTTAAAGTTGGGCTCATGTGAATTTAAATTGCACAGCATGTCAGTGTGTGTGTCATTAAGTTATTTTCATCCTTTCATGAGAAGATTCTTAGGACTACGTATTTATATCATACTTGGCATTTGTCCCACACAGTAACTTTGGAATGGTTTCTAGGATTTATGAATTTAGTTCATTATTATGCATTGGCACGCGCACGCACACACACACACACAGATGACATTAGATATTCAAGCCACTCACTGACATATGGTGTAATGACGTGCTCCATAAATTGTAACATGTAGGGCGTTGAACATAAAACATTTACACGTGTTGTTGATGAGGCAGAAAAAATGAGCGAGGAAGCAACTTCATTTAAATATGGCAATTTATCATCTATGACTCCTGGCTATACACTGGCACAGACGGTTATCCTCAGCTCGCCACGTTCGTCTTACAACCTCAACATGTATCTGTCAGCTGGATACATCGCTTCTGCACACACACTGATGTTATGGAGAGGAATGACATCCAGCAATCCTAATGACAGTACAGTAGAGCTCCTGCATCCATTCATGTCTTTTTCTCTGTGCCCCTCTCCACTGGAAGACATCATGTGTTTCAGTTGCTGTAAAAGAGTGGAAAACAGTTTAGAAAAGGCACTCTTCAAAGCAACAGCCTGCAGAAAGGCTTTGTACTACAGTGCACTATAGTAGCAGGCAGCTTTACTACCCTAAGCCATGCACATTAATCTCCCAGTGCTGCTCTGCAGTCTCTAATGGGCAGTGTACAGTCGTCAAAGTACACTGATTAATTATTATAAAAAGACTAGTGTTACTGCACCTTATTATCTACTTTTATTCCTCCTGTGTCATCATGTTACACTGTAGCACAATAGCAGAAGAAAAACACAACCAGTTACTCTTTCTAAAGCTGAGCTGGTGCTCTTCTATGTAGCTTTCAAGTAAAAAAAGCTCAAAGTATGCTTTCCCTATTTTTAACCCAGTGTAACTCAGAGTTTGGGGTTTATCATTTCCATTTCCTTTATAAGGAATTTCATTTCAGTCCTGTAATTTTTTTTTTTGTGCTCCAGTTCTCCAGATGCAGTATCAAAAGGCAATGTTCTTCGCTTCTTGCCAAACTTTCACTTTGATTTTGCTCACTGTCTTCATATTCAGTCATCTGCTCAGTGACACAGGCAGATAGTGCAAACTTCTTCTTGGTTTTTAAGCTGTCACTTTTGTCTCTACTAAAAAAAAATAAAAAATTCTACATTTCAATTTGAACTTTTAAACTGACAGACAGTATTCCCATATTGGCCATTAAAGCAATGCCTCTCTGTGGGGTGCTGAATAACGTCTACAACTATAAACTGCCACAATGAATGCTGTCACAGAGTGCCGCCCTAGTAACGGTTTTCTGAATGTGCCTTTACCTCTGACGAGGTCCCTGAGTCACTGAAACACTTAAACATTCATGAATATTTCCTTTCTTGCTTAAAAATCTGCCACCGGAGCACAAAATGCTGCTCGATAAATCAATCTGAAACTGTTGCTGAAGCAGTCAACAGAGTTAAAACAATAAAATTCTATTTGAGCATTGCAGTGCAAGTTATTGATTTTAATCCAGTGTTCCCCCATTAATCAATCATCTTTCAGCTGCAGTAATTCCTGTTTCTTTATAGCCTGGGGTGGTCACCTGTGAGGTGAAAGGAAATTTTGTTATGCCGAAGCAGCTGAACAAGAACAAGTATTTCATGAAGAAGATTAATCTTCTTTTACTGGAAAGAAAAATATGCACTACTAACTTCATTCGGTTTGTAGACAAGCTGTGTGCTTGAGCTGAACCCAGGAAAATATAAAAAATTGATCTTTTTCTTCATCCCAGTTCTTATTCGGAGCAGAAGCTACTTTTAAACAAGCAGTCTTGTATTTAAATGCGCATTCTGTTCAGTCAGTCCACTCCTGGCTAAAGATTACTCAGGGTCAGGTGTTCCTGGTGGCACACCTGGTAGAGCGCGTACCATAGAGACCATTGTCCTCGTAAGCGGGCGGCCTGGGTTCGAATCCAACTCGGAGTCCTTTCCCGCATGTGTTCCCCTCTGTCTCCCCCTTTACTCTGTCCTATCAATAAAGCCCCAAAAATATATTTTTTTGTGAACAACTTTTTTATTGCTTTTAAAGACAGAACAAGTACAGCAGTCCGATAATATTAAAAGGTACATTACAATCAAATTGAAAATAATAGTAATAATAATAATAATAATGAAATAAATTGAAAAAAAAAGAAAAATAGGGAAAAATAAAATTAAAAATAAAAAGGGACCAGGCGACGATCCCCCACCCCCCCAACTTGGATCTCTATAAAACTCTTACAGGACATGAGAGACCATGTTCAAGTAATGCAAATAAAAATATTGATTACAGCAATTCCTTGATCTTATCTGCCATTGTTTGCCATGCTAGAATAGTATCAGCTCCAGCACCGTGCATTCTTGCCACTGAAAGCTCCAGGCCAAAAAATATCTTAAAAAAAAAAAAGATTACTCAGGGTCAGGAGGGTTACTTTAATAATGTATCTGATACAATTCCTAGTTACCGGTTAATAATCATAATCAATGATAGATTCCTTATTACATCACTGCAATAATATAATTTGATTACTCTTTGTTAAAATTATAACCCAAAAAACATGTCAATCAATAGGGTCTTCTGTTTTCAATTCCCTCAAAACTGGACGCAGCCTTGGTAGTCAAATATTGTCGGCTATTCCAACCCAGTCTCAACAATCTGCATAGAAAAAACACGACTTAACACTTCACAATTACACCAAAATCCAATGGCATATGATACACACAGACAGTGTTTTGACAAGTCATTATACATAAATGTAAGGTTTGCTGTTGTAAAAAAGTTTTGTTGAATGTAGGCTACAAAACCAAGGCAAAAAGGTGTGATAAAAGACAGTTTAAAAAGTAAATATCTCTTCCTGGTTATACTTTGTCACCACCACCACCAAAACAAAACTCTCCCGCATAATAAATAAGGCAATAAAAATAACCAGAACAGACCAACTCCCTCTGACTGAACTGTACAGTCCCACCCCCGTCACCACTCCTTCAGTCAGCTGCCATCAGGCAGATGATACAGAACCCCACTGGCCCGGAAAACATTTACAAGAAATCATTCATCCCCTCTGCAATAACTATCCTAAAGAGCACAAAATAGTCTGCACTGTTTTTATCTGTTGTTGTGAGTGAATGTGTTTGTAAGTGTGTTTTAATTTGTGATGCTGTGTCAAAGACATATTTTCATTTTTACAGTAGAACAGACAATAAAGTTATATCTTATCTTAAAAACATGGAGCAAAGTGTGGAGTGGTGTTTGAATCACATGGGACATGAACATGGTTCTGCTGGGTGAACGTTCAGGGTTTGATTGACTCATCCAGCACATTCAGCCCACCCTTAAAGTGCAACTTTTGTGCTTTTTTTTAATGCACAGTATCCTGGTCACCAGCATCAGCACCTATTTTAAATTGTAATGCTACTAGTAATCGCACTTTTTACTAAAGTCAATAGTAATCTGATTACGTCTTTTTTCCTGTAACAGTTACCTTTTTTATACCCTAATTACATAACCGTGTATGTATTCCAATACATATAGGGAACCTTTTTAATGATTGCTTCATTCATAAATCCCTTTTGAATACAATCATTTGATTCTGTGCATGTTATCTTGGACTGGGGTAAAGTGAGCCTTGGCACTCCATGATTGGATTAGCAGACCCATGCACAAGGAGGGTATAATACAGCCCAGAAATCTAATTTGATTTGGAAAGGATCGAGGAATGTAATTTGATGTTTCTTATCTTGCTTAATGCCGGACAGAGGAGAGGTGAAATAGAAAAGCGAACAGGATAGCCTATGTGAAAGCTGTATTGATCTCATACAAATTGAAATAGGCCTGTAGGCTGTTAAAAACTGCCTTTTACACATATCTCCTGTCATCAAATTAACAAGAACTCCTAAATGACAGAATAGACCATTCATCAATACCATCCATAACAACACATACAGTATGAGCATTTGCCATAAAAGACAGTTTAAACCAAAGACTGTATATAAATAATGGACATAGTGAACATGACGTCACCCGTTGGTTTGTGTACTGCCCGTTGGAAGCATCAAGTTCAGCGTTACACTCGTCGCCATCTTGTGTCACCATCTTGTGTCACCATCTTGTTTCCGATATGGGGAGCAGACCATATTTGGACTGTGGAGGAGGAGAGGGATCTGATCACTGACTACAGCCTCTCTACACCTCAACCTGACTGAGAGAAGCCGCTGCTAATTCATGTTAGTATTAACTGGAGCATTACCTGGGAAGTTCATTTTGGCTAGCAAAAAAAACAAAAACAAAACTTATGTTACTTACCCAAGAAAACTGAGCAGCGACTCCTTGGAGTGTCTGTTAGTCCAACCAAACGCTGAACAAGACATTTTTACTGAACAAAACATCCAAATAAACTGTCATTAAGTGAAAATACAGTGTGAAAAGGTCTGAGAGACCAAACTGGTAAACGCCCTTTTTTATATGTAGGATATAACGTTATATATAACTTTATTGACACAGTGCCGTGGATACGCATTGTTCTGCTTCTCTCCTGATGACGGCTCGTCTTGTTAGTGACCTGTCAATCAAAGGTAGCCACGCCCCAAATCATACGATTCTTTATCTTCTATCTTCTTTTAAATGGGGCCATTATTTACACTATTAACATTTTTAACTAGCGATTGAGACTATAGTGTTGTCCTAAAAAAATTCTAATGTAATAAATCAAGTGAGAAGTTTTTTCATTTTACATTGAAATTAATGAACAGAAATGTTTTTGCAGCCAAACTTAGCACCCGCTGGTAGAATGCAGGCTTAAGGCACTGGTTTGCCTCCTTGCTCAGACCTGGAGGTTAATTGCCTCCTGGTTTAAACAGAAAATAAATATACGTAAATGCCGGAAGTGAATTAGTTTTGGGGTGACGTGATCCCCTGTTTACTGTTATGTAAAAGTTATGTAAAAGTTAGTAAAGTTATGTAAAATTTGTTTACTTTTGTTTTCACACAGGACACAAACCCTGTTCTCCTGGGTGAAAATCTACCGTTCGTTTGACCCATCCAACTCTCCATTTAAACTCCACATTGGCGTCGATCATTACTACTACGTCCGCAAGATGGTGACGGAGGACAGGCTAAAAGGTAAAAGATGAGTCATATTCTGCTGCATGCACACACGCCTTACTAGGGATTTCCACCGGGCGCGTTACAGCAGCAGCACGGCTCCACCGCGGTTTTGCTGCGTCTTCTGCCTGGCATCAATTCACACCGGGCACGTTACAGCAGTGTCACGTCAGCTTAGCGAGCCGGTCGTATACACGCGAGATAACGAGATCACGCGACAATCCTGACCATACGGGAGACCGCAAGATCCCGTGATAAACTCTAAACTCTATTTATACAGTCTATGGATAAACTGTGTGTATAAAGTAAACAACAACAACAACAACCAACAGCTTACTTTGCTTCTCTGACGTGAAAGATCTGTTGATCTGACCATCTATCCTTATAAAAACAATATGTTATGTCATAAATTATTGCATGCTGTTCCACTTCAACAATCAGTCTCTTGTCGTCCGTGTCGCCGATCCTCTAGCCTGATTTCCACCGGGCGCGTTACTGCAGCGTCACGTCAGCGTCGCGTATGACGTTGCAAATAGGTAACACTCTAATCAATGAGAGCATTTCCATCGGGCGCTTAGCGTAACATTACTGCAGCGTCGCGTCAGCGTCTCTACGCGAGCATTAGGTAGGACTTCTATTTCTCCGCGAGAAATAGAAGGTGCCTGGTGCGATCTGCTCTGTTCTCAACAGAGCAGATCGCACCAGACAGGAAGTCCGACTCAGAATCAGCGTAAAACACTTCCGCCCCTTTCAAAATATAACACAATACGCAGTTCATGCAGCCTAAAACTACTTCACATCAACATTATGTTATGACCGGGGCACCAGATCAGCAATCAATCAATCAAAGGGTCTCAGAGGATCGGCGACACGGACGACAAGAGACTGATTGTTGAAGTGGAACATCATACAATCATTTATGACATAAGATATTGTTTTTATAAGGATAGATGGTCAGATCAACATATCTTTCACCTCAGAGAAGCAAAGTAAGTTGGTTTTTGTTGTTGTTGTTTATTTTATACACACAGTTTATCCATAGACTGTATAAATAGAGTTTAAAGTTTATCACGGGATCTTGCGGTCTCCCGTATGGTCAGGATTATCGCGTGATCTCGTTATCTCGCGTATATACGGCCGGCTCGCTAAGCTGACGTGCTGCTGCTGTAACGCGCCCGGTGTGAATTGACAGACGCAGCAAAAACGCTGTGGAGACGTGCTGCTGCTGTAACGCGTCCGGTGGAAATCCCCAGTCTGAGACCCTTTGATTGATTGATTGCTGATCTGGTGCCTCGGTCATAACATAATGTTGATGTGAAGTAGTTTTAGGCTGCATGAACTGCGTATTGTGTTTTATTTTGAAAGGGGGCGGAAGTGTTTTACATTGATTCTGAGTCCGACTTCCTGTCTGGTGCGATCTGCTCTGTTGAGATTTACGCGATTTGGCAGTGCCTCGCGGAGAAATAGAAGTCCTACCTAATGCTCGCGTAGAGACGCTGCTGAGACGCTGCTGTAACGTTACGCAGCGCGCCCGGTGGAAATGCTCTCATTGATTAGAGTGTTACCTATTTGCAACAGCGAACGCGGCGCTGACGTGACGCTGCTGTAATGCGCCCGGTGGAAATCAGGCTTTATATTGATGATCTTGAGGGGAGATCAGTCTCTATCCAACAGTGGGAGCTGTTAAGTTTTTATCAATGTAACCCAACAGCTCTTGACTAGAGAAGAAAAATAAATATGAATGTGAAATGCTTTCCATAGTATCATTATCTTGCTCATAAACATCCTCCGGTGTATAATGAGAGCTCAGACTCCCTCCCTTTATACGAGCAGTAACACCTGGCTGACACTGATTTACAAAAGGAGGTGGTATTTGAGCGGAAATAAAAAGGTCACCGCACCAGAGCTAAAGCAACATCACAGTGTGTTTTGGTCTTTCAGGCGCATCAGGAACTTGTATAGCTAAAGCACTTTTCATGGCTTCAGATAAGGCTGATGTGTGCTGCCATCCACAACTGAGGTGTTGCTTGTTAGTCAGTCATTCATTCTGTCAGTTACCTGCTATTTTGCCAATTAGCTCACCAGCCAGTCAGTCAGTGATGTGACAAATTAGTCATTATGTCAATCATTTAAGACTCTTTCAGACAAAATAAATATAAATGTGCTGGCAACTGTATATGCTGGTCTCAAGTTTTCAGAAGTGCACTCAAAGTTTGAGAAGTATTAAAAGCCCTCATTAAAACCTTCAAATTTCAAAAGACGTGATCAAATAGTACAAAAACTTGATCTAACTTGGTTGCTAGATGCTTTAAAATCTCATGGCATGACCACATAACCTCAACCCACAATATTTGTTAGATCAGAAGGTGAAAGACAATGGAGAATAAGAAATTGGACCGCAACCACACTGTGTTGGGAATATAACAATAAACAAAGCTTTTGACAACTGAAATGAAAATGTAAAATCTACACGCAAATCCATACATACTGTAAAAAATATATACAGTACTTGTAGGTTTGCAACATAGACTGTATATAAATAATGGATGTAGTTACCGTGACGTCACCCGTTGGTTTGTGGACTGCCCGTTGGAAGCATCGAGTTCAGTGTTACACTTGTCACCATCTTGCGTCACCATCTTGTTTCTGATACGGGGAGCAGACCATATTTGGACTGTGGAGGAGCGAGAGGAATCTGACAACACTGACTACAGCCTCTCTACACCTCAACCTGACTGAGAGAAGTTGCTGCTAATTCATGTTAGCATTAACTGGAGCATTAACTGGAAAATATCTTGTGCTCACCAGAAAGTATCTCGTGCTCACGGGAAACCAAAGTTTTATTTTATTTTCACCATGTCCCTTTAGGGGCTCCGTAGAAAAATGAACACACTGAACAAGACATTTTTACTGAACAGAACGTTCAAGTGAAAAGTGAAAGGGTCAAAGTTATGAGACCAAACTGGTAAACGTCCTTTTTAATGTTATATATAACTTTATTGGCATATTTATTGGCGTTGCCGTGGATACACATTGTTCTGCTTCTCTCCTGATGACGGCTCGCCTTGTTAGTGACCTGTCAATCAAAGGTAGCCGGGCCCCAAATCATATGATTCTTTTTATGATTAAATTAAAAGAATATTTTTTTACTAGCAATTGAGACCATAGTGTTGTCCTAAGAAAATTCTGAGGTAATAAATCAAGTGAGAAATTTTCTCATGTTGCATTGAAATGAATGGACAGATTTTTTTTGCAGCCAAACTTAGCACCCCTGCTGGTATTTTCGGTAGAATGTAGGCTTAAGGCACTTCCTGGTTTGCCTCCCTGCTCAGACACGGAGGTTGCCGCCTGGTCTGCAACCAGCAAATGTACTACTACTAAGATAGAAGGTAGATTACTGAGGAGGAAGTGGGAATACTCTCTGCTATATTCCAGTGGCCTTTTTACTTTTGATAGATGGATATACTGTAAACTGGCAGAAAAAGATTGTATACCCCGTATACCTGCGTTTGCCTTCCACTACAACACTGGCAGCAACTAACAAATATGTAATATTAATAAATAGTAGGATTGCAAACCAATTATTTAAAATACACTTTTTCCAACCTTTTATTTAATGCATGTAATACAATAATACAAAACTATATTATAATATAAAACAATGCCACACTAAAATCCTCTAATAGTAATGTGCTATTATATTATATCATATTAAGTATTGTATGCTGCAAAAAAGGGGGGTCTAAAAACAAGATACATCTTGCTGCATGGACGGATAATTTCACTTGACAGGATTTCTTAAATTAAGATAGTTAAATCTAGAAATTACGGAGCCCCCCAGGGGACACGGGGGGAAAAAAAAGATGGGTGAAAAAAAAAAAAAAATGATGGGTGAAAAAAAAAAAAGGACGGACTTTTGCGAGATCCCGAGTTACTTTTGCGAGATCCCGAGATAGTTTTGCGAGATCCCGAGTTAGTTTTGCGAGATCCCGAGATACTTTTGCGAGATCCCGAGTTACTTTTGCGAGATCCCGAGATAGTTTTGCGAGATCCCGAGATAGTTTTGCGAGATCCCGAGTTAGTTTTGCGAGATCCCGAGATACTGACGGAAGAAGAGGAGCAATGGAGGAGCGATATTCGCCTATTTTCCGGCCTTCTAACTGGAATTGCGTCACGAAAACCGCACCAATTTCCCACAGGATGGTTTTATTTTGTACAGAAAACTAAGACTGACATTTCACAGGCTTGATCAACTCCCCAAAATCAGCGAGTCTGGCGAAAGATTAAAGTAAGCGGGCCGAATATACGTCCTAGTGCCCAACGGCAGCCAGAGTGCTTAGGGACCGTCGTAAAAGTGCAACGTCTTTCTTTTCTATTTTTAATAACTCACTGGAAATTCATCTAATAAACACCAAACGACTTCTGATGTGTTCATGAACTCACTGTGGAGTTCCCACACCCTTTATTTTCAATACACACCTTTTCAATTCCTTTTATTCAGTGTGTACAATATTTAAGCCTTTTATTTTGTAATAGCTCTCTTGTTTTTATAGATAGCCTATCAACACCAAACCACTTCTGATGTGTTCATGAACTCATTGTGGATTTCCCACAACCCTTTATTGTCATTAAAAACTCTTTCAATTTTTTTAAAAGGCATAAGTAATCAGTATATATAATTATTTCACATCTTAGGCTTTTATTTTGTAATAGCTCACTTGATTTTATAGATATCAACACTAAACCACTTCTGATGTGTTCATGAACTCATTGTGGATTTCCCACAACCCTTTATTTTCAATAAACCCCCTTTTTTAAAGGCACAAGTAATATGTGTGTATAGTTCTTTCATATATAAGGCCTTTCTTATTTGATAGCTGTTTGAATCAGTCACAACCCTTTAGTTTCAAGCAAAACCTTTACAACTTGTTTAGATATAAGGAGCAATAAGCGTGTATATTCTATTCATACTTAAGGCTTTTATTTTTTAATAACTCACTTGTTTTTCTACATATCGACTTCAAAACACTTCTGATGTGTTCATGAACTCACTATGAAGCTTCCACAGCTTCTTGCTTTCCTTTAAAACCCTTACAAGATTCTTAGACATCATTCATTTCTTTACATTTCTCATTTTTTATTTTGACTTCACTGTTCTTTTTTTTCAAAATTGCTGCTGTTAATTCAGGTCAAGCATGCAAATTGTCATTCAAGCATGACACATACAACCTTTCAGGTAGTTTAGCATTAATTGCAAGCTGTTAAAGCAAAGTGAATAAACAAAAATATGATTACTACAGCCACAAGTATGCATCTGTACTTGACCATCAGCTCGTGATGCTTTCCAAAACAGAAAATCGAGAACAACTATAGCAAGCAATAGTGAGGAGTTAAAATACTAAGAGCAGTCTTTGTCTTTTGTTGAACATAGTCATATATAAATTGGGTTGCACAGTAATTAAATACGTAAATTACATTTTTATTCATTGTCTTACAGATGTCTTATGATTGGTGACACACTGGAAGGAATGATATCTGAAATTTAAAGTGTTTGTTTTACGACAATAAAGGATGTGGGGAATCCACAATGAATTCATGAACACATCAGAAGTGGTTTGGTGTTGATAGTTGTAAAGGTTTTGCTTGAAACTAAAGGGTTGTGACTGATTCAAACAGCTATCAAATAAGAAAGGCCTTATATATGAAAGAACTATACACACATATTACTTGTGCCTTTAAAAAAGGGGGTTTATTGAAAATAAAGGGTTGTGGGAAATCCACAATGAGTTCATGAACACATCAGAAGTGGTTTAGTGTTGATATCTATAAAATCAAGTGAGCTATTACAAAATAAAAGCCTAAGATGTGAAATAATTATATATACTGATTACTTATGCCTTTTAAAAAAATTGAAAGAGTTTTTAATGACAATAAAGGGTTGTGGGAAATCCACAATGAGTTCATGAACACATCAGAAGTGGTTTGGTGTTGATAGGCTATCTATAAAAACAAGAGAGCTATTACAAAATAAAAGGCTTAAATATTGTACACACTGAATAAAAGGAATTGAAAAGGTGTGTATTGAAAATAAAGGGTGTGGGAAGTCCACAGTGAGTTCATGAACACATCAGAAGTCGTTTGGTGTTTATTAGATGAATTTCCAGTGAGTTATTAAAAATAGAAAAGAAAGACGTTGCACTTTTGCGACGGTCCCTAAGCACTCTGGCTGCCGTTGGGCACTAGGACGTATATTCGGCCCGCTTACTTTAATCTTTCGCCAGACTCGCTGATTTTGGGGAGTTGATCAAGCCTGTGAAATGTCAGTCTTAGTTTTCTGTACAAAATAAAACCATCCTGGGGGAAATTGGTGCGGTTTTCGTGACGCTATTCCAGTTAGAAGGCCGGAAAATAGGCGAATATCGCTCCTCCATTGCTCCTCTTCTTCCGTCAGTATCTCGGGATCTCGCAAAACTATCTCGGGATCTCGCAAAAGTAACTCGGGATCTCGCAAAAGTATCTCGGGATCTCGCAAAACTAACTCGGGATCTCGCAAAAGTATCTCGGGATCTCGCAAAAGTAACTCGGGATCTCGCAAAAGTCCGTCCTTTTTTTTTTTTTACCCATCATTTTTTTTTTTTTTTCACCCATCTTTTTTTTCCCCCCGTGTCCCCTGGGGGGCTCCGTAAGAAATAAGCATGTTGAATGCTTAAAATAAGAAATAAGCTCTTAAAACAAAATAAACTATCTAACACTTCTAAATCTAAAGTTTTTTTTTATCTTGGTAATAATTTGTAGTGCACTCTGTTTGGGCCAGTTCATCGCTGCTTGCAGCTTTAATTTATCTTGTTTTAGTCAATTTCTTATTTTGAGCATACAAAATGCTTATTTCTAGATTTAATAATCTTAATTTAAGAAATCTTGTCAAGTGAAATTATGTGTCCATGCAGCAAGATAATTTCCCTCAGATTTAGTGTTTTCATCTTGTTTTTAGACACTCCTTTTTGCAGTGCATTTTATGTGTCGGGGTCTTAATTGAATGAATGAGGATGAAACTAAATATGTGACATTGTTTATGTAGGGGCAACCTTTTATGTATTTGTCAATGTGTGTCTCAGAGTGTAGGGATAAACTGACCGGTTGTCTGGGGAACAATAATAATCTTGTTTATATCATTAATAAATGCATTTATGTATTATTAAACAACAAGCAACCAGGTGGCTATATAACAGTAAAATATAAATCTACATTTTGTCAATTTTTGACAAATTGTAAATAACTGAATCTAGATATTGCCTGTCCCATGGAGCTGCTAAGATCTAGTAGCAATAGTGACCATTATCATGTTCAGTTTCTCATGTTTATATTAACCAGATTCCATGCTTCAGAATTAAACAAGATACAGTTGAGTTTGCAGAGAAGTCTTCATCTCTTAATACATTATATTTGTTAACTAACGGATCTCTTCCTCTCATACACGTCTAATCATAAACTCTGTATCTTATCTATGGTCGCTCACACTGACATTCACCTCAGCATAACCAATAAATAGCAGAAAAACACACAGGGCCTCGGATTAGATCTTGAAAAATATGTTTTGTTCTGTCGTAAATGTTACGTTTAATGTAAAGTTTAAAAACTTAAAACATTGAATGAGCAGACTTGCTGAGATCTGTGTCAAATAAATGATGATTTCTTGGATTCTTTGTCCTTTTGAAAAAGTACAATAATCAAAGAATTACCTCAGCTTTCATTCGTGCTTGATTATAAATAAGGCAGCAGAATTCTTAATTTTCCCCAACAACTGAAAAAACGTGTGATTTTAGTGAAAAGCAGGGCAAGCATAGTTAATTAAGCTTACTAGGCTGATCTACAAAGTTTTAAAATCCCTCACTCAATCCAAGTGCCTGCCCTCATACAGCACTTTAAATATCACATGAGGGCTGCAGCTCTGTCCCTAAAGGTCATGTTTGGATAAAGTAAGACACCCATGCACTGCAAAAAAAGAAAAGTTGGGTGAACTCAAAATTTCAAGGCAACAAACTTCGATAAAATTTTCAGTTGGACAATTAAACTAAATATTTTAAGTTTTGTTTTTGAGTTTGCTCAACTCTGAATTTCTCTGACACGATTGTAACGCCATTATGAATGTCAGCTAATGTTGTGACCACAATTTTGAGTTAGCATTGATACGCTAATGGCTACTCTTGTAGCTGTAACAAGCAGCGCCGCTAGCATCAGTTAGCAGCTAGCATCAGTTAACAGCTAGCATCAGTTAGCCGCTAGCATCAGTTAGTCACTAGCATCAGTTAGCAACTAGCATCAGTTAGCCGCTAGCATCAGTTAGCCACTAGCTTTCGCTAATGACCGAATTTCACAACAAAGAAATAAGAGTTAGCAGAATATTGTCCCTTGTTGTGAGCCCCAACTTAAAGATATAAGTAACAACAACTCAAAAACTTGTTTTTGAGCAGACAACTGGCTTCCTTTGTTGTGCTAACTTACATTATTGCCCTAAATGTCAGTAATTTATATTTCTAAGTTTTACCAAATTAAATCACTGTTTTAGGCCAAAAAATACAAGTTGGCTTTTTTGCAGTGTGGGAGACCCATATTTGAATCCAGTAATGTCTACTCACTCATTCACCTACGCTATAAACTTGCCAAGGCTGCCTCTTGTCAACAAGCTGTATTTTCCATGGTAGACAGTACAGCTGCACTATATAGAGCGCAGGGCATGACAGCCTTGTGCAGGTCATTTATATTGTGCAGCCAAGCTCATTAACTCAGAGCCTAATGTTTGTTTGTTTGAGCTTGTTCCATTTGATCCCCATTAAAATGCTGTTCCAATCCAATTGGACCTTTCCGAGCTGCCAATGGGGGCTGCCAATATTAATGCACTGCACCGACTGTTAGGGGAAAACAGAAAAGTATGACTGCGAGAGGCTTTAATGTCACAAAATGCCATATCACAGGAAGAGTTCTGATACAGTATATATCAAAGTCTTTTTTGATTCCCTTTCTTTTTTCATCATCTTTTTATAACATGTCTTTGATAGTTTGAGAAGAAGGCTGAGGCTCGACTCCTAGGACACTCTCTCTGAGTGTCCTCCACTGACAGGCACAGCGACCTTGTCACATTTTTTTAACAGCTTTTTGACCACAGGCTGTAATTATTTAATGAGAGTCCAAGTGTAGCCTGATCTGACCCCGCCTCACGCCTTTCCTCCCATGTACGATATCTCCGCTTGGATCTTTACTTGCTCTATTGGTTCATCCACTGTCTCTTGTGGTCTGACTGCCTGCCTGCCTGTCTGACTGACTGACTGATCAATCCAGCTGAATGACTGACCAATCAATCCACCAAGTGACTGACTGACAGACATTATGCCCTTTTCTTTACTGTCAAGGTTAAATTGTAGAGATAAAGAGCCAAAAATCAAGTTCACCTTTAGGTCTAATTCAGTTGCTCGTTGCCAGTTTTAAAGCTGAAGACGGTGCTGCCATGCAACAAAAAATCTAATAAATAGATTTGAGCCAGAGGCAAATTATCAAATAAAAGCATGTTTTCATTATTGCTTTCCTTACTACAGGCTGCACTGTATCTGTTGAGGATTTTATTTATTAGCATTTGTGAAGAAACAAGAGTTCAGAGTCATGCTAGCAGCCCTGTGAGGTTATTCTTACACACAGCAGTCCTTTAAGCTTAATGCTAATGTCAGCATTCTTACATGTTCAAAGTGACAATGCTGATGATACACAGATATAATATTTACTACATCGGTAGTTAAGTGGGTAAGCAGGCTAACAAATTAAAAGTGAGGGTTTTGGGAATGTCATTAGTTAAGCAGGTACAGTATACAGCAGTAATTATCCAATTGTCAAATCTAAAACATGAAGTGCTGCATGTAAAGTCAGGATATCAATGTTATTCACAATCGTCATCTCTGCACTATAAATATGTACACTATTTCATGGAATTCCATTGAATAGTAAATATAGCGAAGTAAAAAAAGAAGAATGAATAGGGATCTCCGAAGTCCCATTTTATGGCAATTTGTCCAATAGCCAAATTATCCATTCAAATCCACAAAATACTGTACATATTTATAGAGCTGACAGGATGAATGTCCTGTCAGCTCTATAAATATGTACAGTATTTTGTGGGATTGAATGGATTAATACATTTCATAACTTTGTTTCTTTAGAGTCGTCACCTTTTGCTTCGATGGCCTCAAACACATTAAGAAGGCAAGAAATTCTACAAATTAACTCTTGACAAGGTACACCTGTTAACTGAAAACTATTCCAGGTGAGCAGCTCATGAATCTGAGTGAAAGAATTCAGAAGTGTGCAAAGCTGTCATCAAAGCAAGAGGTGACTACTTTGAGTGTTCAAGTATCACTGCTATCCTTGAGGACGACGTTTCTGCTATGTAACCTTTGTAATTCTGCCCACTCTACAATAGTTCTTGCAATGTTGCCTTTAAATTCTATTTTCCCTGACTTGCTGTAGGTTGAGGACAAAGGGGTGTCCTGATCAACCTTCTGTTTTACATTTTACTGCGTTTTTATCAGACAGTGGATAGTAGAGAACTGTCAGGAAATAAGAGGGGAAGACGTGGGAAACAACATAGAAACATGGGTGTATTAAAAGCACTGGATACCAGACTCCAATGATATCCATTCAACTTGAGTTAAAGAGTGCATAAAGCAAAAAACGATTTCTAGCTTATAGGATGAAATGAGGTCCTGACAGGCCTAATTGAAATGTAAATCTTACCTGGATCAATAAAAATGCAAATTTGTAAGCACTGGCAGCGAGAGCTAACTTAGCTAGCAAGCAAGAATCAATTACTTTGCCATTCAATGATACTGTCCTGTCTGCAGATAATGGCATCTTTTGTTTTTCTCCATGGAAGTTATGGTGACCAAAGTAATTAAAATATGAGAGGTTTTGAAGTGCTACTCTCCAAGATGACCAGAAGAATAAATCCCACTGTACTCCTGGCTCTAAGCCTGCTACCTGTAAATCTGTGACCAGTTGTTTTGTGCTACGTACTATAACCATGATGATGTTCTGAGACAGGCGACGCAACACAAGATAAAATACCACGGAAATTGGATCAGGTGCCATGATCTTAGCACTTTTCTTGCCAAGAAGCAAGCTCCATTTAATCCAGTGAACAGTGTCCTTTGTGTAGAAGCAGGGCTTTCTCATAAAGACATAGTTTTTATGGGAAAGCATTGAAATGGGAAAAATCTGGCTTAAACAGGACAGAAACCTGCTTGATTTACCAGAAGAGGGGAAGATTTTTTATAAACAGTCCATAAGCACTGATTAGTTTAGTTTTGATCAAACACCCTTCAGTACTTGTGATGGCGCTCATGGGTTTTTGAGCTGTGTCCTGATCCTGGTGTTATTGCCATGCTGTATTGGGCATCTAATACAATATTCCTCGCATCAGCTTTTAGAAGACAAAAACGTCATAATGAAAGTTATAACACATTCAAAAAGTTTGTTAAATAAAGGCTAAAGTTGGTGTTATTCTTTGTTTTTCTTATTGTCAACATATCACATAAACAAAAACCAACAAAGCTACACCATGGCATTCAACTGCTCATTAACGCAAATATCTAATCAGCTAATGGCAGCAACTCAATGCATTTAGACATGTAGACATGGTGAAGACGAGCTGCTGAAGTTCAAAGCAAGCATCAGAACAGGGAAGAAAGATGATTTAAGTGTCTTTGAACGTGGCATGGTTGTTGTTCCCAGATGGGCTGGTCTGAGTATTTCACAAACTGCTGATCTAACAACCATCTCTTGGGTTTACAGAGAATGGTCTGAAAATGAGAAAATGTCCAGTGAACCTTACTGCCTTGTTGATGCCAAAGGTCAGAGGAGAATGGCTAGGCTGGTTTAACAGTAACTCTAACCACTTGTTACAACCAAGGTATCCAGAAGAGCATCTCTCTTTCTTGACTTCATCCTCGCTTGTGTTGTATTTTCTCTCAAATGTACGTTGCTTTGGATAAAAGCATCTGCTAAATGCATCTTAGATTGTAGAGTGTCCCAACGCACAACATGTCCAACCTTGAAGCAGCAGAAGACCACAACGCCACTTCATTAGGTACACCCTGCTGGCTAATAAAGTGGCCGCTGAGGGTATACTGTAAATAAGTTCTTCAAAATATAAAAGTGGGGCAATTGGATCAAACAGCTGGGCACTGATAGCCAGGCTAACACCAGACTAATCACAAATGAGATTAGTCTGAAAACCAGCCGTTCATTTCTCCGTGGAGGAGGCGTGGTTTACGATCCAGTGGAGCCGTTTATTGGGCGCTTAGAATGTCTATCAAAAGCGCCTGTACGTAGCTCTTAGCCAATCGTATCAGTTATACTAGATGACGTATGGCGAGCGACAGAAATTGATGTTTGTTGTGTGTGTGTCTGTGAGAGACTGTTGCTTGCTGCTTTGCTCCTCCAGTAGTGGGGCTAGTAGCGCCGCTAATAGCTCCGCTAGTGGTGCTAGTTGGTAGATTAGTAGATTAGACTTTTCCCAAATCCTGTCGGAAGCAAGGCTAAAACATCCTTTTTCGTGGTGAAACAGAAGTGTAAAGTCAAACGTTGTTCTTCTTTTAAAATCAACTTTCGCTCTAAACTATTTAAAACACCATCTACAGCTAAAGAGAGTTTCGCGTCTGCTGCAGCCATGTTGGATCCGTAAGAAAACTACAAAACTACATGCTTCAGTCTGCTGAGTAGTACGCGTCATCGTCTTGCCGTCCCTCCCCGTTCTGTGATTGGATCCCTAAAACAGGGCTAAGAAACCTCTCTGGTTTCCAGACTGCCTGGAGGTTTGAAATGAAATTCGAGCGCGCAAGGCAGTATGGGTATACCCAGGCTAGGGCACTGAAGTTTACAGCAACACTACTACATTTGAAGCACACATGGGCATTTGTTTGGGGCAATTTTTTCGGTGCTGCTCTTGTGAGTATTTCCAGCAGCAGGACAGTTAAAGTGGCACTGATGCAAAATGAAGTACAGTGTTAAAAATCATGTAACACAGTGCAGTCTCCACCCACCTGTTTTTATGCACAATTTAATGGTAGATAAAAATTTAAAAAATCAGTGGAAATGCTGAGAATTGCATGGCTGAGGAGGAAAAGTTGAAAGAAAATGCAATTATGGAATCAGACTAAATAAGTCGCAATTTACATGAAGCATGTTAAATGTTTAATGTTAACTTTGCACTGTACTGGAGAAACAGATGATACAGATGAAAACATTGAATATTTGTGGACAAATGAGAAACGGTAATTTTTCTCGAATGACACATGATAAATGGACTGCTCATTTATAGCACTTTTCTCATCATACTGACCACTCAAAGCAATTTTGCGCTTCAGACCATCATTCACCCATTCACACACATTTATACACTGGTGGCTGAGGCTACCCTACAAGGTGCCATCTGTTCATTAGTAAATATGCATTAATTATCTGATGATATAGCAATGGGAACAATTTGGGGTTCAGTACCGAAGATACTTCGACATGCAGACTGCCATGGTCAGGGATCGAAGTAGACCTTCCCATCAGTGTGTGATCCAAGCCATAGCCACCCAGATGTTAGAACATTATCCTTTATCATCCTTTAATGACCAAGGACACCCATTCACCTGACCTTTATAAAATTCTGTATTTGCAAATTACGAAATCCAAGACCACTGAATTTTTAATATGTATCTTCAGCTAAGGTTCAGCCACTCCCATGAATTCAACCTGCTCCTAACTTCTCTGTCTGTTAATATTTATTTTTCAAAACTGTACAGATGAAAGATACCTTACTATCATGAGTCTTAATAACCCAGTATTATTTAAAAAATCCTTCATAAAAAAAACATCCCATTCCAGACATTTTCATGTGTTCCCAAGCAATGTCTTGCATTTATCCCAATGGCATGTGATGATCACACCATTACCCACAAGTATAATTAATAGAATTACTATGTTTTTCTAATCAATATATTTCGTGGGACATTTTTTAGCATTATACATTATAATTACCCTGGATCAGTTGCTGTAAATGAAGATCATTATTACTTGGTTTCTCTGTGGTAACCTATCTCATTACCATGATTTCACAAATGTACAGCATGGCATCCAAATGATATATTCATCACAATGTGTATGCATTCACACATGCCAAACATACTCCTCTGTGTGCACAATACATTGACATGCATATTCATAGTTCCACTAAGAGAGGCGAGGGAGAAAAGAGACGTGTGTATGTGCGAGAGAATGTGAGACAGCAATCAACCAGCGAGCCAAACAGGAAGGTGTGTGAGAACAGTTTCCTGGCTGTGTGGAGACATTGTGGGCTGCTCAGCACCAGAGGTCTGAACAGATGGATTTGATAGGGTGCACCGGAAGGTTTTTGGGGACAGAGTAGTCCTGATGTTCATAGCTGACTCAACCACTGGGGGGTTTGCCATATGAAAGACCAGAGGAACTGGGAGAATGGCAAAAAAGGAAATATGTGTGTGTTTTTGTCTGTGTTGACTGTGTGAAGGGTAAAATGGTCACATCTTTTTCCCCACTGTTTGCCATGTTTTAGCTGTCAAACAGCAGGCCACGATTATGAAAAAGCAATTATGATCTGTCTGACTGAGCACATCACTGAAAGTGCCGGCAACCAACAAAATGAGTTCCAGTCCAAATGGAGGGGGTGACACAGCACTAGTCATAGTAATAAGAGGTGTTATGTGAATCCCCCACAAACTCATTGTTCGCTGTACATCCATCATTCATTCAGTGATAGTGGGGCACTGCAACAAAACTGCCACCACTGACAGAGAAAATATGGAAGGAATAAACATGATTCACATCAAAAAGGTTTTGAGAAGTTTGGGTAGTGGCATTACTATCAATGATTTAGCCTCTGGAGGCCCATGTGAAGCCTACCTTATGTCAAACAGGTCAACTCATTAGCAAAATATTGTTAAAAATGTAACAGAAAAAAGATAAAATATTACTTGGAGAAACATGGGAGAAATTAATTAGGTTGGTTGTGAACAGAGTGCATCAAACTGTGTCCAGCCCCCATGTGGATATATTTGAAATGTCTACATTTCCTGGAGCTTTTCTAAAAAAATTGGATAAAATCATATCAAAATTTGTATGGCAAAATAAGAAGGCAAGAATTAAATACAAGACGCTTCTCAATAAGAAAGAGAAGGGAGGGCTGAACTTGCCTAACTTAAGAAACTACTATTGGGCAGCTCAACTTAGAGCCTTAGTTATGTGGATCACTAAAGAGAAAGATTCATTGTGGGTGGAGATGAAACAAAATGCATGTCAACAAGTATCTTTAGAATCACTCCCATTTTTGAATGTAAAGGCTTGGAGGAAACTCAGCATGGGCAATGAATGGATCAGGGGAACAATGAAAATCTGGTCAGCAGTACGAAAGAGGCTGAAAATGTCAAATTCTGTAAGTAGGGCCACAATAATAGCAAAGAACCCAGATTTTGTACCATCTACCATAGATTCGGGATTTAACAAATGGGCTACCAAGGGGCTAATATATATAGACCAAATGTTTCAGGGACAAACATTGAAATCATTTACACAAATCCAGAAAGATTTTAACCTACCAGCTAATGATTTCTATACATTTTTACAGCTAAGAGACTATTTACAAAAACACCAGGAATGGGAGAACATTTGTAAGACACCTTCTAAATTAGAGGAAGTGTTGTGGTCATTTCCAGAGAATAAGTCAAAGAAAGGGATTATAGCAAAAATTTATAAAGCACTACAACATGAATCTAATGACAACAACTTAGACATCAAAGAAAAATGGGAGCTGGAAGCCAACATTATAATATCAGATGAACATTGGGAGGAAACATTTAAAGAGGGACACAAATTAACAAATAGCCCATCATGGAGGGAATTTGATTGGAAAATCAAAATGCGCTACTTCAACACTCCGGTTATTACATCAAAATACAGCAATACAACTGATCTATGCTGGAGGGAGTGTGGAGCGGTGGGTGATACTACCCATATATTTTGGGATTGCCCAAAAATAAAAGATTACTGGGGGAATATTCAGAAGGAAATTAAACAAATGATGGGTATTAACCTCCCTATGGAACCAGCACTGTACATTTTGGGCATAACACCTGATAGCATGACAGACAAGAGCTCTAAATATTTACTAAGAATCCTGCTGCTGATCGCAAAAAAGACAATAACAACTTCCTGGTTGAAACCACAACCTCCAAGTATAACACAATGGAGAGACAGGGTAAAAAAGGTGTTTATTATGGAGAAAATCACAGCAAGACTACAGTTGAAGTCAGGCCTGTTTGATAAAAGGTGGTCATTATTAAAACAAGCAATGCCAAAACTCTAATCACCTCCACTTCTTTTTTTTTTTTCTCTATTTGTACTGTGTTTTGTTCTTCTAGCTTGTAACTGCTCGTACTTTGTACTGTAGATTTACATTCTGTACTGTTATTTATTTATTTACTTATTTTGTGCTTGAACAGTACCCCTACTAGGGCAGAGTGTTGAGCAGGGCGAGTGCAACTGTGTACAATGCACATCTCCTCTATGTGTGTCAGATATGTGTTTGTTTATATGTATGTATATGTCAAATAAAAAATAAGTTCAAAAAAAAAAAAAAAAATGTAACAGAAAAAAGATAAAATATTACTTGGAGAAACATGGGAGAAATTAATTAGGTTGGTTGTGAACAGAGTGCATCAAACTGTGTCCAGCCCCCATGTGGATATATTTGAAATGTCTACATTTGTTTCTTCCACCCACACCCATGTGTTTCTCTCCGCCCCCGAAACAGCACATTTCAGAAGTGCACTATGTCTTAATTGAAAATAGAGGTCTTGTCCTTACTTGACAGTCTACAGTCATGTTAGGGGCTCAGAAGTATTGTACACAGCAGTGCTTTGAGGTCAATGTTGACATGGGCAATGCCATGGTCTTCATCCTAGTTTAGTGTGTTAGCATACCAACATTGGCTGATCACTGTTGGCATGTTAATATTTGCTAATTAACGCTGAACCAACTTAAGCTACAGCTGAATAAACTGTAAAGTACTGTTGAAGATTAATGTGTTTGCCCTCATATTTAATCACAACAATGTCACGTTGTAGCAGGGTTCAAATAACCATTTGTGTGTTAACGCCATCACAGTAATCCAATTGCATTTGGTAGCTACATTCGTTGAGCACACTAGCATTTACCCAATTCATCCCAACAGGGAAAATGGATATCTGTGCCATTCATGGCAATCCATCCAATATTTATTGCTTCATTTCAGTCCAAACAAGTGACTGCTGGTGGAACTACAGTAAAAGTTAGCGTACCACCAAGACTCTGAGAATGACATACTACTGATGCCCAAATCAAGCTTCATCAACCATTTACTTTATTTTCTGAGCTCAATAGATGGCACTCCCTGAGCCTTTGTCCTTCAAACAGAGCAGCATCTAGTGGGGTCAACAAATACAACTCATGAGTCAATGAGCTTAATTTTGGCATCACTAATTTGTACCTAAATTTGTGTCAATC
This sequence comes from Centropristis striata, assembly GCF_030273125.1. Lineage (NCBI taxonomy): Eukaryota > Metazoa > Chordata > Actinopteri > Perciformes > Serranidae > Centropristis > Centropristis striata. The sequence continues at coordinate 9,575,412 of NC_081517.1, forward strand.
TATGTAGTAATTACAGTGGGTTATTACAAACATAAGTAATTTAAAATCCTCTGAGAACCATGAATGTATGAAAATATCATAGTAATCCACCCAACAGTTATCAAGCTAATTTTATGTGAGCTACAGTGGTGGATTTAATGCCTGCCATTGCAAAATTACACAGCTAGTGTGGCTGAAATACATTCAGCTAATTTTAATATATAGCATTTCACTTGGCAAACATTCACAAAAACATTTGGGTTTTGGTCTCAGTGTAATTCAGAACATTATAACAATATACCTGATCATATTATATATTGTCTTTTTCTTGTTTTTGCTTATGTGGACAGTTTTTGTGCTGCTTTTTTCTGCTGACCCAACACATTTTCATACCAACTCTGTGTCTGATGAGTTGGGAGGGAGACCGAGCTGGTTGGTCTTCTAAACTGTCAGTCATATCCTGCCAGGAATCCTGGAAACTCATGGGTGTGTAATGCCCAGTGTGTGCCATGACCCTATTTAAAAATGGTTCACTATCCAGTAAAACCAGATCAATAGCTGTAATTATTTGTGTGTCATTAAATGTGATGGACTGACTCTGGGTGTCACAGATGTGGCCTTTGGTATATTTTACATTTGAATATGAACACATGCACAAACAAGCAACTCATTAATGCATAGGTTTACTATCTTCAAACCAGAGGCCAAAATTTGTTGAATATCTGCCTCATTTTACACAGTTTGTGTGTTTGTTAGTCAATGATATTTCAGCAATAACGTTTGACATAAATGTAGAAGGTTCAACTCATATGTGAACTGCCAGTCATTGTAAAGTCAGCTAAAACAGCTCAAACAGCCCTGCAGGCGGTCACTCTGGTCTGGTAATAAGGAAGAAGTTTTGAGTTTGATGGTGGAATGAAAACGCGCAGTTCCCTTGGCTACAGCTACACAATCTCTCCCAGACCTCTTCACTCTCTTCTATGTGATCTTAACTTTTGCTGCAAGTATGTCCAGCCTTCAGCTTTAACCCAGCATGCTTCAGGGTCCAGTTGTGCTCACTCTCATCTGCAACACCATATTCCGTTGGAAGCCAACTGCTATCGTTCACCCTCGGGGACTACTGCTTGTGCCCTCAGCTACTGATTAGCATGGCGGCTGTTATCTGCCTAGCTTCTCAGGAAGAGAGGACATAAAAAACAGCAGGGGAGGCTGACCTCAGGCTCTTTACTCACCAACCAGCACCCCCTGAGCACTTCTCACCTCCCCCAAACACGCCCCGTTTGAAGATCTCATTATAATAAGTGTGGAGCAAGCTAAGGAGGAGGAGAACACCTGCTGGTGGCCCTGCAGAAAGGTGGGCTTCATCTTTATAATCACAACTTGACATTACATGACAGGTTCAAAAAGAATGACACAAGGGAGGCAAGCCACTTAGTTGTTGTTTTTTTTTTGCATCAGGTAGCCAGTGAGCTCCAGCTGATTACACCAATTAATATTTTATGAGACTTTTGAGATTCCTTTCAGAGTGGAATGATGCACATCAAGTTATTTTAAGAAGCCATTAACATCAGCACAATGAAACTACAACTACAGTTACTTTAGAGTGTATGGAGAAACATTTTTTTTTTACAATGTGGTATAGCCTGACCATCAAAACTCGACTCATAATAAAGCAACTTCAATTAACTTAACATCACTTATAGACAGCTGATGTACTGATGTAGCACAGCTACACACTGATGTCCAACAGAACCAAAGCCCATAAACAATAGAACTTCCCTTCAGCAAGATTCAATCTGGGTTTCGGCTGTACCAATCCTCCAGGTAAATCCAGTACCTCTACTGAAAAGCAGGTATGTGACAAAGTTAATCTTTGCTGCAGTCGCATAGAAACACTTTCATGTAGACTGCAACACAACATATACAGTACATGTATCTGCCCCCTTAATGAACAGATTGCAAACAAAATACATCAGTTACTCAAACTACTGTACAGCTGTGGAACTTTTACTGATGGTCATTGAAAAATGTTTGCTACAGAGCTTGTTTCTGAGTATATGACTAGACATAGCTAATACTGGCAACTGGCAGTTTCAGAGGATCAGTCTCGTTTTTACCAAGTCTATCTCTCTAGCAAAGACAGATGGTCTCGCTCAATCCTGACCTCTGAAATAAACAACGACTGGTCCTGGTCTGACCCTTTACTAGAGGTCCTTCAGCACACGCCACACTTTATTATACTTTTTCCCCTTTGCTTGTAATGACTGGATGGATGTTTCATTCAGCCAATCAGAGGTGGTGGAGGGCAGGTCTTGCCTTAAATTCTCAGTTGTCAAACACAATTTGCTGTAATTAACATTAATAATGGCTTAATTCCATTTAGATGTGCCAGTGCCAGGCCCCTATCTGTACTATCTCTCTACACAGCCCAATAGCAAACCTAAATGGAATTGAGCCATCCGCATGTAATCAGTTCCACCTTTGTGAAAAGTCTACTAAAAGTAGAAAGTCTACTAAAAATAAGTCATTCTTGTACAAGAAGCCTGGTTTCATACACAACTTTATGACAAGGTTATCTGTAAGTGTTTTGACAGAAGGTATTTATAATAAAGGGTTTTCAGAAGCAGCATCATCTCCTGCACATTTTTAGTTGATGTAATTTGTGCTTTCAGCCTTGAACAACAGTTTTAATTTAGGCTTTTCAGCCCTTATCTGTCTGAGGCTTTTGCAGAATGTTTAAGGCCACCACTGTCATCAACTCTTAGACACAATAGATTCATTTTAAGAGCTTTTTGTCATAACACTTGCTGATGTGTCTGATGTCAGAGGCTGTTTAACGCTGGGTGAAAATGATGCTTTATTCGTGGGATGATCATCAGCTGCAGGGGTCAGTTTTGAACTTTATTGATATTTTCAAAGGTCTGACAACCCATGTAAAACATCAGCACGTTTAAATGACAGAATTTTCACTAGCACTGTACTTTTCATTTTAACATGTGTTGATGTCCACGTTTTATCATTTTCTCTCACTTCACTATCATTTTGGCTGTGTTTTGCTCTCCACCAATGTCTAAGAGAAACATTTAAATTTCAGCTGCTAAATGTGCGATCAACTTCCCTGGCTAATTGCTAACATTGAATGTCTTCTGTTGGTGCTGGGTACTATTTTGCTGAAAACAGCCATATGCTGCTGAGAGCTATGAGACTGAATCAAACCATAAATGTTCTGTAATACTAAAACAACGCGCTAAAGGAGGCTAAAAAGCTCAGTAACGCTGAGGAGAACTGCACAACTGGATCATAATAAGTAATTCATGACACATCTGACAGTCTTTTGCTTTAACTTACCATTACGAAGCAAATTTTGATTGCACAATGTAAACCTAATGGTGCAATCTGTGTTTAGATGTGTTCTCTATAAGCTTTGCTTGTACTGTGCAAATCTGGCTGCCCCCTGGTCAGGAAAATTAGGGCTCAATTTACGGCACAAAGCAATAATCCTATACTTATAAGGGTAGTAAAATTGAACATTGAGGCTCAGTAGTCTGAACCAGGACTGCATTCATTTCAGCCTTTGTTCTTTTCTTTTCTAATAAAAGCTTACCTGAGAACATTTTGCCATAAAGAAACCAAACAAAATAGCTTGGAACTAATAAAAAAGCTCACAACTCAATAAAATAACTTATAGTATCTAATCCCAGGTAATCAAACAATGGAGCATTGAGATGGAGGTTAAAATGGGATTCTTATGGGTTTTATGGCTGTACAACATCAGGAAAATCAGACCCTACCTGACCGAGCAGTCAACACAACTCCTGGTTCAGGCACTTGTGTTTAGACTACTGCAACTCTACTGGCGGATCTTCCTGCTGCACCACCAAGCCTCTGCAGATGATCCAGAACTCGGCTGCACGTCTGGTCTTCGACCAGCCCAGGAGAGCACATGTCACTCCGCTCCTCATCTCTCTGCACTGGCTCCCAGTCACAGCCCGCATCAAATTCAAAGCCTTGTCTCTTGCCTACAAAATAGTGAAGGGCACAGCCCTTCTTATCTCAACTCCTTTGTTCAGGTCCACAAACCCTCCCGTCCACAACGCTCCTCGAGTGAAAGACGTCTGGCTCGTCCACCACTGAAGGCCTCTACGTCTCAAACCAGACTCTTCTTCTCTGTAGTACCTCAGTGGTGTAACAAACTTCCAAACTCCATCCGATCTGCTGAGTCCTTCTCAATCTTTAAGAAGAGACTGAAGACCAACTCTTTACTGAACACCTTCGCTCTTGATCTACACTGACGACTACGACAAGTATCGCACTGACCGATCTTGCGACCTATAAAGCACTTGTGTCCTAATGGACTGGAACTTAACCCATTGACGCCTAAAACACCTGTAAAACCTCTGGGCGATTTTAAAATAACCCCCTAAAACCTGAAGTTTTTCTGGAAATTCAACAGAAGTGTCAATGCTTTTACTAGATAATAGATTTTTCAGCCTCTGTAGCAGATAGAAATGAAATTCAAAAAGTATTTGAGAGCTTATACAAATACTACAAAACGACATATCCGCTTTCCAGGCTTCAATGGGTTAACCCACGGCACTTACTCTTGCTATGTTTCTTGACTTCATCCTTGCTTGTGTTGAATTACTCTCATTTGTACGTCGCTTTGGATAAAAGCATCTGCTAATTTTTTTTTGTTGTTGCTTTGGACTGTAGCCTGGTTGGTAGTGATAACCCTGTTGCTAACCCTAAAAAGACCCAGGAGCTACAAGAAGCCAGGCAAAACTAATTTTACTAACTAAAAGAACCAGCAAGAAGAGCAGCTTGGAGTCTGTCTTGCAGCTTTTTATTTCCTGGATTTACTCTCATCCAGCAGGCCCTTGCTCAGACACTCTCTCCTTTTCTTTTATCTTCCTTCAACATCCTCTTTGGTGTCTTTGCATCTGCCATGTTTATTGTAGAGAATGCTGAACCTGGTTCACTGGTCATCAGTGTCTTTTCTGATTCCCTCCTGTTCTGGGCATGAAAACCTACTCCTCTTAGCAGGGGGGTGACTAGTTGTGTGTTGCCACTTTAACACAAGAATGTGTTAATTAGTGCGGCTTTAAAGTAACTAAATTGATGAAGTGAAAACATTCCATCTACTTCTAATTTTCAAATGTTGGCTGTAATATCACATGAATTTCATATATCACGTTCTCTCTGTGACTCCTACAAGAATCCATTACCTCCTGACAGATCTGAGGGTAACCATTTTTCGGTTTGTTTCTCTGCTCAATTTAAAGCCATCCTTCTGTCTTTTCTGTGTTTCCAGCTGTGATTGGTGTAGATGAGGTTGGCTGACTTGGTTCGGAAAGGAAAGGGAGGGGATTCTGAATAACAGAAAAAGCTTATCACAAAAGCTGATCAGCGAGGAGGAGTTTAGCGCTCTACTGACTTGCTTTTTCTCCCCCTTTGCTAGTTTTTCTAAAGAGCAAACACAGCATTGTCTCTTGTAATTGGCTTTTTTTTTTATACATCTGGCTGGGTGTGAGCTAGCACTTTGCTAACAAATTTGTTGCGGAGTTAAAAGCAGAACAGAAGTGTTACCATGTAACTTGCATGAATGTATACATTTTTAATATATGACCCTTTCAAAAGACATTGACATCCTGGCTCAACATTAAAGAAAGATGATTTCTGTCTTCTCAAGTCCTTTCTACCAATTTGTCAGGTGTCAGCCCCTGCTCATGTCAGCCTCTCATATTTCACTCTTCATTTAACAATTAGCCTTCACCCAGTCCTGCGACAGGATGTCAATAGGTCTTTCTGGAGATGCTAACAAATTCTGCCTCAGCTGTACACTCTCAACAAAACGGGGGAAAAACATCCTGTCATATTCCTCTTTCCCCCTCTTTACTCTAATTTTTTTAACCATGGCTATTGAATTCCCAGCTTGCTCCTACTTTACGCCCTGTCAAAAAGCGTCATCCTCAGCAGGTTTTCCTCAGAATTGCGTGAAAGCTCTAGTCACTTTCTAAACACTGTGCCAGCTGAATTATTCCACAGTGAGTGTTTCCCCGCACAAGTTTCCTATGTGTGCGGCCTACAAACCCTTCCAGCACCCATGTGCCACCCTGTCACTTTTGATTTCATTTAGTGTTCTCTTCCACGAAAAATACTCAACTATAACCCTTCCCATCATGTAGTCCTAAAGAGATTTTGTGTCATTGCAGGGATTTTCACTCTGTCTCATTTATTGTAGCTGTTAATATATACAGCTGAAATAGATCCTTAATGTTTGACTTTTTCCCTGCTCTTCCCTGTCATCAGAGACACTCTTGTTACTTAGATTTTCTCTGTTTAGTGGGTAACCTGTATGAAGGAGATTTTAAGAAAAAAGATTCAATTTATTCAGGTTTTTTTTTTAAAAACTTACTATGCAATTAACAAAAACACAGTGAAACACTCATTAATGCATTGCAAATGTAAATATTTCATATTTACAGTTTTCTGTCATGGCTTTATGTGAGAACTTAGCTGCATAAACATGATTACATTTCACATCCATGTTCATTTTAACAACTTCTTTTTATGTTCCAGTATTATAATGTCTGCCCTGTTGCCATGTGTTAAATTATATGAAATGAGACATCTTTATCTCCCCGTGGCCACCTGCTATTCTTTTTGGTGTGCATGCTGTGTTGTAAAGCGGCTCACAATGAATGCACTATGGATGCTGTTTCGGTTAGTCTACCTCAATGAGGGATTCAACCCTTATCCTTTGAAGTGTGAGCCTGCTCTTTGCTGAACCTTTGCATTATAAATATGGGAGGAAAAGCATTTCCTTCTCCCCCTTTCTTCGTACTTTATTAGCTACAGAAGTATATATTGCAGTCATTATATGAGGTCCTAATCATGAAGCCCAGTGCCAAATTAAGCCTTATGAAGCCTTTTTTTTCCATCTAAAGAGACCATTAGCTGTGCTCCTTTTGCATCTTCATCCTCTCTAAAAAAGAATGTATTAACATTTTAAGGATGTAAATGGCAGGACTACACTCACAGGCCACTTTACTAGCCAGCAAGGTGTACCTATTAATGGAGGTGTGAACTCTTCTGCTGCTGTAGCCCATCTGCTTCAGGTTGGATGTGTTGTGTGTTCAGAGATGCTCTTCTGCATACCTTGGTTGTAACAAGTGTTTATTTGAGTTACTGTTGAACCAGTCTGGCCATTCTCCTCTGACATCAACAAGGCATCAAGGCTCACTGGATATTTTCTCTTTTTTGGACCATTCTCTGTAAACCCTAGAGATGGTTGTTAGGTCAGAAGATTGTGAAATACTTTTGTGAACAACAACGATCACCTTTCTTCCCCATTCTGATGCTCGTTTTAAACGTCAGCAGCTCATCTTCACCATGTCTACATGTCTAAATGCATTGAGCTGCTGCCATGTGATTGGTTGACTAGATACTTGTGTTAATGAACAGTTGAACAGGTGTACATAATAAAGTGGCCTGTGAGTGTATATGGTTATAGGTTTGGGAGTGAAAATCATTGCATTAAGCATTAGTCAGGTTGCTATCCAAATTTAGCAATTTGATTTCTAGAAAATTAAAAATAGAAAATGTGAATTGTGTTTTATAACTGGTTTGCAAATATCAGGAGTTGGCTGCATCAAGATAAGCAGGCAAACAGATGTCTTCACCTGCTGCTGCTTTTTGTCTCTTCAGTGGAGTAGTAGGACAAATCAGTCACAAACATCTGTTCTGTTGTTGTCTCATTTTGTCGTCTTTGTTACTACTTTTTTTGTTTTTTCTTGCCTTTTCACTCACAAGATTTTTGTAAGGATATTAAGAAGAGTTCAATATTATTTTACCTGTACTTGTGCTCAAACAAGCTACATCCTTGGGGTTTTAACTCAAAGCAACTACATACAAGGAGTACCTGGTTTGGAAACAGTCTCTGATAATGATGGCTATGACCTACATAAGCGAAGGAGACCATCAGTGAGGTGACTGGCTATTTCTGTATAGTTATTCTTAGTGCTTGTCTCCACACAGACAGGAAGAGCCTATGTTTATATTTTCTCAGGCACAGTTTGGCAGTGAGTAATACTTTAGCCAATTAAAAAAGTATTTTTCTTTAAATCATTTTATTTTTGACATTATATGGTTATGGCTGAGAACAAAGCAAAGAGAGAAAGAAATGACCAAAGAACATCAACAACAAAGCAATAAGGGACCATGATAAAGCATTGGCAGGAACATGTCTATTTTATCCATCATAAAAATAATAATATATAAAAATCATCTTTTATCATAAAATGTATAGGTCAAATTGCACATCACTGTAATACAACTGGTGTATAACATAACATTTAAGTAGCTATAACTTGCTGTCAGGTTATTGCTTTGAAGACAGAATTTTACAAGCTGCTTGAAACTGAATAACCAAATCTGTTAGTTACATGTAACCTTGGTGTATGAATCATATTGATGTCCAAATAATGCTTCATGAACCACTAGTTGTATTTGTTGAACCCATTAAAAGCTCATGCTTATAGATTGGCAATTGTTCAGTTTTCTCCCCACGGAAAGGGCAACCCGGTGTACAAAGGATAGGCCTACTATTCAGTTTCAGCATCCCACTTTTGTTTGTTTATTTTGTATTTCTCAAAAGGGATAGCAGCAACAGGTAATAAACCAAGTGGCTGCATACTGGGTTGAAAGTATGTACCATGCACTGCAAAAAAAGAAAAGTTGGGTGAACTCAAAATTTCAAGGCAAAAATTTTTAAGTTGGACAGTTGGACAGAATTACTTGGGATGATATTGTATCCGAACCCAGCTGCGACTCTATCTGTGACACCATCATTGCCAAAACCACAAACATTATTAAAAAATATGCAAGAGCTCCAAGAATAAACAAAAATCAAAAAAACCTACCATGGTTTGACGACAACCTAAAGACTATTACGAAAAAACGAGACCAAGCTCTCAAGCAGTATATTAAAACTAAAAGACTCCCCTTATGACCCTCACCAACAAATCCATCGAAAACAATACCTTCCCCGACTCGCTGAAAAAAGCAATTGTAACGCCAATATTAAAAGCTGGGAACCCCCAGGATGTCAACAATTACAGACCCATCAGCATTCTGCCAATTTTCTCTAAAATTATCGAGAAATCAGTAGCCAAACAAATTACCAATTTCCTAGAAAAAAATAACCTGCTCCATAAATTGCAGTTTGGTTTCCGCCCGCACCACTCCACAGAGATGGCATGCTGCCATCTAGTGGAGCATATCAAAAACAACCTTTATAAAGGGCTAAAAGTAGGCGCCGTATTTATTGACCTTAGAAAGGCATTTGACACTGTAAATCATTGAAACACTCTCATTGAAAAACTAAAACTATACAATTTCTCTAACAACACTAGAGATTGGCTCGCCTCCTACTTAAGAAACAGATCCCAATGTGTACTTATCAACGGCAGCACATCATCCCAAGGTGGCTGCCACATGGGGGTTCCGCAAGGCTCCACCCTGGCCCCCCTCTTATTTAGCATGTATATTAATGACCTACCGTCCATTTGCCCGAACATCACGATACAGATGTACGCTGATGATACAGTCCTTATCGCCCAAGACAAAAATATAAACAAAATATCAGAAACACTAAATATAGCCATGGACAAAATCGCAAATTGGCTCGAACTGAACCACCTCTCCCTCAACGTGAAAAAAACCATGGCCATGCTATTCTCTATAAAAAATCTGGCCCCCAACCAAAAGCTAACTCTCGTGGTTAGAAATGAGACAATACAAAACGTAACTGAAACCAAATACCTAGGGCTGATTATTGACAGCCAACTAAAATTCCACAAACATGCTAAAAGTCTCTCCAATAAACTAAAACTTACTCTAAACACTTTTAAACAAATCAGAGACTCTCTCTCCACCACGGCGGCCAAAACATTTTACAACGCTCTAATTATCACCAGAATGACCTATTGTATTTCTACATGGGGCTTTGCGACCCTCGACTCCATCAATACAATTGACCTATGGCTAAGCCACACCCCCAAACGCGATGAGCCAATCACAGTGCGCATAGCTAACTCAATACACTCGGACATTCTCTGCTTCCACATCCATTGAAATGCATTGGAGTTAGTCCGTTTTCAATCATTTTTATGTGTTTTTTGTTGAGATTTTAAGTTTAAAATGGTCAAACGGTGTGCATGGGGTACATGCAACTCTGACACAAGGTATAGCCCAATAATATGGGAGCAGTAACCCGGTTCCCTATGGCAGTGATTCCCAACCGCTGTTCCGCGGCACACAAGTGTGCCGTAAGAAATCAATATCTATCAATATCAAATCCAGCGACTCCGTCTTAACGAGCGATAACGAGGTCGGCCGGCTTGTTAACAAGAGCCTCTTGTTAACGAGCCGGCCGACCTGTTAGCGGCAGTTAGCTACAGTTAGCTCTGTAGCAGTACAGTGTGTATGTGCTGCTGCTGCAGGAGGTGTTCACTTAGCGATCTCTGTTTGTTTACAACAAGCAGCGGAATGAGCGGTGTCAGTGGGGTGAAAAGACGAGTGAAAACCTCTAACCTGTTAATGAAGGCCCTTTTGGTGACTTCGAGATGATATTTCATTTTTCTGTCTCCAAAAGTGATTAATTGCCTCCTGTGAAATTTCTCTGACTGTCACAGCTGCCATAGCGCCCGTCACCGAATGTTGACAGTTTGTCCGAGTGAGTGGAGGGGGCGGGGCTTAGCCATAGGTCAATTGAATCACTACACAAAAGAGCTCTCAAAATTCTTGATAAAAAAAAACTAACACATCACCACTGCAAAATACTTGGAAAATATAATCTCTTATCCTTGAAAAACTTAACCGCACTAGCCAACCTCACCCTAGCATACAGAATAACCCAAAAGGAAGCCCCGATCCCACTCCACACACTCTTAATAAAGCCAAATAATACTCTCTCCACTAGAGGTGCCGCCAACGGCAATTATTGTCTACCTAAGAAATGCACTGCTCACGGCCAAAACAGCTTCTCCTACCAAGGTGCCAAACTATGGAACACTCTTCCACCAATTATCAGGGCCTGCTCTTGCTTGCACCAGCACGATTTATCATGACACCAGCCTCCAACCTAACCTGCCTTAGCCGCTTCTCTACGCAAACCGCAATATAGCTACAAAAGAATGGAATTAACTGCTCCAACACATAAAGTCACTGAAAAATGGGACAATTACACAAAAGCATTTTAAATTTAGCAAAAATTTGCTATTTTAATAATATGACAAGACATTTTAATCTTACTAAAACATCTTGCCTACCCAGGTCTCTTCACGGACAGCCGGGTTAAATATAGCAATTCTGCTAAGCCTGTTTGTACAACCATCTTCTCATGTCTCATGTTTCATGTTGCAATGTTTAATGGCTCTGTACTGTCTGTCCTAAAATAAATTCATTCATTCATTCAGTTAAACTAAATATTTTAAGTTTTGTTTTTGAGTTTACTCAACTCTGAATTCAGATTTTTGAATTTATAATTTTACATTGTAGTAACTTTTAATCCTTACTTCTGCTAACTTCTGCAATGTGTTGAATTGGCACGATTGTGATGCCGCTATGAAATGTCAGCTAATGTTGCGACCACAATTTTGAGTTAGCATTGATACGCTAATGGCTACTCTTGTAGCTGTAACAAGCAGCGCCGCTAGCATCAGTTAGCCGCTAGCATCAGTTAGCCACTAGCTTTCACTAATGACCGAATTTCGCCGCTTTCCCGCATTTCACAACAAAGAAATAAGACTTAGCAGAACTATTGTCCCTTGTTTTGAACCCCAACTTAAAGATAGACGTAACAAAAACTCACAAACTTGTTTTTGAGCAGACAACCGGCTTCCTTTGTTGTGCTAACTTACATTATTGCCCTAAATGTCAATAATTTATATTTCCAAGTTTTACTAACTTAAATCACTGTTTTAGGCAAAAAATACAAGTTGGCTTTTTTTGCAGTGTGTAAACGAATCTACCGCTTCCTTTTCACAGGGTAAACACCGGTCACAAGGACTCATAGCACACTCCTCTTTTAAAGAGCCATAACACTATTTTGTTTCATTTCCCAATAAGTGTAACTGGCAGCATTTTTAGCTGTAGTCTAATGTAAACATTTGTTTAAAACATGTAAATAAGAAATAACAACTACACAAATGACAGAACTCCACAGAAAACACAACAGCAATACATTATCTTTCAAACCTTTGTTGAACAAACAGAAAAAAGGGAAATGGACCTTCATTCGGCCATCACCAATGAATGATAATCTACTAAAACAAAGTTTACTTTATTTCACCAATGTCATATTACAGTTATTAATCTGTTCTGTTATTAATCGATACTGTTCGTGGTTTTCATGGACAGGATCCCAAGGTGCAGCCTGGGGGAGGAAGGGATTCAGTTTGGTGACCTTTGAACTGCATCTCTACTAACATCATTAAGGTCATCAGATGGACACCTTTCGGTCATCTGTGTTGATAGGCCCAAGACACCTCAGGAAGGCTTAATGTCGTCCCAGGTGTGCCCCCCTCTGCTTTTAGCCTTGTGTGAACTCTAAAATGAAAGGTGAAGATGATTGAGATGGTGGGGCTACGGCCAAATCTCTAGAGAAGTGAAGTTGCCCCCTTAGGGTGGACTTCTGGCAGCCCAGTTGGAGTCCTTCCTCTTCATCCAAAGCCAGTTGCTGCTTCGCTATGCAGCCTCTGATAGTGACTTGATGGCTTGTTTGGAAGGCCTGTCCTCAAACTCCCATCTTCTTAAGGAGCCTGGTTGTTGATAGCTACAAATCCTCTACTTCCAATTTCGACCAGGAGCACCTGGGTATGCCAGCCATGTTGTCTGACTCAGCTGCTATGTCTGAGTACTTTAGGCTTTTGCGCTCATAAGCATCCCTGATTGTTACCCCCCATGGTACCGATAGTTCCAAAATTTAAAGGGATTTTTTGAGAGATTGACCCCAATTTTTTTTTTTTTATTTCTTTGTTTGTTTGCCATAATTACAAACCTTTCCAAACCCTAACCATATTATACTTGCCATGTGCAGTTATTGCAGACGGCTGGGTTTTAAATTTAATCTTGGTTCTGCTTATTTCTTCAAAATGTACATTGTTTTATAGTGAACAATGAAGCAGCATTGCCCAACAGTGCATTGCGAAGTGTATTGCTGCTTTTATTGTAGACGAATCATAAAGGCTCAATGTCAGCACAAGAAAGATTTTTGGTCTGCATGTAGTTATTTTCAGATTAAGTTTTGTGGGACAAACAGGTAGAAAGAAAAATATCCATGAGATAACTCCAGACTCACACTCCCATGTCTCGAAAGCTTTAAAAAAAAATTGTTTTGTAAAATAACTCCACCGGAATCCTCAATTTTAGTGGACTTATTTTTGATAAAAACTATCACCAACACTTCCCCACCTACAGCAGGTGGGGCCCTGGTACAGGCCACAGTTTGGTCTTGGAGCATGGCCAGCCAAAGGGACACCTGATGTGGGCACGAACGAAGATCTTCATCGCTTTCAACTCCATCAGTATGACAGTGTCTCACCACCAGCCTGCCCTCACATCCTCCTTAAGAAGAATGGAAGGACAGAGGTTGGGTCTTATTAGACAGAGGAAAATTACCTCACTATTCTCTGTTGCTCTTTGATCCCTAGTCTTCTGTCTCACAGTTAATTTCCTCTTTTTTTTTTTACAGGTGTTTGCAAGGTTTAACAAATGTGGCGTAAATTTAAAAAAAATATCCAACAGCAGAAACCATAAATATGATATTTGAACTAAATACTTCGGCCCAGCCTAGCTGTAGAGAGTTACACATATTCGCTCCAGGGAGATGTCCAGTGCCTACCACAGCCGCTGACATCTGTGCAGCTAACGAATCTCTACTGGCAATTAAGTGTCCTGGTCAAGGGCTTGTCAATGCTACAGGAAGAAAGAGTAATTACTTTCCCCCAAACAGATCATCCGGTCTGGTAGTTTGAACCTATGACAACTTCAGAAGCACTGCCCTGCATTTCTAAGATCAAGGCAACTTCTGTATGACATATTTAAAGACACCCTGGTGTAAACCCTGTGTTTGCATGGAAGTGTCTATCCTTTTTTTATGTCTTGATACAGAGGGAACCACAGCTAATGAAGCAGCAGCAGGAAGTACCAAAGCAGTGCATCGACAGCCAGTAGGCAGAGGAGCAAAACTGCACACGATCATAGCAAACACTGATGCTGAGCATATCCGACAGAATAAACAACTGGACCAGGTTCAGGAACAGACACACAGAGACAGAGAATCTGAAATAAAGTGGAGACTGTGGAGGGGTGGAGTGGTAAAGGGGTCTTTCCTTGCTTGGCTGCACTGACTGCTACAGGGATGAAAGCCACCAAAGTCTGGGTCTGCTTTAAGCTCATTAAACACAGAGCCAGGCTCTCCCTCTGAAGCCGAAAGGCCTCGGCGACCTTGCACCAAGTTAAATACAGCTGTCTGAGTACAGCTCTCAAGTTCCCCTGTTGTGACACACTGGGCGAAGCATTTGTCAAGCAAAACGCTGGTGTCAAGAGGTGACCAAACCTGCCCTGACCACCCAAACATGTTATGCAGTGAGGGAAATAAGTATTTGATCCCCTGCCGATTTAGTGATTTTTTCTAAATTTTCCCACTGATAAATAAGTGAACTGCCCATGATTTTAATGGTAGGTTTACTTTAACAGTGATAGATGGAATATTTTTAAAAAATATCCACAAAATCCCATGTAAGAGTTTAATTTATTTGCATTTGATTGAGTGAAATAAGTATTCGATCCCCTACCAACCAGCAAGAATGCTGGCTCCCACAGACCGGTTATGTGCCCATGAGGCACACAAATGAGTCCTCTTATTAAGAAAGCACTCCTAATCTCAATTTGTTACCTGTATGAAAAGACACCTGTCCACAGAATCATTCAATCAGATTCCAACCTCTCCGCCATGGGCAAGACAAAAGAGCTGTCTAAGGGTCAATACTGTCAACCTGCTCAAGGCTGGAATTGGCTATAAGACCATCAGCTAGCAGCTTGGTGAGAAAGAGACAACTGTTGATGTGATTATTCAAATTAGAAGAAACACAAAATAACCAGGGATCACCCTCGGTCTGGGGTGCCACGTAAGATCTTGCCTCATAAGGTATCAATGATGATGATGATCATCATCATCATCATCATCATCATCATCATCATCATCATCATCATCATCATCAGCCCAGAACTACACAGGAGGAGCTTGTTGCACTGCAAATTGTTTCTTACCACTTAGAACTAAGATTTAGAAGTGGTAGATAATGTATCTTGTTTTAGGAGTTAATTCTAATTTTAAGTGTTCAACATGCTTATTTCTAGATTTAACAAATTCAAGAAATCTTGTTGTGGCAGATCACCCTGCCTATAACACAAAATCATAAGTGTGCAGTTAAGAGTAGCCTGATATCTTTTAGCTATAGCCTGGTGGGTGCACACACTAGAGTTAGAGCTAGAAATAGTGGCTCATGAACACTTACACAGTTTATGTACATTTGTTGTTATGCATTATTTTCTTACCGCCCGCAGTACTTCCTGGTTGGTGAAAGGACCCGAGGACAGTGAATGCTGCCCTTTTATTTGCCTGTGTGGCATGTGGGACATAATTGGGCCAAACCAATGTTTCTATTTTTGTCCTCTTTGTTTCAGGGCTTATTGGTTGAAATATTGCTGTAGAATATTTATCACCATGTTGAAATAAGACTGAAATATTTGAGTGATGTCCAATGTACTTGATGTCCAATGTACTTTAATGTATTATTTAATGGCCTGGAATGGTCTGTTCCAGAGGGAGGAGCTTAGACTATATATTGGGAGATTTTTTGTTCACTTGGGGTAGTTGCAGGGGGACTTCTGAGCTGTGCTGACCCTCCCGTGTAGAAAATGTATTTAATATTTTGATGTTTTGGGAGTTTTCATTTGATGTAAATAGTTCTTGTGGTTGACCATAATAAATGGGATTTTTTTGCACCTTCAATTTTTTTGACTGCGGCTTGTCATTATTTTTGTAAGGCAGTTTTCCCTTACAATTTGTTTTTTGGGGGAATTTTTCCAGTATGCCAAATGGCAACCTACCCTCACTCTGAGTCAGAGTTTGACACTTGTCAAGTAAAATTATCTGTCCATGCAACAAGATAATTTCCCTCAGATTTGGTGTTTTTATCTTGCTTTTAAACACACCCTTTTTGCAGTGTAATGATCTCAAGGCAGCTGGAACCATAGTTAGGAAAAAAATCATTGGTAACACACTATGCGGTTTCCCTGCTCAAGAAGGCACACATGTACAGGCCCATTTGAAGTTTGCCAATGAATACCAGATGATTCTGAGAAGGCTTAGGAGAATGTGATGTGGTCAGATTGTAAGGAGTGGGGTTTGAAAACAATAATGAATGAAGGTTATTATTGATGGATGAAGGTTCTGAGTGATATCAGGGGAGAGCACGCTGTCGGTAATGGGCGAAAAGCGACAGATGGCGGTGCAATACAATCATTTATTACAAGGTTCTTTTTGTACACAGGAGTCAGCAATGCAACAATGAAAACTCTCTAAATGAGGGTTAAAAAGCTAGCTACTTAAAAGTCCATTAAAAGAGAAGTCTCTGTTTCTTAAAAGAAAAAGTCTAAGTCTGTCAGCCCGGGACAGTTGCAGCACATGGGATCCAGAGGAGGAGACTTGCTGTGGCGTCAGGTTTCTCTGGTGCCTTGGCTGTTCCGGCGTCCGGTAGCCACCTGGAGAACACAAAATCACTGTGTACACACAGTATAGACGTCCAATAAAGCACAATGCCCTAACGTAGGGATGCATACACCAGAGTGTTACAAATGGCCCGAAGGGGTACTTACAAGCCAGGCAGAGTGATTAAGCTCTTCCGCTGCGGTTGTGATGCGTCATAACACTCTGGGTTTTCTGTCGCCGTCTCGAAGTGTCTTTTGACTTCGTCTTACTCTCTGTGCCTTGTCTGTCTTTTTCTGGACACGCTCCCTTTGCCACCCTTCCTCAACGCTGTTCGCTTCTTTTTCCGGTTCAGACCCCGTTCCTCCACCGTTGATTGGTTCCTGTTGGGGACAAGGGCAGAACCTCCAGGTGCAGTGCATTCATCATTTTACGGTGCATTCACAGGCAGTGGGATATTTCTAAAACATGGAATAAAACCTAAAAATACACTGGTGAATAAAACCATGCAAAAACCCCCCCCACTAAAATATGATAAAAACCAACAATTTGCACAATAAAATTATCAACTACAAAATTTTCTCTAGGGAAATTTTGAAAGGGTCATGGGGGCTACTGCTGGTGTGTGTACACTATGATGAGATTCTTCAGAGATTTCAAACTATGCCCTTTAACCTCAAAATGTGTGTGTGTGTGTGTGTGTGTGTGTGTGTGTGTGATTAAAATCTCATAAAGTTACTGTTTGTGCGTCGCACGCCCAAACTATAACTCTGAAAGCTTTACCAGAGGATTGTGAGTGAGAAGACAAATTTTCCTACATTTCTATGTATAAATTATTTCTGTAGAGTGGAATTTGCGGCCTGGAGCGCAGTTTCCAAATTTATTTTTTGACAATTTTTTCTCTCCCTCTACACTCTGGCGATGATGTCACACACTGCGACACGAACATTCCGTGCAATACACACCCATTATAATCTCAGAATTTCTCCAAAAATGATCATGGTCATTGAACAGGGATTGATAAAAAACTATATGACCTATCGAAACGTGGATTAATACACCGATACACAAGACTGTTTCAAGTTTAGTCTCTAGGTGAAATTATGCTGGAGGAGTAGACTTTTAAAAATCTCCAATTATTGTTCTTTTTCCCTCATTTTTTTCCCGCCGTCCCATTCATTTCAATGCAAAATTTTGGGCAGTTTTTCACGGCTTCGCCCCGAGCACTGGTCCCTACAGCTATGGCTGTATGGGACCAGTGCTCGGTGCAATTGCCCCCAGGCCCTAATAAATAAACGCAGTCCCAACTGCAGTGTGACAAACTTGACTCGCTGTGTTTAGAGGAAGAGAAATGCTGCCTAAAAGAACATCTCCACCGCCAAGCATGGAGGTGGAAACATTATGCTTTGGGGCTGTTTCTCTGCTAAGGGGACAGGATGACTTCACCACAGTGAGGAGAAGATAGACAGGGCCCTGTAACATGAAATTTTGGGTGACAACCTCCTGCCCCTTAGCCAGGACGCTGACAATGGGTGGTTGATGGGTCTTCCAGCACAACAATGACCCAAAACACCGGCCAATGCAACAAAGGAGTGGCTCACCAACGATCATATTAAGGTCATGGAGTGGCCTAGCCAGTGTCCAGACCTTAATCCCATAGAAAATTTGTGGAGGGAGCCGAAGCTTCGAGTTGCCAATGGACTGCAGGTCCTCTCCAAATCCTTAAGATTTTGAGGCAAAGAGGAGTGGACCAAAATCCCTCCTGAGATGAGCGCAAACCTGGTGACCAACTACAAGAAACGTCTGACATCTCTGCTTGCAAACAAGTCATATTTTGTTTGGGGATGAAATACTAATTCACTCAGTCAAATGGAAATGAATATAGAACTTTTATATAATGTGATTTTCTGGATATCTTTTTTTAAAATATTCTATCTCTCACTGTTAAAATAAAACTACCATTAAAATTACGGACCGTTAATTTATTTGTCAGTGGGAAAATTTTGCAAAAATCACGAAATCGGCAGGGGATCAATAATTATTTCTCTCACTGTATTATGCTATGATGTTATATAGATGTTATATGTCAGGAAACGGCTTCCTGCATGATTTGTGTGTACTGATGTTGGTGAGAGTGCACATTGTTTCTGAAAGAGCAAAACAGAGCGTCCTCTTTTGAAACTGAAGACTTATCCATCTCCCAGTACTTTCATGGTGTGATGTTTTTATACAGAGCAAAAAATAACTGTTGCTATGCTTCCTCAGGGGTGAATCACTGTTTAAGAGAGTAATGACTCCTGACCTGAGAATAGCAGCAGAACCACACTTCTCAATTACTGACATCAAAATTGGAGAATGTTTTGCTTGACAGAGTCTTTGTGGCTTCCTTTACTGACTGACGCAATAAGTGATAATACAGTTGAAAGAGTTGCACTTCTTCTCCTTTCAGATGTAATACTCAGTCAAAGTACAACACATAAGCATCTTACTCTTTCCAGTAAATGTTGAGTATATAATCATAGGAAATAATCTTGTTATGCTATTTTTTAAAAGATCTTGCCTAATAATCATTATGAAGTATTGAGCAGTGCTGCTAAGGCACAGCTCAGCTGAAACTCGTCTAGAGATTTAGGGTCCCGTGTTATCGCGTGATACAAACATTGACAGTAAAGTAATGTTTTGAAAGTAATAGTGACATTTTTCCAGCACCTTTCCCTTCAGTTTCAATGTGTATATATGTGTAGAACAAGAAGTTTGTTTGTATGAAAGTTGAAAGACAATCCTACTTCTCACTTTATTTATTACCTCGGTTAACATTCTCATAATGTTTATGATCTCATTTGCTAGTTTCAAGTATTTTCCCGCACTATGTTCATTTTGTAAATTATGGTCAGATTTAATTTAAGGAGGTACCACAGTGCAATGTGTGTTTTCATCTTATAACTTCGACCCTTTCCCAGTGTGTTTTCACTTCATAAAGGGTAATTGTTACATAGATGTAAAAAAATAAATAAAATGTTTTGGATTAAAAGATGGTTTGGTCGGTGTTGGCTGTTAATTTTTTGCTAACCAAGCTAGCTGGCTAGCACTAGCAATAGCTTATCCACCCATGTAAATAAAACAGACTGTGATAATCCTTTTTTGACACATATTCAATTTAAATCTAATCACAAAGACAATATATTTAATCAGATACCGATTTTTTGTCATGGCTCTCAAAGTCTGATAACGATGTACAAGATACCCTTTTGCATCAGTTTTGGATGTGTCCAGGACAATTTGTCAGTTGCCCCTTCAATGTTCACATCTCACTCCATCCATCCATCCATCCATCCATCCATCCATCCATCTTTTCATTAGTGTATAATCACCTGAAAGTAAGAATCGTTGTGTTTTTGTTACCTTTGAATAAGCCTTTCATAAGGAGCTGAATGTTAGTATGAAACCCCAACTTAGCATTCAAGTGCTAGGATTGGCCAGGCATCTATGCTTCCTCAAGAAACTGATTATTTTTTTATTTTTCCCCTGATCAGTGTGCTATCCTAACGTAACCACTCCAGGTCATTGTCTAACCTTAACCAATCAGTTAATGCAAGGAAAGTCGTAGCATTCAAAATCAGGTGGGAGTAGTTCGTCTTCGACAAATCCTGCCATGTTGCACTGCCATGTTCCTACAGTAGGTCAGAATGGCTCTACAGAGGGTCACTTTTTACATTAATGGAAGGCCACTGTAGTTTTCTGACGTGCTTGGAAGGGGAGGAGTGCGCAAAGGGATATTCAGTTGGTGGCAATCTGCAAACTCACCGTTAGATGCCACTAAATCCTGCACACTGCTCCTTTAAAACCAATTCCAACAAAATAATAGTTTCTCAACAACAGGAAAAAATATCACATCCTTGGTCAGGCAGTGTTGTATTTGATATTTGGATGTACAGTCTGCTTCCAACATTCCTGCTTTGCTGTTTCCACTGAAGAGGGTCACTGCAGGGACAAATATGATCAAAATCGTGTGGGGACGAAGGTAGCCAAGGGCTGTTTTTTGGTGTTCAGGGGTAAAGGTGACTGAGGGCTTTTTTTTGTTGAAAAATGTGTTTTTATTCGATCCTGCGGCATGCTATTTCAATATACAGTCACTGATCCTTCATTTGGATTGTACTTAGAATTGACATTCCAGATGGCTGAGATTGTAGGACATTAAGGCGTTGAGTTAATCATCGGTATATGGTTATATAAACATGATCTAGCAAAATTACGCGAAATGACCACAATTTCTTAACATCGAATTCGGTATTAAGAAGACGTGTTCATTTCACATAATTTTGCATTGAGCGTTTGCGGAGCGTTCTTAAAATAGCAGACATGTCATTATACAAACACAGTTTCAGTGAATTTATGCTAAAAAACCATTGGCCCAGGTTTAGGGCAAAAAACTTCCTGGTAAGGAAGCCACATTAGTTATGTAAAAATCGCGTAAAGTTACGTAAGTTACTTTTGTCTTCCCATCGAGACACACATTTGTTCTCCTGCGTGAAATTCAGCCGTTTGTTAGCACACTCGGTAACGCTACACTTCAAACTATGTCACTGCACTACGATTTCACTTTTAAATAGGTGGTAAATGTGGTCAATGTTGTGACTTCAATAAAAACTACTTGGTTAAGTTCAGAAAAATGATCATGCTATTGGTTGAATTCAAACAAAAGTACTTATGTTGAGAAAAAACATCATGGTTTCGGTTGGACAAAGCAAATTTGAAAGTTAATTACCTTAACGTACAGTAACCTGCATAACTTGTGTAGTCAACAATATATGTCAGCTTTGACTTTGACTTTTGTTTTGACCCATCCATCCACATCCCTACACGGACTTTCTCACTTTTCATTCTTTGAACTACTCACTCATACTTACATCACCTGACTTTTGGTTGGTTGAAAGTTTGATGCATCATACAGACCCAAAAGGATTTCTTGTGCATCAGTATGAGACACAAAGTTCCGGTTTTGGAGGACCTGGGAATGAGGACACTTTGCTAATCAAGCATAACACAGGGTTATTTTAGTGAGTGCTCAGCATGTCTTATGAACATGCAAATATGTGCAAATTAACATGCATTATCACATCACTTTCATGGGAATTCTTCTTTAAATTATCAGGTTCACTTTCATTTTTTAAATGAACGACATCAGTACACTATACATGGATTATTTCTGTGAGTTCCACTTCTTCTAGAAATGACAAAGACAAAATGGGATAATGGGAGCGGGAGTGCAGTAAAAATGATTTGGAGGAAGACAGAGATACTGAAGTAGAGGCAACGAAAGACAAAACTGGGTATGTATTCAGCATAGAGATAGCACAGAAATAAGACAGAGACTGAGTTGTCAATGAGATGACATGATAGAAAGATGGAGGGCTCATGTATCTCGCTCAAACCCATGGTGGTTTCATTTAAATCAAAACGCTATCGTCCTTCCTTCGTTTGGGGTTATTTCTGTAGCAGGAATATTACTATATAACCTTTCAGACTGCAGTCAGCCCCCAGCCGCTTCGATAAATAATCAATGAGCCTGAATTATGCACTAATAAAAAGGCTTCTCATTTTGGATTATTTTATTATTAAAGTTTAGATATTTCAAAGTTTTCCTTGGCACTCGTGGGAGATGTTATGGCCACACTTAGGATATGCAGACTCAGGATAAACCACTGAGTTGATAGTATTTGGTATATGGTTTTAATTCACTGTAATAATTCAAATTTTAATGAGAACTTGATGGTGAAAATTACCAGGTAACCTTTAGTGTTGATTTTTGTTTATGTTATTTTAATCAATTATGGGTTATGCAAAGCAGACAACTGCCCCAGGGCACCAATGGCCCCAAAGGACCTAGGTAGTTAGCAGGGACAATAGTTCACTGAGTTTATGGTAATTTATTGTTACAATTTTGTTGGTTTTATGCACCACTTAAGCACGCATAACCAATTGTAAGGGCCTTAATGTAGTAAGGGACCTGTATAAAAATCCAATTTAAATGCCTTTAATATTTCAGTTAATATTATGCTTGCTTGGTTCATGTCCTTAGAGTTGCAAGTGATATTTTTAAATCAAGAGTATAAGAAATAATAAAGAACAATATGAAGGTGTTGCTTGCAGTCACAAACCTGTGGAGAATTAACACCAACTCTGCAGTTCCCCTGTAATCTATGGAGCGTTTTGGCTCTACAAAATGTTCCTGCAATGTTTTGGTTCATTCTCACTGCTCCAGTTAACCTCACTTTCAGCAAAACAGCTCTGCTAAACCCATTGTACATTAACCTACTCAGCACCAGCAGTAGATAGCCATGGTTAGTACCGTTTGCCAAATTTCCACTGCAAGGTTTGGATTGATTTGGTACCATGTACTTTAATTTATTTAATTTTCCACTGCAAATAGTATCCCCTCAATATTGGAGGGATTCTTCGCTGATTGTCATAGTAACACTGTGCAAACGTACTCTGACAACATCCAACACAACAGGTGCACAATGTGCTCTCTCACTGGTTGCTATTTATAGTTAGCCTGGCTAACACCAGACTAATCTCAAATGAGATCTGGTCTGGGAACCAACCGTTCATTTCTCCGTAGAGGTGGCGTGGTTTACGATCCTCCGGAGCCGTTTATTGGGCGCTTAGAATGTCTATCAAAAGCCTCTGTAGGTAGCTCTTAGCCAATCGTATCAGTTATACCAGATGACGTACTAGAGCAACAGAAATGGATGTTTGTTGTGTCTGTGTCTGTGAGAGAGTGTTGCTTGCTGCTTTGCTTCTCCAGTTCTCGCTTTCTGCAAGATTATTTATTTTCACGCTTTATTCCCCCTCATGTCAATCAGCCACACACATCCACTGATTTTATGGGCAATAAACAAGCTGCTGCGGGTCTCTCGGCGGCTCCGCTGTCCCCCGGCTCGTAGCCAGATCACCAGCGTTACAATAGCGTTGCTAATAGCTAATAGCCCTGCTAACGCCGTAACGCTACCGCTATTAGCCCCGCTACTGTAACTCCGGTGATCTCGATACGAGCCGGGGGACAGCGGAGCCGCCAAGAGACCTTTCGCCTTTCAACTTTCACTCTAAACTATTTAAAACACCATCTACAGCTAAAGAGAGTTTAGTGTCTGCTGCAGCCATGTTGGATCCGTAAGAAAACTACAAGCTTCCGTCTGCCAGGTAGTACGCGTCATCGTCTTGCCGTCCCTCCCCGTTCTGTGATTGGATCCCTAAAACAGGGCTAAGAAACGGCCCTGGTTGCCAGACCCTTTCGCAGTTCAAAATGAAATCGAGCGCGCAAGGCAGTCTGGGTATACCCAGGCTAATTTATAGTAGCTTGGCTATTTAAAAATAGCGGGTTTCTGCTGGATGACCTGTGTCGTGTAAGTTAGTTAGTTCTAGTGGTGATTCTCTGTGACCAGTAGTCATCAGTGGTCAGCAGAATTTAACTTCATTTGGGAGATGATACTGATAAACGTAATAGGCAACAGGTACTATACTCAACATTTTCCAATGGAAAACAAAAAAAGAAAATTTCCAAGGGAGTTGATTCAAGATGCCATACCATACAGTGGAACTGCGGCAACAATGGAACATTAATCAGCTAAAGAGCCGGATATTACACTTAGCAATCGGTGTTGACTGCAAGTACTAAATTAAGAGCTGGATTGCTGTGAGGCCCTGGGGTATAATGTTTGCCTTATGTCATTCAGTATTTTTTTTTTCTGCCGCTAGGGGGCAGTGCACTAAGCTGTGATGACTATTTATATAGATGGACAGCATGACAGCTTCTTGAAAGTCAAGACAAAACATCTTGATAACCCCCTGGTGGCCATCAGCAGTATAGTTCATAAATCCTGCCCCCTCCAATTCAGTTGATGGGGCAAGCTAAAAACTCAAAGTAAATATTACATCTTTCTCAGAGATAATTTCTGTCATCTTTAGGTAGTTCTTATCATCATGCTGTATGCTGGTCGCGGGGGGCTGGAGCCTATCATGTCATTGGGCGAGAGGCGGGGTACACCCTGGACAGGACGCCAGACTACTGCAGGGCTAACACATAGAGACAGACAATCACACTCTCATTCACACCTACGGGCAATTTAGAGTCACCAATTAAACCTAAGTGCATGTTTTTGGACTGTGGGGGAAGCAGGAGTACCCGGTGAGAACCCACGCTGACACGGGGAGAACATGCAAACTCCACACAGAACCGGCGACCCTCTAGCTGTGAGGCGAGATCGCTAATCACTACACCACCATGTAGCCCATGTTAGTGTTAATGTTTCTTGTAAGTGTGAAATCATGATTGCCATTTGACAACTGTGTGAGTCAGGCGTAACCTTTATACTACCAACCCTGATCACCAGAGGTGTTTGTGTCACATTACCCGGACATGATTATTACTTGAGCCACAAATTTGTTAACTTTAGATTCAACTCAACAGAAGGAAAACAACAACAACTCAACGTCACCGTTAGCACCACTGACTCACTTGGATTTGAGCTTTTTGACTTGGAAGTATTTGATACCTTCCTCCAAGCCCAAAGATTAAAACGTATGTTATTTTAAAACAATTAATTTCTCTTTTTCCCCCTGCATCAACATTAACGTTATTCTTTCCCATCAAATCGACACAAGTCGACAATCAACCAAATCTGTTTTGTTTGAATCAATCAGACAGCAGAGGACACATCATCATAAACGACCCCTCCCATCCTTCTCACAGCTGGTTCTCTCTCCGGCAGTTAGAGAGAACGTACAGGAGCATCCGCTTCAGGACCATGAGACTGTAGAACAGTTTCTTCCCCACAGCAATCACTTTGCCAACAGTGACTCTTACCTCAGAATGTGAACTTAATGACAGAATTTTATTCAGCACTGCCTTTTAACATATCACATATCACACCATATTGACCTATGACCTACATCTAGTCTGTTTATTAATATTTATCATGCGCTTAATGTTGCACGATATGTTTTTATTTGTCCTGGGGTATGCAAAATGTTATTTCTTTTCTATGCTGCACATAAAAATGAGAATTTAAGGAAGTCTAAAATCTGGAGTTGTGTTAATGAGCCAGTTGGTCATAGTTTAGCACCCCTTTATCTGTGGTTAAAATACTATGAGCTCTGGCAAAGAGCACATTATGACTTGTTGAGGACACAGAACTCAAAGTATAGGACTTGGGACTTGACTTAGGACACATCAAAACACCACATGACAGCACAGTTTGAATAAGTAAAGTCTGCTCTTTTCATCATGCATACTATTTAATTATTACTGTTCAATGACATGTTTTTATTCTTTTATTATTTCCTGAAAATATGCATCAATTTCAGCTGCCAAAAGCATTTCCTCATTAATTAAAAACTGCCTCTTTAAACACTGTGTCATCTGAAGCGGACTTGTAGGAATTTCATAATGACATGAGATGAATGGAAGAAGTTTTGCAGCCTTTTCTGCACCCTTTATCTTTGTGCATCCCATCACACTTCCGTCGTTTATTTACGAAACAGCTTTGTGTGTCTAAGTAGATGCATGTCTGTGCATTTTCTCCCCAAGCTGACCCACCCACTCTCCACATCTCTCCCAGCTCTCATCAGTGCTAATGGTCGAGCCAAGAGAACCATACAGAACACACCATATGCTGCTCCCAGTAATCGGCTCATTAAGTGCCAGCCTACTTAGTCTCTGCCTGAATGGAAATGTGAAATACCATAGACAGCCAGATGCATCCTGTACAGTTACACATGTGCAAACACATAAACAAACACACACACACACACACACACACACACACACACACACACACACACACACACACACACACACACATCCATCAATAAAGACAGTTACAAACAAAGAAACAAAATCTGCTGAACACACTGCACATACATGGGTACTTCCCGTACACTATTGCATGTATTTAGCATCGCCCGGTCTCATGGTCCAGACTGTCAATTTCTGTGATTCACAGCTCTTCATCCCTCCGGCCTGATGTACGTTTTGTTATGCCCTAGACTTCTCTCCATTGCTTTGTACTACTTTATCCATTTTAGACACATCTAGTTTTTCTAAGGGCTTTGAAGTGATCTGTTGTGATCGTTCTCTTGATGTCTGAATGTGTGTGAGAGAATAAAAGAACATTACAGGAGTAGCTCAACATTTTTGGAAATACTCTTAAGCATTTTTGGGGGGGACAGTAGAGAAATAAAATGATCATGCCATGCATTTTTTAAGGTTAACATGCTAGAAAGAGTTGCTTATTAGCACACATAAGTGTTTGACAACAGGATTTGGTGTGCTAGAATGAGAGACGGAAAAATGAATAGGTGGTCTCCAGACTATAGCTCTTGGTGATATAGTCTGGCGTTAGCCAGGCAAGGTGCCCACCTTAATTTCATTAATTTTTTTTACAATAACAATAAAGAATCTAATCTAACAATTTACAAGAAAACATGCACAAGAATTAAACAAACCAAAAAACATTTAGACAACTAATTGATACTATTCGCAGCACCAAATACCTTTCTCTGTGCTGAATGAAAACCCATTTTTGTCTTTTGCTGTCTCTACTTCAGTGTCTTTGTGTTCCTGAATTGGAGAGTGCATACTCTCTCATCTTTTTGTTCTGTTGATAGAAGGTTCATACAACCTATTTAAAAGAAAGTAAGAAAGAAAAGGCAATTTAGTAGAGGAGCTGCTTTTCTGATATACACGCTAACAATAGAAAATGATTACATAGCTTTCTAAAATAATAAATAAATAAATAGTTCAAGTAGTGAATTCAAATAGCAGAAAAACAATTTAATATCTTTTGTTCCATTGTTATTAATACAAAAAAAGCTTAATTTGTTGGTACATACATTTACATGTTTATTCAGCAGGGGTAATAAACAAGGAGCTGGTGGAAAACTACAGCAAAAGCTCAGGATAAAATCTTGGCTTGGTACAACTGCTGGAGAGCAAATGGAAAGTTCAATTTATGCCCCTTTCCCACCTCCCCTAAGGCTATTTTACACAACAAGTTTTAAAATAAACTTAGTCTAATGATAAACCAGGTGCACATGTTTTCAGGTGGACTGTAATATAATAATAATATAAATCATCCTTCTTTTTTTTTGGGCAAATTTGCCAACCTGGTGACCTGGTGTCCTGGTGTCCCCTATCAAGAAATAATGTTGATGTGAAGATGAACTACGTATTGTGTTTTATTTTGAAAGGGGGCGGAAGGGCTGAGACTTTACGCGGTGTGCCCGGTACTGATGGTCTTATTGAATCACATAAGAGTGGCAGCGATCAGCTCCGGTGACCAAGGCGTAGCCGTTATGTGGCCGGTGGAAATTTGGCTTGACTGTTATACTTTTATTATTTATTATTATTTTGTTAAGATCTCCAACCTTAACGACAGGATAGACCGTTTGTCAATACCAGCCATAACGACACATGAGCGTTACACGTATGGTTCAAGGTTGTAAAAAAGGCTGCAGTTTCTGTCGATTTATGCTACAAAACCACTGACATAGGTTTAGAGCAAAAATCTCCTGGTTAGGCGTTATAAAAGACAGTTTAAACAGTAAATAAATGTTCGTAAAGGCTGGAAGGGAAGTAGTTACCAGGGTGATGTGAGCCATGTATGTTGCGTAAAAACACAAGTTACGTAAAAAGTCATTCACTTTTGTTTTCACAAGGGACACAAATCCTGTTCTCCTGGGTGAAAGTCCGCCTTTGTTTGACTCATCCACCTTCCGTGTCAAGTGTGATATCCACCTTTTAAACTCCGCAACACCATTGACCAGTAATACTACGTCCGCGGGATGTCAGCAGAGGAAAGTCTTAAATGTAAATGTTAGTCATATTTTGCTGCCTGTACATGCACCTTATTTTGACATTTTTGAGGGGAGACCAGTCTTTATTCTGTACCTTGTACTATGTTTTAATACTGGCTCAGTACTTTTTCAGAGCTTTCGGTCTTTGTGTTGTTTGCCTGAAACTGAATGATAGATTTATACTTACTCTGTCAGCATAAGAAAACTGTGACCTCTGGCTTTGGGTTAAAAACCCACAAATATATTTCATAAACAAAACAGAAAGCCCCCAAATAGTTTCTTTTTAGTTTCTGTTTATTAAAACTGTCTCAGATCTGATTGTTTCATCAGCCAGGAGGAAACAATTTCTCAGCAGACACCTTTGTCCATATTGTTGCATACACAGCAGGCCGTGACCAAACAGTTTAACACAGGCTTACTCAAGTTGAATTAATATAGATGAATAGAAATGTTGGAGAATGAGCAAAATAGTTCTGACTCTGGCTTCCAGTCTGAGGTAGTGATCAAACTTTGAGACAGCATTACAGCCACCACTTATCTTGGTCTTTAGTTGCACACATACGTGTACTCTAGGCAGAGTGCACACTCAATCAACATACAATTTATAATCTTTTTTTTCCCCCAGTTCTTTAACAAGGGACTATTCTAAAAACAACAAAAACAAAATACAACCAAATCTGTCAACATGTAATACGTAATTTCCCCCGTTTCGTGGCACAAGGTAGCCTGGCTAACACCAGACAAATCTCAAATGAGATCTGGTCTGGGAACCAACCGTTCATTTCTCCGTAGAGGAGGCGTGGTTTACGATCCTCCGGAGCCGTTTATTGGGCGCTTAGAATGTCTATCAAAATCGTCTGTAGGTAGCTCTTAGCCAATCGTATCAGTTATACCAGATGACGTAGTAGAGCAGAACAGAAATGGATGTTTGTTGTGTGTGTGTCTGTGAGAGAGTGTTGCTTGCTGCTTTGCTTCTCCAGTTCTCGCTTTCTGCAAGATTTATTTTCACGCTTTATTCCCCCTCATGTCATTCAGCCACACACATCCACTGATTTTATGGGCAATAAACAAGCTGCTGCGGCTCTCTCGGCGGCTCCGCTGTCCCCCGGCTCGTAGTGAGATCACCGCCGTTATGCTAGCGCCGGTGATTAGCGCCGCTAATAATCCCGCTACCGGTATTCTCGATACGAGCCGTGGGACAGCGGAGCCGCCGAGAGACCTTTCGCCTTTCAACTTTTGCTCTAAACTATTTAAAACACCATCTACAGCTAAAGAGAATTTCGCGCCTGCAGCAGCCATGTTGGATCCATAAGAAAACTACAAGCTTCCAAGTGCCGAGTAGTACGCGTCATCGTCTTGCCGTCCCTCCCCGCTCTGTGATTGGATCCCTAAAACAGGGCTAAGAAAGCTTCCTGGTTTCCAGACCGCTTGGAGGTTCGAAATTAAATACGAGCGCGCAAGGCAGTCTGGGTATACCCAGGCTAGGCACAAAGGGTTTCTCAGTCAGAACAGTAACAATAGACGGAGCATTGCCGTCACTTCTCCCAGTTTGGAGACCTTCACTGTTCATCGTTTAGGAGGTTTTAACCAGGAGCTAAATCATCAGCAGGTATCCTCCTCTCAAACTAAAACTGGTGATTAAAAATCAGTGTTTCTCCGAGGCTGTTTGGCTCATCAATGGAGGAATCATTACCGGAGCGGCTACTAAAGTTCGCTGAAATTATTTCTCTGATAACTTCAGATGTTTGGGAGGTTTTCAGTAGACAAAATTATCTGCAGAGGTCTCCAAAACAAATGGATGTGGTGAGTTAAACCAATGAACACATTAATAAAGCAGTTTTACGTTAAAAGCTGTTTTTATGAACACATCAGTGGAGGGGCTGAAGCTGAGCAATTGCTAGGTGTGTGATAACTAAAAACCTTCATCAGTTTAAAACATATAGTTAAAAACCATGAAGATCTAAAACATTTATTGTAACAACATGGCTTAAAAGTGGATACAAAGTCAGCTTATGACAACTTCTAGTGGACAAACATTATTGCGCTGCCATTGCCAGAAACATACACAGCATGTTCTTGTTTAAAGTGGTTAAAAGTACACATTTCTCTTGGTTTGAAAATGGTTGAAAACATTTGGGACAATGTAAGTACAAAACTCAAGAGAACATATAACATAGGTATAGTTTTTAAACATTTGAATGTGTAAATGCTCTTTGAAAGGACTTTTATATGCATCTTTATAAATGTACCCCATTATGACTTCTATCCGTTTTTGCTTTAGTGACTTGTTTGTATAATGTCTGTGACGTAGATGAAGAATAAGTTCATCAAGTACAAGGTCAAAGTTGGGCCCTCATGCAAGGGCATGCTGCATATGAGTTGATAATTCTGAGCTAATGACATCAAGACGCCTGAGACTTAAAGCTTGATTCTCTGTCTGTATTTCCCTAATGAGCTGCCCATTAACACTGTTTGTTCTCCTTTCAGTAAACTGTAACGTCTCTGGCGCATTGGAATTTAAGTGCGAGAGTATACGTCTGTGGATTGCCTCTCAATTGGTCAGCATATGGCTGCCTTGACAGCATCAATGCATCATTTGAAAGAAGGAGGAGGCTCCAGAAGCATCTCGCATTGGGAAAAAGCATGAAGGCACAGACAAGTGTTTAAAATGCCTGGGCAGTAATGCAAGCAGCTGAAAAGCAATTGATTGGACCACCACTGCTGTCTGAATCGCAATTTCATCTATTTACCTCTGTTTCAGCCCACGGCACGATGATAAAGAAAGGGAACAGTTGTTGAGAGGTGAGGTCCCAAACACATTACCCTGGCTCACCTCTCTCATTTTAAACAGTTCTACTAACATCCCTCCCTAACGCCACTGAAAATATAGTTTCACAGCCTATGACGTTTCCATTCACAACTGTGAAAAGCTCCAAATTATGCTCCACTTTCATTCAGCCATCACTGCTTGAGTTGGGTTTAATGACTCAGTGTGTGAAGCAACTTTGTGTAGAAAAAATATCTGTTATCAAACACCATTATGTGTGCCAGTCAGTTACATCTCTGGCATGGCTTTAAAGAGCTGAACCTGTAACCCCACCCAAAATTGTATATATCTCACAGCATTTCCGATTACCGCCTGCCTGCAGCACATGTTCAGTTGTTTGCTATTCAGTTGTTTGCAATCTGCAACATCACCACTAGATGCCACTAAATCCTCCACTCTACTTCTGAAAGATTTATTTTAATCCTTTGGTCTATTGCCCCAGGATCATGCTGTTAGGCTTCACTACAAACATACCCCATCACATTTAGGTATTGCAGGATGGACCCAAACACAGATGAACAGATGAGGAGGCAGCAGGAAGAATTCAATGATTTATTGCAACACTGGCTCACAGGCAGACACGAAACATCTGTCAGTTAGCAGGTAGCAGGTAGCAGGTAGGTAGCAAGCAAATCCAAAGAGTGGTAAGAAAAAGTTGAACACCAAGCACTGGGAAAACTAGACACTAGGGACACGAAACACTGGTAGCACAGAGTGAAGAAAACTCTGAGCAGAGGCTGAATTCAAAATAGCATACTAAACCAGCAGTATATACATATTCCCCCAAAATTTAATGTGGGATGTAATATGCAAACAGAAGCAAAGCATACCCAGATGTCGAACTGATTTGGAGAAAATCTCGAGTATGCATTGGACCACTTTGCCTGTTGTATCCCACAATGCAATGCACCAACCAGTGGCAATGGTAGAGGAGATAATTCCCATCTCAAAAGTCCGAAATACTTCTGTTGGGTCATAAAATGCAGTTTTAACATTTTTTGAGGCATGAATACTGTTGTGAAAACCTAAAATCTGTGGTCAACACCATTTTCAAAACCAGCTCTGACGATTTTATGTGACGTGCTGCAAGCTTGTTTTATTCATTACAGTGAAGAATAGCAAGACCAGCTGAGATGGTACCTAGCATACTGCAAAATAAATCAATTCAAGAGTCTCATACTGCATGAAAGCAGAAATGCTTGTCAGTAGTATGTGGTATGTGATTTTGAATACAGCCACAGAGTAAATATAGGAGAAAGAGAGAATAGCAAGAGACAGGTGAAACAAATCAACCAATCAGGAAAGAGCACACAATCAAACTAGTAGGAAACACACAGCAGTTTGGACAGAAGCTTTAAACAATGGTGGCCAAATCCAAATGTATATTTATATCCATGTTAAATCAATCAGTCAGTCAGTCAACCAGACTTCTTTAGTAAAGCACTTTTCATACAAATAAAATCAAACACAAATTGCTTCACACAATACAACAACAACCCGACCACACAGAGAGCAACAAATTACTTCATAATTAATAGAACTAATAACATATTCAGCATTTGGAAATATTAAAACCCTAAAAAATATAAACGAGAACTAACGAAATGCAATCTTAAATCTTATGAATTTACAGTGAGGAAACACCAGAGGCAGCCAATTATACCAGGAAGTGAGATAGATTAAGTAGAATAAATAAATACATACATAAATGCATGAATAAAGCTCAATTAGAGAGAAAAAAATGTATTTTAAGGTAAATAGATACATAGATATTAATAGACAGCTAGATATAAGAGGCCTAATAGAAAGCTTGACTAAAATGATAAAATATAGCTAATAATTAAATAGTTAAAAATAGTATATATAATAATAATAATAAAGCTCAATTAAAGGCCAGACTAAAAAAGTAAAATACACTGAAAAACATGAGTAATAATTAGACAGATATAAAACTCAGTTAAAAGCTCACCGTGGGGTTTTTTGTCTGACTTTAAGGGTTATTAAAAAATCACAAAGAAGGCCTAAACTGTTCTGGAGGGTTCATAAGCTAAAAGCAACTCAGATAAATTGATAGGACCTAGACCAATAAGAGCTTTATAAACCAACAAAATGGCCTTAACTGTATCATTGAGCCTGCTACAGCATCTGAAAGAAAAAAAAATCTGCAAAAAAATCTGATGAGGGATAAAATACATTCTGAAGCAAACGAGTAGCCATCACAGAGACTTTAAAATTGGTAATATGTGTGCTCTCTTTCTGGTCCTGGTCAGTAAACGTTTAGCAGCAAATAAATATGTGCATTAATGATTCTGGAAATGTTCTTAGTTACGTTTCTAACGTGGGGTTTAAAACTAGGATCTGGATCAAAGGTTACGCAAAGGTTATTTACTCTTTGAAAGGGTTTTAATGCTGTTGCAGTTTCGCATTGAGTTTGTCTTTCTGAGCTTCATAACTAAGACTAAGACAGTGTTGTCCTG
This sequence comes from Centropristis striata, assembly GCF_030273125.1. Classification (NCBI taxonomy): domain Eukaryota; kingdom Metazoa; phylum Chordata; class Actinopteri; order Perciformes; family Serranidae; genus Centropristis; species Centropristis striata. The sequence goes on from NC_081517.1 coordinate 9,609,325, forward strand.
GTTGATTTGCATGAAATTCTCTGCAATCCAAAACTTGATATCTAAAATGCAATAAAAAAAAAAAGGCAAAACCTGGAATAGTGTTCATATATCGTGCTCAAATGAGTCCTATATCCTTTTCTCTGCAGTTGACATTTTTTTTTAACAGTGCTTCAATTTCCTGAAAATGATAAATAATAAAATAAAAACACTGTGAAGCCTGGCATTTGTAGATTTTTTTTGATTTGGTCACCTAAGTTCAAACCTACCTTTCCAAAAAGAATTATAACCCTCACAGAGGCTCAGTAGAATAGATAGAAGCTACGTGAAAAGGAAAAGGTTACGTGTGTCAGTAGCAGCTTTTAACATCTCTCACACCCCCGCAGATCCAGGATTAGCTGAGATTATAAGATTCCTGATTCATAAGGCCCAAGAACTGTTGTAGAAAGGGCTTTTACTGAAGGGTGGTGCTTCATACACTGCCACACACTTCTTTTCTCACTTGTGCTTCTTTTTTCCACATACATTACTTACATTAGAATAATATTGCACTGAGAAGTCCTTTTTCTGGAGAGAGGGTTCTTTGATTTTGTCTGGCTCTGTGTCTAAGTCATTCTTTATGTGCTGAGTTGTTTACATGCTCTCATGCCTCTAGTTGCAAGTTTCCCCAAGTAATTCAATTTTTATTACCATGTAAAAAATATTGTATGCAGTTTTGAGTTTAACTGCACTTTCTTGTGCCAGGAATTCGACATTAACCACTCCAAAACCCAAAACTTTACACATGTTCCAGTGGGAATCTGATCTGAACTTTGCGAGAAATTAACATCATCAGCAACCAAGATTGCAGGTCTCCTTGACTTTGCTTCAGGTAAATGCTGCTATTTATACCTCACACACTTTTAGCTTAGTGTGTTTGCATAAACTATGTCAGTACAAACACCTTTGTTGCCTTTGCTGGTACATTTATGAGAAATTATTCAAAATTGCCCAGTGATGAAGAAAGCATCTGGTGTAAAGTGATACAGAGGTAATGTGTGTGTAATGTAAACACTTCCAGTAATTATGTGCTGGTGGTGAAATGTTAGATATGATCCAACAAAAAATGTGAAACAGAAGTAAGGTATAAACTTCTGGTAAAATAGCATAACGCTGAAATAAATGGTGGTAACTAACCGTCATGAGGCGGTAACTGGCTGGAATAGACTTTTTCCTTTACCATGTTAACATATATGAAGATGGAACTGATAAATAATGGAATTATGTACTTGAAAAACTATCTGAAGCTACTGTGTAAATATAATAAAATACTGTGGGGACTGTCCATGTTTTACAGAGTAACTCAGATCTTTTCACTTGAAAAGTTTTTACTTGTCAGACAGTTATTGCTGCATTCATGATGCAGAATGTTTGTCAAAGCTGAGGATTATCTGTTTGATAAGCTTTAAAAACACTGTAGAGAATATTGTATTATTCATATTATCATCTGTCAACATTCTAATAAAGTTTGACTGTGAAAAAGAGAAGTGTTATGTGTTGGTTCACTATCAACTATCTGTAGTAAAGGATTATATTGTCAGACTCTTCTGTCAGATTTTTTTCTTTCTTATCCTTCTACATGCATGAGATCAAATACGTTTTAAGTTACTTCCACATCTGTGAAGGCACCATTATTGTTGAAAGGTACATACAAGTTTTCAAGCAACATGTGCTGCCATCCAGACGTCTTTTACAGGGACGTCCCTGATTATTTCAACAAGACAACGCCAAGCCACATTCTGTATTACAATATCAATATTTTGAAGGAAAATAGTGCAGGTACTAGATTGGCCTACCTTCAGTCCAGACCTGTCTACCATTGACCATTAAACCATAAAACAACAGAGACCCTGGACTGTTAAGCAACTTAAGTTATACATTAAGCAAGAATGGGAATGAATGCCTGCTGCAGTTGGAAAATTGAGCGTGAACCAAACAGTGAAGTTGCAGGCTGTTAAATCAAAACAAGGAGCCGAAAGAAGCTAAAATGCTTTGTAGAACTGAGGGAAACTGATTCATCCTTTCATCATTATATGTAACTGCTTATTTGGACTAGGGGTTTAAGGGGGGCCAATCGCAACTGACATTGGGTGAGAGATAGGGTTCACTCTGGACTGATCGCAAGACAATAGCCCTTTACATACTTTCCACAGAAGTACAGCAAAAGTAATATAACAAACTCTGCCGTACCGACTGAAGCAAAGTTGTTCTGCATTTTGCTGAACATGATTCAGTTACTGTAGGACTCAAGTAAGAGGTGTGTTTCTGATGATACAGTACACTCCCTTTCTTATTACCTGATTGTTGGTCGCACAAATAACTTGGTTCCGCCTCGAACAGTCTCGCCAGTTTAATGCCCGTTACTACCTCGGAAGGAGCCGGAAACACTTGGTCCTCCCATTACGTCTCTGTGACATTCAGATGGAAGGCTAAACGTCACAGACGCGTAAATATCATGGCTTGAAACGGAGTCTGAAAGGGGCTAAAACAGGGGCGCAGGTGGGATTTTTGAACTGTGGCAAATTATTTCAACTCAATGAGTTATTTTTCCACTCCATGCCTTAACCAAAATATGTTTTATTTAAACATTTTTGAATGAACTGTAGTATACACAGCAACCAACATATTTACATAAATAAAAAGAAGTTTGTACATGAAATTCCGAGTGCAGCCAAACACATTTACTGACTTGAAGCTGACTCAATGAAGGACCCAAAAACATCTCTCCTCCTTTCAGTAACCTGAACATACTGCTGGACAATTTCTTGTCTGTCAGGGTTTTCTGAGACTACGATGGTCTACGATGGACCTAAAAAGCTGCCCTAAAAGCCTAAATTTGGTGCTTCTCGCACATTCTATTGCCACTATTCCAACTGAATCATTGCATATTTTAGAGAATTATTGTAAAGGAGGATAATGGTTCTTCCATGTTTTATTCAAATTATCATATTTTGACAGTCTTCTTGCAAACTCTGTGGTGGACTCTGCTAACACATGCTCGTATTTTGAAAGCTACATTTGCTTGCTTTTATTTTGAAGGCGGGTCTAACACGTTCTTACTGTACAACGTATGGTGTGTTTAATCTACACTGAAAGTCTGAACTTGGAGCTCGAACAACGTTGAAAATTCTGACATTCTTGTAAACCTTGAACACACCATTAGCCGCTGGACCCTATATGTGCGCTGCAATGTAAATTAGTCTTACTAACGGAACATTAATCCTCTGTTTTACCGGTGATGTTTGTCACTGAAAGTGAAATTTGATCCATTGATAATATAAAAATGTTGATAAGTGCAGCTTTAAAGTAAGAGATCTTAATCAATATTTAAGATATCTGTTGTGTATTAGAAACATTTCTACAATTGCCATCGACCAACGTGGATATGCACTGCTCCTGTAAGGCAGGTCAGGGAAGTTCTTCACTGGGAGTAATGAAGTAAAACTTAACTTCTCGCTTTACTTTGCAGTTTTAGCTTTTAGCCCAACTTCTCCACCATCTCTGCCAAGTGATGTCCATTAAACAGACGTTATGCCTGCTTTTTGTTGTTCTGTCAGTGCTTCGTAACATATAATGAAAGTGTCTTTTTTAATCTAACAAAGGAACTTTATCCCCATAATGTCATGTTGGAGGTCGCTGCAGATCATAGCTCTTCTGCACTATCATCTCACATACACAGCATGATGCAGCCCATGCTGCTTTTGCTCAGCTCTGCTCATGGCTTTTGCTTGCCCTGTTGCCAGACTTACAGCAGATTGCATCAATGCCACCACATCCACTTCTGCCAAAATCATTGTTCTGTTTGTCAGTTGTTATTTTGTTCGGCCCCCTGTCAAAACACATTGATCTCACCCGATTTTGTCTGGTAATGCTGTTCTCCAGTGTTGGTTGGACTCTCACACCTCCACATATAGGTCCGCTTTCTACAAAGAAGTTGAAATGAAAGCCGGGCCCATATCCGATTTGCCTCTGTAATTTAATCATGTGAATATTCAGTGCTGAGATTGGAAAACACGAGCAGCACATCCCCAACATAAATCAAGGTGAGATTAGACTGTGAGATTTGTTGCCACAATACTTTTGGTGACATAGAAAGAATTGCTGAGATGATACAGTCTATAAGGATAAAAAAACAGAAGGGCAACAGAGAGCATGTGATAGATAAAGCCAGACAGACATAAGACACTCTGATAGCTTGTGTGTGCGGGAGATGGTGTGAATTTGATATGTGATCTCTGTGTTGTGACATAAGCAAATAGACAGGTTGCTGTGTGCTGCAGGGATTGGAGTGGAGTATTATTTTGACTACCTCTACAGAAATAATGAAAAGAGAAAGATAGCAGAAATAGACCATGATGCCCTATCGTCCTCCTCTTCTACCACATGTAAGCACACACATTCACTCGCAACCAGTGGTGCCCTTCAGCATGTTTCCTGTTATTGAGACCATATCACAAAAAGGATGTAAAGGACTCAAACTCAATTTCACTTGAGCCTGTTTGTGCACAGTAGATTATACTCCAGTAAGAATGAGTAGTAAGAGTTAGAAGAGTTCTTTTGTGCCATTTTACAATGCTGGAAGTAGGAATTCAACACAATTATCTGTAGTATATGTCACCTTACTTATTCAGTATTGCACTATATCGCTGTGTTGTGCAGTTATTGGGCTGGTTTTCAGTACTATTTTCAGACCAGCTGCGAATTATCTGCCATCTGTCTGAGATGACATCGTCAGTCAGGGCTGCTGAGCCAGACATCCCTCCTGTCTCCACATCCCATTAAGTAAAACAGCCTCAGCGACTTTCTTGACTATTCAACACAGTGCAGTTGATGCATGGATACTGGGGTAAAGTTTTCACCTATGCAGCAAAGATTTGGGGTCTAATTCATCCGTCAGTGGTGTATAAAGTTGTGCTGTGTTTTAATTAAACAATTAATTAGATGATTCTCAACCGTAGAACTTAACCATATTCTTACCAAAACAGCTGATCTGCAGCAGTGCGCAAAGCATTTTATTGGGATACACCTGTGCGACGGACATGGAAGTTCTACTGTTGATAAAAGGTAGTGCCAAATGACACAGCTGTGGATAGCAACAAACATCAGTGGATCCTAAATATAGCATATTAAATGGGTATAATATTTTTAAGGTGGGCCTGTTTAGGTGGTTAAAATACATTTTGTTGCAGTCTCCGTCTGCAGCAATACATTCATTAGTTTCCTGTCTGCAGAGGTCTTCTGGTTCTCCAAAATGGGAACGCAAAGCCAAGGTCTGGAAAGATGGATGGATGGATGGATGGATGGATGGATGGATGGATGGATGGATGGATGGATAGATAGATAGATAGATAGATAGATAGATAGATAGATAGATAGACGCTTTGTTGTGTCTGGTGTTTACGGTACTGGACTCTGGGTTACTCTGGGTAACACAAGTTGCTGTGATTGTTTGTGATTCTGACTTTTACTTTGGGTTTTTGCTGTATCTCTGTCTGTGTACACATGCTGTTTATCATTTATAAAGTAATGAATTAGAAATTAATTTAACTAATCATGCATCATACAGTAACAGTTTGGGGTTATGAGTTTTCAGTGTCTCTTGAAAAACAAATGCCAGAGCACCTGATGTGCTTTGGAAGCACATTAAAGTAAATATAATGGTATTTTTTTAACCATCTAAGCATGGTGATTGAACATCAAACAAAACAGTGTTTGTATTCTACAGGAATGAAAGAAAGAAAAACAATTTCATTTCTCATTCTGTGTGAACTTTTACCCTCAAACGCAGGCCATTATGCATACACTTCACAGGGGTGTTTTTCGGCCTAAATGTTCTGTGTCCTCTTTTGATCACTTGTTGATGACTTGCATTTGATGCGTTTAGGTTCATCATTAATTCACTAGATGGAGAGTCAGAGGATTTACATTCGGAAAATAAATCAGCAGATATTAGCCAATCCTTCAGTGCTGTAAAAAGATGTGTGCTGCCTCAAGAGTTACACTTCCTTTAACACCAACCCAGCATTAGTAGAGTTGTCTGTATTGGGGAGAAAAAAGGAAAATGTAGTATTCTCTAAAATCATTTCTCTCTGTTGGTTATTTAAACAACACACAAAATGCCAGTACTTGTTTGTGTATATGTTATCTGTAATATATTATTTTAGCAAATGAGTACACTTTAAGCACTTAATGAAGATGCCATGCTTTTTTCTCTTTGTTATTAGCAGTTTTGGCCAGTAACACATTACATATTGCACTAAGATGATTTCTTTAGTGTACCAATTTGAAACTTAGCAATTACTAATCCTGGTGATGCTCCAATTCTTTGGTCTCTTTGGACAGGCTGGTCCACCTGATAGGTTCATTAAAAATCTTCTAAATATCTTTTTCACAAATTATTGGTTAAGTAGCAGGCTTGATGGATCTACAATGAGAAGTCAACTGGTGTTGTTCAGAGACTATTTAAACTGTTAAGCTGAATTCAGGAATCCTGGCAGTTGACCTGTCCGATTACATTGTAGCTAGTTTAACAGCTGCAGCTCTGTAGCTCAACAGTGGCCAATATAAAAAAAACTGGTGTCCTCATTAGTCACTTGGAAACATTGGAACAAGGTTAAAAAAACACAAAAATTCCCCTTTAAATTAAAAAGATGCAGCAACATGTGGAGGACTTGGAGTTGTTTAAATGCACCTTTGACAGAGCTGGACCGACAAACGAGAGAATGTAAGCAGAAATGTAGTAAATGTAGTATCACAGAATCCCACATCTGCTGGCTTTTGGCTAACATTCTATCAACATTTCTCATTACTACTAATAAAAATGATCATGTTATGTTTCAAATTAATTAAGTGGTGTGAAACTAGAGTCTAACTTCTTATCTTTCAAACCGTATATCGTTTTAACCATGTACGTTAGCCTTGGATTTACCAGAGATGGCAAAAGGATGCTAACGCCGGTGAATTAGCCACGTGCTACCTTTGTCCCGGATCGCCCACTTGCATCTCCATGCTGTTAAACAATGGGAGTTATTTGGGAGGAAATTCAATGTTTCTGGGTAAGCCAAAAAAATATCACCATTATCAACCATCATTATCAACACATCCGGACTGCACTTATGTCCTCCGCAATAAAATACAGTACAGTAAAAATACAGATTACGATTTTAGGATCATCGCCAGAGTGTCTCCCAAGCGTTTCCTTACTGCTTTGTGTCATCAGAGTTACTTTCATATTGTAATTAGACATGCAAAATAACTTACATAAATGAAATATCACATGTAGATTGTTAAATATGTAAAAATGTATTATACCTACACTAGTGGTGGCTGTCTTTTTCAAAATGACCGCAAAACACCGGAAAGCCATGGGGGTCTCTATGAGACAGTTGCTATATATCTGCATAATAAGAGATAGGCTGTGTATTCAGTGACATAAATGGTCGTAAATCAGTAAGGTACAGTATGTGAGAATACAGTTTGTGCTTTGCATTTGGACACAGACTTACCCGTTCGTCCAGGGCTTCTGATACAGCAATTTCTTTACATTAATCCTTAGATTCACTGATTTTTTTTAGCAGTTACCAATCCCTGGTGCTGAAGCATTATCGTAGAGTGGAATCTGATTGGTCAGACTAGCACTGAATGGTCCGTGTAACCACTGAGTGGAAAGAAAGGCAGGGGAGGACGTTACATCTTTCCTGGAAAGGAAGTGCATAGGACAGTTGGTGTGTTAATGATATCTCAAGTCAGACTTTTCAAGATGTCTTTCTTTTAACCCCTGGTCACAATAAAAGCTTTGAGGTCCCGGTCCTATCAATAACACTATAGAGCCAGGTCCTGGGCTTGGGTGGTGTCAGCTTGTGGAGTGTCCACAGCTGTATTAATGGCCGATGTAAACTCCCAAAAAATAAGGACGGCATCCAATCATAAGGTGCTCCACATCTGGTCACTGTGTCATTTGTAGGTAATCATGGATGAGACGCTCCTCCTCTTACTCTCACCTGATGATGAAGAGCAATGGCTGCATCTACAATCATAAGTTGGCTGGCCTCAGTTATAACCATAACAATGCACTATATACACATAGAGCAACATTAGCATATATTTGTATTTTTGGCAGGAAACTTTAAATTCTAAATTAGAACGTATGTACTACCAATGAATACATTACAACCTGGGGAGTGTAGGAAAATCAGGAAATAATACACATTGTATATTTCAAAATAAAAGTACTTGCTTAAACTACATCAATTTTCACCAGAATTTTATAATGCACATAACTTAGCACAACATAATAATAAACAAACATAACTTTATTTATAGTTCATATTTAGGTGGCAAAACTACTTGATTAAGTAGATTAAGTAAAAGATCATGGTTTGGGTTAAAATAAGTTTGTTATGTAAACTAAGGTACATAGCATATGGAAGTTGAGTTGTCAATTTAAAAAAAATCACTATTGACTTTTGGTTTCACATGGAAAATTAACTGCACAGTCTTCTTGGTGAAACTGTGTGTTTGACTCATCCAAACCCCTTCCTTCTTCCTGTGCGATCTTTATTGCTCTTTATACTACATAACCCCTTAGAGCTAGTGCACTGGAAGTCAGGTTGACATTGAAGTTAGTTGAAAGCCCAGCACGTTACATACAGATGCTAAAGGGTACCTTGTGCATTCATATCAGATGGTGAGGGCCATCAGAAAGTGTCGGTATCTGACGACGTGAGAATGAGAACAGTCTGGGCTTCAACGCACATGGTTTGTTATTAAAGCTATTTGACAATGTATCCTCATGGCAATGTGGCACTCATGCTTCCTGTATCCTCAAGTAGCCTCAGGCTGCTGTTTGAGAGACATCATGTCCCAGCTGGATGTCACTTGGTGGGGGGCAGTCTGTCCCTGCAGGCTGTGGCTCCTCGCACCACATTCACACATAACATAAGTTAAATTTCTACAACATGTAAGTGAAAAAAATGAGCTATGTAGTTGTTTTTTTGGTTGAATATTCTTTTGTTTTTATACACATTTTGACCTTTCTAAGGATACACTTTGGGAGAGGGTTGTGAATACATCTTTAGTGGAATGCCCTAGGAACTTTTAGTGACATTTAGTAGAACTCTTAAGAGACAGTAAGGTAAAAAATTAATATGACTCCAGGTTTTGATTTGTTTCAGACAGGTAAACCAGAGGACCCAAAGTAATGTACAATGGTTATGATGAATGTGAGAGTGAAAATGACTTTTTCTGTTTCTTTTTTTCTTTCTTTTTCATTGCAACTGATTTAAGTGCAGTACTCCACATGGTGCACACGTCATACAGCAATGTCCATTAACAGTCTGCACCCTAGATATCTATAAAGATGGATGCCATTACAGCTCCCCAAAAGTGAAGCCAAAACATCTAAGGGGGTTATGAAGAATCTGGATTGGGACTCTTCTGTGAGGAGTTTGCATGTTCTCCCCGTGTCAGTGTGGGTTCTCTCCGGGTCCTCCGGCTTCCTCCCACAGTCTCTAAATTCAATTTAGTAAATTGCCCATAGAAGTAAATGGGAGTGGAATGATTGTCCATCTCTATGTGTCAGCCCTGTGATAGTCTGGCGACCTGTCCAGGGTGTGCCCCGCCGTTCGCCCAACGTCAGCTCGGATCGGCTCGAGTGCAACCCGAGTTCAGATAATTGGTTAGGCATAATGAATGAATAAATTAATGAATGAATGTCACTGCTCTGTTTTAAAGCTAGAACAATATTGTAAAGATATTGGCATCTTATGACACAATCAAAAACAATATCTTGTGTTATTGGGAGGTAAATGTTAGGGATGTTAAAAACTGACAGCTATGTTCAAACAAGCCCCTTGACCAGTGACCTCCAGATATCTGAATGAAAATGTTTGTAAAATTGTACCTACGTTCCCCTTTATAGACAGGTATATTTTTGCATTTAGGACAATTATTTCATTTCGGCTACTCTAAAAATGGTGTATTTGAAAATATCTGCATGCGGGGATAAATAAATACATGAGGGCTTGTTGTAAAGCGGCGGAAGGAGCCAAAGAACCATTGGAACAGCCGAGTATCACCAAGAGACAGATAGGGACCAGTTGTCTATCATATACAGCACTATACAAATTAAAAATATCAACCCTAAAACTTGTGATCTTAGAGCAGGACCAGAAAAGATGCCCAAGAGTTCCATCAGCTGCATTTGCATTCATCAGGTGGCAGAGACAGCAGGAAAGATTCTCTTCAACATAGTCTTGGACTATTGCAACCTATGAACTACTTTAAACTGAATGAGCTGAAGTCAAGCATTAATAGAGCATGCCTTCATCCTGCTTAACCCTTTCACCAATAGCTCATCAGAGATTACTTCACTGGTGTCTTTAATCCACGCCTCATTAATATGGAGAGAGGGGGTTGCAATAGAGAAGAAGTTAACCAATCGAGAGATCAGATGTTTGAAGTTGGGAGGTCATGATATCATAGATGACATGTTGACCATATACCTTTGGCCCTCACAATTAACATCGAAGAATTACCATCTACAGCTAGCAACAACAATGCTATCAGTGGTAATGTGAGTACTAAATTAGACTGGTCAATTCTCTCTGAAGAGGATTTTTTTGGCTTATTATACTAACACAGACCAATATCTAAGTAATGTTTATCTGCCCAGAGAAGCTATTCTGTGTAAGGATGTTAACTGTCAGATTGAGGAACACAAGAGTAACCTATGTACCATGTATGATGATGTAGTGGCTGCTCTGTTTGAGGGTGGTAAACCTCTTCAAAAATACAGGAGAAACAGGGCCAATGATTTTAGACCAGGATGGAATTAGTATGTAGCTCCATATCATACTGAAGCTCGGGAAGTTTACAAACTTTGGGCCCTGGCTAGGCAAGGCCCTGAGCTTGAGATTAAAAAGCTTGCCAATGCCAGATATAAGTATGCTGTTCGTTTTATATCTAGAAATGAGCAAGCCATAAGGGCTGACTCTATGGCCAGTAAAAATGATGAGCAACAATATCACTGACTTTTGGAAGGAGGTGAGGTCCCTCAATAATTGTAAATCTTCCCTCCCTTGTACTGTTGAAGGAGTCTCCGGAGAAGATAATGTTGCTGAGCTATGGAGACATCACTATAGCTCCCTCTTTAACTGTTTAAAACATGATCCATATGTGGAGGACTCTGCTATCAGTGATGAATCAATAAGTATACAGACATGAGGTATTTGATGCCATAAGGAAATTACCTAACAACAAAGCATGTGGTATGGACTCAATAACTGCAGAGCATCTAAAATATGCTAGTCTCAGGCTTGCTCCCTAGCAATCAACTTTACTGGTTTGATGATCCATGGCATACTACCAGTTTCAATGTTATCCATTCTGCTTGTCCCAGTTATCAAGGACAAAGCTGGTGAGCTGTCTAGGAGACTGAATGATTGCAACACTGGCTGTATGATTGGTGGCATGCTGGTGAATCGTCTTATGTATGCAGATGACCTTCTTACTTTGAGTCCGAGTAGTGCTGGGCTGCAGGAGCTTCTTAATATTCGCTCTGACTATGGCGTGGAATTTGAAAGAAAATACAATTCCAGCAAAAGTGCTGTTTTAATATGCAGAACGAAACAGGATAAATGGTTTAATTTCCCTGTGTTCAAACTGTCCAATAATTGCCTTGAGGTCTCTAAAAAGATAATATAAAGGAACTAATCAGCTGATCAAGATTAGAAAAGAAAGATTTCCTTATACAGACAGGTATATGTTGGAAAAGATAAAGACATTTTGGGAGTAGTGACATTTTCCTCAAGTTGACCCGCCCACTCAAAGAGAGGGGGAGAGAAGACCATCTGGCAAGATCTAGTTTACAATGTTCGAGTAATGGGTTGTAATTTTTGGCAAACAGTTCAGAAAATGATTGTTACTAGAATTCTAAGGTATTTAAGACCATTTGTGGCCTCCCTAAAGGCCTGGAGCCGTGTAGGAGAAGGTCAGCAGCAGGATTAATTGGTGTGTAATCACTTTTCCCCAAATTAAGTTTGTAACCAGAGTACTTTCCAAATTTCTCAAAAATATCTAAAATTATAGGGAGACTTGAGGCATGATTGGATATGTACAATAAAAGATCATCCGCATAAAAATACATATTGTGAAGCACCCCTCAACCAAATGGCCAGGGGTTCGACTGCCAAAGCAAACAATAGCGGGGAGAGGGAACACCCCTGTCGAGTGCCTCTGTGCAGGGAGATGGGCTTGATTTAATACCATTAGTGCTGACAGAGGCTAAGGGCGAAGCATAGAGAAGTTTTATCCAATCCACAAAGTCAGGGCTGAGGCCAAATTTATTAAGAATGTAAAAAAGGTATCTCCTCTCTACACGGTCAACCACTTATTCTGCGTTTAAGGACAAGACAAGTTCGGGAGAGTCAGTAGAGGGAGAGTAGACAATATTAAGTAACCTACATGTGTTTGAAGATGAATGCTTTCCTGAAATGAAGCCAGTCTGATCAGGATTGACTAAGGACGATATGACTCTCTGGAGACGGCCAGCTAGAACTTTCGCTAGTATTTTAAAATCTACGCTCAGAAGGGAAATCGGTCTTTAACTACTACAAAGAAGCGGATCTTTGTCCTTTTTTAATAACAGCATAATTGAAGCCTCAGACATTGTGGGTGGTAACAGACCTTTTACCCAAGCACCATTGAAAACCGTTAGTAGTCTAGGGGCAAGAGTTGCAGAATAGGTCTTGTAGAATTCTGTGGTAAAACCATCAGGTCCTGGCGATTTGTTACTCTGTAAGGAACTTATTGCATCCTTAACCTCAGAGATCGTGATTAGTGCACCTAGCTCAGTAGTAACCGTTGGGTCGATTTGAGGGTACGTGAGCAGGTCAAGGGGGCTTGGGCCATTCTAATTGACCCGGAGAGGTTTCAGAGGAATACAGTTAAGAGTAATAGTCAACAAATGCATCCTTAATAGCGGTAGGATTGGTTGTGGTGTCATCAGAAGCTAACCTAATCCTAGGTATAAGTCTGGATGCAGCCTCAGTCCTTGCTTGGTAAGCTAGGAGTCTGCCTGCTTTATCACCCTGCTCGAAAAAGATTTGTTTGGTATGTAAAAGTTGTTTCTCAATCAGACCGGTAGTTAACAGGTTATACTGTGATTGGAGCTGTACTCGATTTTTATACAATGCATCTGACGGGTCGAGTATTGGGTGTCTAACCTTCGTATTTCATCTGATATTTGTTTCAATTTAGAACTCTCCCACTTCCTAAAGCCAGAGATGAAAGAAATAATTTGACCACACAAGTAAGCTTTGAGGGACTCCCAAAGTACGTCACTACCAATATCCAGTGTGTCATTTTTGCCGAAGAAGAACTGGATCTGATTGATTAGAAAGTCCTTGAATTTTGGTTCGGATAATAAGTGACAATTGAATCTCCAGGGTTTGGTTGGCAATTTGAGTGAAAAAAGTAACTCATCCAGGGTTACTTAATGCGGGAGAATTCAGATTTGCGCAAGTGTGTCTCTTGCAGGAAAAATAGGTCTCCTTTAAGTTCCTGTAAGTGTGATATTACCTTGTTGGCTTTAACATTGTTATTCATCCCCTTGACCATTCCTTACCATTCATCGGCATTCCTTGGTCCCACTATCAACTGCTGCGCCTGGGGGCTCATACACATACACACACTCATACCTGCATACAAAACTACAAAAAAATCCCAATCCTCATAGGAATACAAACCCTGAGTATCTCCCTGGATGCCATGAAGATCTTGCTTTCAAACTGCCCCATTCCCATTGCAAAGAAACAATGTCCAACCTCTCTCCAATTTATGAGAATAAGAGAGCCACAACAGATACAGAACATAAAACATTTTGTCCAAACTTGGGCCTGGTTAACCAGGCCATAAACCAGCAGGACCTATAACGCCATCTTGCAAAACAGCCCCACAGGATAATGATATACACACACACAGAGGTGGACAGGACAGGGAGACAGAGATGAAAGAAAAGAAATACAGCACAAAGTGAGGAGAGGAAAGGAGGACAAAACAATGGAAAAAAAACTCGCCAACATAAGCACATACACAATACACTTCACAACATGAACAGACATATGACTTGCCACAGGAGAGGGGGGAGCCAGCATAGTATACATTCTGGACCTTTAAAATTAGAATATGGGCAAGGAGTGGGGAGGATTCGGTACCCCTAAAATCATACGTGGGCCATGCATGGCAACCTATTTGAAAAGGTCAAAAACAAACATTGTCTAACAGCTCATATATAATTTTATATAACTAATGTTGAATTTGAATTGTTTTCTGGAGAGTGTGTGCAAAGGTTGCCCTATTGACTCCGTAACAGTGCCTGCTTGTAAACAACTTCTGCTCTCACTGCCATTACTAGACATGATTTCTGGGTTTTTTTCCTGCCTGGGTTATAGTGCAAATGTACGTATTGTTTAATGACTGAGCATCTTTAGTGTTTTGTATTACAAACTGAACTACTTTAGGTACATTGTATAAAATTATTCACAGAACTAATGCAGGACAGAACAGGGTAATTACAAAGAGGATATTAGTCAGCTTTTGCTCTTTCATTTAGATTAAAATCTATAGTGTCTCTTATGAGACACTTTCTTTCAGCGTGCTCTAATTAATTTGCTCTTTTCTCTGCTATAAGTGCGTACTTGTTCCTCCTATAATATTATTTCTAGCAGCCTTGCTCCCGTGCCCCTCTCCCACACTGCTGGTGCCCTGCCAAGCCTGTGTTCCAGTGGTTTGAACTGTTACAGCTGTGGTTGAGATTTTTATATTGTGAGCGTGAGAAAGATAATGGAACTGTGTGTGGGGGGGGAGTGCGGGTGACAGCTACTGTTACCAAGATACTCTGAGGCTGAGCGTTGTTGTGGAGTTGAGATGATTTCAGTCTGCAGTAATGGTCTTCGTTCTGTCCGCCTGTGAATCTCTGTTTCACATGACTCATTCGCTTGCTCCTTCTGTCTCTGTCATCTCAGACTGGATGTTGGGGCCGCTCATTAGCCCTCTATCAAAGGACAAAGGCGGACCTGGGCATCATGCATGATATGCAACTGTTGCCACGGTTACTGTGAGCCCATCCTTGTTACTATCGATCAAAATGGCAACCTGTAGATGTCGCTAGCCCCCTGCTGGGTGTGCAGAGGCGTTCAGATGCATTATGCTGATTATAAATAGCCATAATTGTGATTGCTTTGGTTGGCCCTTTGGTGCTTCAGGGTCCCATGCTTTGCCCGTGGTATTTGCCTCTCTCATATTGAGATTGCATTTGTTTGTGCCCCACTAATTTACAATGCAGCAATAAAAAATTGTCTCCTTTTTTTTTCATTTGCTCTCTTTCTTCTCCTGCTAAGTGGCAGTCAATATACTGCCAGTGGTTTAATTTTCTCAGTTGCTCTTTTTTCCTTCCCCTCTCTCTTTTGCAGCAGCACTGCAGTCAGTCAGTTTTGAAATATATTAGTAAAATCTGGCCTCCTTTTGACAGCATGGCAGCTTAGATTTTCATGAGCCTACAATAAAGAGCAAGTCATTGTGCCCGGAATAACTGCTCTGAGAATATGTTTCTTCCCGGGCAGATAACAATGCCATTTATACTGTGGACACTTGACTTGATAACATGCATATTGATCACTGTTACTTAGCTGGCAATTGCCACAGCACCCCTACCGCATAGCCAATAACTCACACAGTATGGCTTTTCAGTTTATATGGTCATATTAATGTTGTATCATAATGGAGGTACAGTAAACCTGATGTAAACATGTTATTTACGGACTTCTTTGTCCGTTGTTAAGATTTTCACTTACGAAACCCTCTCCATTCATGTCCAGCGGGAATGTGAGCCGAGATAAACGAGTGGATTTTGAAAACCCTTCCCTGCAGTTGCTCTGGACTCAGCCAGTGAGTCAGAGTCATTTGTTCCTATGCACTATGTGGACTCAATCAAGACAGTGGGAGCAGAAAGAAATAATGATGGCAAAGAGACCATTTGGCCGTTCCCTCCTGCAGCAGGAAACATACATTTTGAAAACTGACACTAAATCTACAAGGACCATATGTTCTTTTTTATGCGCTGAGGATCCAATCCCTTTTGAAGTAGAAAACACGCTGACTGTTTTCATGTGTCCAGCAAAAAGGCTGCTACAACACAAGGGCTTTGATTGTTGTAATTGTGGCTCGCTGTGACAATTAACATCTGGACACAGCAGAGAAAAAACACCACATGGAGGCACAGATTTATGCTTTCATGGCATATTCAAAGACTGACTCAGTCCTCTTATCCCCACCACCAAGCTGCTATCTAACATGTTCGGGCCATCTTTTGCTTTTTACCTTAAAAGAATAGTTCAGCCAAAAATCATAATAGGCCTACATATTTTCCTTTAACCTGTGGTGCTATTTTAAATTGTTTAAGTGTGAGTTGTTGTTTGCTACAGATATCAGCCATAGATGTGTCTCCTTTCTCTCAAATCTAATGGAATAACAGTACCAGCACCAAAATGAAATAAACAAATACATACATTTGAAAGACAATCCCAGTTGACAGTCAGTAGGGAGCGGGATACACCCTGGACAGACTGGCACCTCCAGCATTCACCAACTCTCCCCAAAACCATCTAGATCAGAGGTGTCAAACTCTGGCCCGTGGGCCAAATTTGGCCCGCAGTATAATTATATTTGGCCTGCGAGGAAATACCAAATGACAACCAGAGCTGGCCCGCCGGTATTATAGAGCGCAAATAATACTACAAATCCCAGAATGATCTTCTCGTGTTTTGGCTTGAACACAGTAGATCAGTGTGTAGCAAACTGAGCAACAATTAAAGTTGTCTTTATGCACTTTTTCTTACTAGTCCAAGGCATGGGCTTGAATGGTTGCACATTCATTGAAGGATATTATTATTAGTCATTTGGTTTATTATTGTTATTTTATTCTTACATTTATTTTAGCGTGTGGAAAAAGATTACTGTTAAATTTAAATTTAAAGAAGGCCGCATATAAAATAAAGGGACATACGATTTTTATTTAAATTTTATTTAAGAAATGAATGCCTTTGATGTGTTTGTTTGTTTTATTTGATATTCGATTTTGCATGTTTGCAATATTAAGTTATATTACACTTTGCTTGTTCCATTTCGTTTGAACTTGTTTAGGTCAATTTTTTCAATAAATATCAATGTTGGCCAGCGACTTTGTCCAAGTTTTAAATTTTGGCTAACTGTGTATTTGAGTTTGACACCCCTGATCTAAATCAATTATTCACACTACAGGTAAGAGAAAAGATATATATTTTCGATTTTAGATCAAACTGTCCCTTTAATACATTTTTCACTTTCACAAGTAAAGGATGGGTACAAAATATGGTTCACAGAAATAAAAAGCAAAACAAGTAAACAAAAGAAACAAAAGAAACGAAAAAAAAACCCAGAACATCGGCAGATGTTCAGGGTCACAGTAATAATGTGTAGTATGAGAAGTCAAGAAAATCCCTGCAGCATGATATTAGAGACATCAGGCTCTACATAATTCAAATAGGGTTCCAACACTTTATAGAATTGGTCTGTTTTTGAATGCAATATACATGTAAGGTGCTTTAATGGCTCTAGGTCAAACACCACTCTTTGCCAGCCTTTAACAGTTAGTACTTTTTCATTAATCCACTGCAATAAAATAAAATATTCTTCCTCGCTGCAAAAGTAAGAATACAATACAACCTCTTATTATGTTTGGATGTTAAGCGTCGGCTTGGGAGGCCCAGTATGAGAGACACAGGGTTCATCTCCAGTTCTAAGCCCAATATATTCTCTATTTCAGATAATACATTAAACCAGTACATTTGCAGTTTCGGACATGACCAAACATAAGACAATTTTAATTGTCTTTGGGAGTACTATTCAGTCTATGAAAATGTTTGGATGAAGTTTTATGTGAGACATGGTGTTTACTGGGCAGGCAGTTACGTTGTTGGAAGTGTTAGAGCAAATGTTTATGGAGTAAACATACTGGAGACTAAAAGTCAGTGCTGACGATTGGTCTTTTAATTTGTCAACTTTTATTGACAAGTCCTCCGACACATACAACCACGTAGGTCGTTTGTACTGGCTACAACCTACAGCAGCGTTTCCTAAATTATAACTATGGCCACTAGAGGTTGTGTAACAGTAAATGTGGAAGTGGAAGAACAGATTGAGGTTTTTTTTGCTGGAGAAAACTTTATTTACTTTAGTCAAACTATCAAACCGATTTTTCTTTGTTCTTTAGCCAAAGGTTTTTTGTTTTTTTTTAGATAAGAGAAGTGTTCTGAGGTCTCTTATGTTGGTTTACAGCAGAAAATTGCGCCTCTGTAACATTTTTGAAGTACCATTATTATTTGCTGTCTTTGTCTTGTCTTTGAAATGGGATCATTAAATGGTGCAAGTTTGGTTAGGTTTGTGAACCAAAATTAATTTAAGTTTAGGAAAAGATCACGGATTGCATTTAAAAGAAGGGTAAAAAAAAAGTTACTAACATGAGTTAACCTATGTTATGTTGGTGAAGTGAATTTATATGACAGTTTCCAAATTAGCAGTTAGTGTGAAATATATTAAACATTTCACAGTTGAACCTTTTTTTACTTTAGAATATAAAAATAAAATCACACAGGCTTTTTCAACATTGTAGAAAACAGACAAATCCTGTCTTAATTGGTCATTCCTGCTTTGAGCACAAATGTGATTATCATGTGACCACTTGAGAGCTGCTCTTAAAGGTTATACCTACACTTCACTGAAAGTAGAAAAAAGTCTGACTTAGATTTATTCTCTCGGACTTAGCAATGTGCTGCTGCTTTGAAATGTTTAAGCTTTGATGCTGCAGATTTGCAACCTGTAAATAAACATTTGCTTACAGTAGGTGTTCACACATGCATCTGTCACTCACAACATGAAAAGAGGCCTCACATAAAAGGATTAAGCCTTTGCTCAGGACCAGCTTTTCAGCTTTCGGGATTTCTGTGCCGCTTTCTCCCTCTGTGGAGTGCTTCACCCCCCTGTGAACCTTCTGGGTTGGAGCTGATGTGAACCAAGCAACTCTGCCATTCACCTCTGTGTTGTGAAGACACAAACTTGCACAAATCCACAACCCAGAGACAGACTATTTTCACTGCTGCTAGCTTCGACATTTCTGTGGAGGTGCTGCATATGAATGGGCTCGCTGCTGTTTGCCCCCAAGTCATGAGTATATGAGTTTACACAAAGTGAAGATCCTTCACCTCACGGACACCATCTATCCAGTGGTACCCTGTCACAAACACAGTCAGCACAAACAGGAAATTCTCAAATTGTAGTTGGGGTCTCATTTACCTCAACTGCAGACAGAGAGAGAGAGAGAGAGAGAGAGAGAGAGAGGCCTTTAAATGAACCAGGCCTTCACTATTTTATAAGCTTACTTTATCATATATTCATAAGAAGCCCTCACATGTTTTAATTTGATGTCATTATGCACTTTAAATGTATGTGTGGTTAGCACACCTCACAGCAAGAGGATCGCCGGTTTGACTTCGGCCTGCAGCTCTTCTGTGTGGAGTTTGTATGTTCTCTTGGGTGCTACCGGCTTCCAAAAACATGCACTTACACTGTAAAAAATGTTTGTAGAAATTACAGTAAAACACTGTCAATTTGCATCAGAAATAGGTTGTAAAATTAAACATTGTACATCACCGTAGCAGATACTTTTAATTACTGTCAATCAAAGAATAGTAAAAAACTTTCAATTCTACCGCCATAAACTGCAGAAAACACACAGTTTTGCTGTAAAAATAGAAATTTTTCATGTAAAGTTAATGGATAAATACCACGATGATACAATTATCCTAAAAGTAATGGGATTATTCAGTATAAATTACAGTTTTTGCTGATATTTACATTTACATACGCTCACTGTATTTTTTACGGTGATGTTCTGGCAACCACAGCTGCCGGTATTTTACCGTAAATTAAACAGATTTTTTTTACAGTGTAGGTTTAATTGGTGACTCTAAATTGTCAGTAGGCGACTCTAAATTGACTCTTAATTGACTCTAAATTGTCCGTAGGTGTGAATGACAGTGTGATTGTCTGTCTCTATGTGTCTATGTCCAGGTGAACCCCGCCTCTCACCCAATGTCAGCTGGGATCGGCTCCAACCCCCGCGACCCGAGTGCGGATAAGCGGTTAAGGATGATGAATGAATTAATTAATTCCAAGACCGTCCTTCCCTAAAATATGACCCCATATTCGGACAGCACTGGATTACAACCCATATTTACATTTGTCATCAGTGACACTGTCTAGTGGCTGTGGTAATTGAAAAGGAGGCCATGGTGGAGGTGACGTAACAGACATAGACTGCATATAAATGTGACGTCACTGATTGCTTTGTGGACTGCTCATTTGAAGCATAAAGTTTGCCGTTATTTCTGTCGACATCATTGTTTTCTTTTTTGTTTGTTTGTTTTTTTAAGCACTTTATTTAAAGATTTTTCAAGTTACAGAACAGTAACATTAAACAACAAATCAATCACACCCACCCACCCCTCACAAGGCCGAAATAAATAATTAATAAAATAAGTTAAAAAAAAAATGAATATATTAATTAAGAAATAATAAAATGTAATTAATGAATCAAAAAAAAAAAAAAGTATTCTTTTATGTACAGACGACATCATTGTTTTTTGAAAACAGGAGAGATCATATTTGGACTGGGGAGGTGTGAGGACGGGTGTATTTAAAAATAAAATGTTAACACTAAAACAAAATGTACATTGCTTACCGGAAATATATAACATATATATATATATATCTATATATATATATATAGATATATATATATATATATATATATCGAAGGAGAAGGTGAAGGCAGTGATGGCGGCTGCAGCGCGTCGTGGGGCTGCTGGCATCCCATTACGCACAAACCCGGAAATCTACCGAACCACGGATAATAAGATCATCGTGGTGGACGAACTTCTTAACTTCCTTGTGATAAAAATGAGACGTTTAAATCACGATGATATCGTCCTACTGGCCACGGGTAACTTCAGCTCCGAGTGGATTGAGGCGTCGAAAAACATTCTCTTTGACGTCTGCCCTCAAACGACTCAGCGCAATGTTGCCCACAAAGGGGCACAGAAGGACGTAAATAACATCAAAACGTGTTTGAAGGTGTTGAATGAATGTGGTGAAAACATCCCTAGATTTGTCTCGCACCACTTGGACAACTTGCCACCGATTACGTTTGATAACATTGATGTCTCTGTGCTATTGGGGCGTTTGGACCAGCTAAGCAACGACATCACTTGTGTGAGGAAAACGCTAGAAACCCAAAATGTCACCTGTGAGAGCTTACAAGCAATCACCACGTCTATTCACGACCGGGTGTCCGCTTTGGAGCACCCCTATGGATCTACCGACGAGGGTGCTCGCGCTGTGGATGGCAGCGGGAGCCAGGGTGAGCCTCTGGCGGATGGCGTGCGCGGCGAATTGCAGCGCATGGAGACGAACGACGCCAAGGTAGCGACACCGGTGGTTTCCAGCGTATGCGATGGCCCGTCTTCACCATCAAAACCCCGCACTGCTCCGCTGTGGATTGACGTCGTGAGGAATAGGCGCCGCCGGCCGGCTCCTGTGCGTGAGCCGAGCGCACAGCAACAGCCCCAGCAAGTGTCAAACAAACGCCCGAGAAAGAATACCGGCATAGTTGGAACTGGCAGCACGAGCTCCATTCAAGTTATCAACACGAAGAGGGTGAGTGTTTTTGCCACACGCTTTTCCCCGGACATGGAAGAAAACACACTAACCGAATATTTACGTGACAAACTTTGCCGAGAGGTCACATGTCGCAAGATTCAGAGCGCGCACAATAGATTCAGCTCATTCCAAATAACTGCTGAATGTAATGAAGTGACCGAAATGTACCTACCCGAACTGTGGCCGGCCGGGATATATGTTCGGCGATACTATGAGCCCAGGCAGCCCAAACATCCTCATGCCGAGGGTAATGCCGTCGCTTCATGAACATCAACATGATCCGTGTCGTGTCGTACAACTCGCGTGGCCTGCGTGTAGGGCACAGTGCTGGGGACAAGGCGCGGAGATTTGTTGTTGACAAACTATTGGAAGAATGTGACATTTTGTGCCTACAAGAGACTTGGTTACCCAAGCAGGAGTTGATGCATCTGAACTCAATTCATACCAACTTCTTGGGTGCTGGTGAATCCACGACTGACTACTGCGATAAATTACATCGTGGTAGAATACCAGGAGGTGTCGCTATCTTATGGAACAATAAATATGATAATTGTATTTCAGTGGTACGTCTAGATGTTGACTGGGCAATTGGCATAAAGATCAAGTGTGACAACAGGTCCTTTATCATACTGAATATTTATACTCCCTATGAATCTTATCAGAATGAAGAAGTCTACTGCAATAGATTATCTTTTATTAATGCCTTCATTAGGGACAATGCCACAACAAGTGTATTTGTAGTGGGTGATTTTAATGCAGATATTTCTGATGAAAGATCACTGTTTGCCAAATGTCTTACTACTTTTTGTGACGACAATAATTTTGTGTTATCCACCAAATGCCTGCTACCTGAGAACAGCTATACTTATATCAGTGAAGCATGGCATACCACATCATGGCTCGACCACTGTATATGCACTGCAGACGCACATGGGTCTGTGAGCAACATAAGAATACGTTATGAAATGGCCACTTCTGACCATATTCCATTTCAACTGGTTTTAAATCTAGAGAATATTCCAGCACAATCTGACAATGTTTCCAATTCATTCACTGCCAAACTGGACTGGTCAAAGCTCACTGAAGAAAATGTACAGCAATATTCATCACGTACTGATGAATTACTTCAGATTATCAAATTACCAATGGACACCCTGCTGTGCAGGGATCCTAACTGTAGAAATGAGCAGCACAGGTCAGCTCTATGCGGCATGTATGATTTTATTATTGAAGCGCTAAATGAATCTAGTAAGTGTTTTTACTCCAACAAAAATAAGGTGCATAATCTTAAACCGGGCTGGAACGAGCATGTGTCAGAGCTTCACATGGCTGCTAGAGACGCCTTTAAAATGTGGTCACAAGCTGGAAGGCCGAAACATGGGCCACTTTTTGCACAGAAAATGGCTTCCAATGCGAAATTTAAATATGCTGTCCGTTTTATTAAAAAGAACGAAGACACAATGAGGGCTGATGCACTCGCTAGGAAGCTGTATAAATACAGTAGTACTGACTTCTGGCAGGAGATCAAAGTAATGAACAACAGTAAAGCCCCATTACCGTCTTCAATTGACGGAGTGTGTGGCTCGGACGACATTGCTGAACTTTGGTGGCAACATTACCATGATCTATTTAACTGTATAAAAAGTGACACTTTTCAAGTAGATGGAGTTGAATTCTCGGAGGATAATTTCATCACTCCTGCGGAGATTCACAGTACAGTCATGGGTCTGGAGAACAACAAAACATGTGGTCTGGATCACATTACAGCTGAACATTTAAAATATGCCAGCCCTAGGATTGCTCCTCTTCTGTCAGTATGCCTTACTGGGTGTTTTTCCCACGGCATATTGCCTGCGTCCATGCTGTCTATCCTTTTAGTACCTGTTATTAAAGATAAAGCAGGAAAAATTAGCAGCAAGGATAACTATAGACCCATAGCACTGGCGAGTACGATGTCTAAGCTACTAGAGAGGATCCTCTTAAACAGACTGGAAACGTATATACAGTCTGCTGATAACCAGTTTGGCTTTAAGCAAAAGCATGGCACAGTTATGTGTATATTTGCTTTAAAGGAAATGGTGTCAAGCTATAGAAGTAGAGGGTCCACTGTGTTTTTGTGTTTTATTGATGCCTCTAAAGCCTTCGACCGTATAAATCACTACAAATTATTTAATAAATTAAGCCAAAGGGGTGTGCCTAGGTACATTCTCAGGATTTTATTATTTTGGTACACTGAACAGACAATGAAGGTAAAGTGGGGAAACAGTATTTCTGCTAATTTTCACGCCAGTAATGGAGTGAAACAAGGTGGAATTTTATCCCCATTTTTATTTAATGTTTATATGGATGATCTGAGCAGACAATTGAACCAATGTAAGACTGGTTGTGTACTCGGTGACACTCTTGTCAATCACCTCATGTATGCAGATGACTTAGTCATCCTGTCTCCTTACAGTGCTGGCCTGCAAGAGCTATTAATGATTTGCTCCCAGTATGGTGTTGATTTTGATATTCAGTATAATGCCAAGAAGAGTGCCATCATGATTGTGCGTAGCAAGGATGACAGGAAGTCAGTTTTTCCCAAGTTTACACTGTGTGACAACACATTGAACGTGAGCAGTGAGATTAAATATCTTGGTCATGTTGTTACAGAGGATCTCACTGATGATCACGATATTTTTAGACAACGACGCAAGTTATATGCACAGGCTAATACTTTGATTCGTAAATTCCATCACTGCTCTTACAAAGTCAAAGTTACACTGTTCAAAGCATTTTGCACACCCATGTATACTGCACATTTGTGGTGCAACTACAAGGTGAAGAGCATGCACAAACTGAAGGTGGCTTATAATGATGCTTTGCGATTACTGTTAAATAAGCCAAGATGGCACAGTGCAAGCCAGCTATTTGTTAGCCTGGGTGTGCCTACTTGTGAAGCACTTTTACGTAATCTGATGTATAAATTTATGAGTCGCCTTGTACTGTCCGAAAATAGTGTGATCGTTGCTATTACTAATCCTCAGGTTAGCTCCACCCGCCTCTCCTCAGTATATTGGAGACACTGGCGTAACAGTTTATTTTGGTCGGTCTGAAGATCATTTTTTTGTATTTTTTGGGTTCTGTCATATGTTTGTCTGCTGTGTTATTTATTTATTTGTATTGTTTTTTTTTTTTTTAATATCTGTCTCCTATGGACCCTGAGTCTTGAATAAAATTTGATTGATTGATTGATATATATATATATATATATATATATATATATAACAGCCGACTCCTTAGAGTGTCTGTTAGTACAACCGAGTGCTGAACAAGACATTTATAAATGAAAAAATTGTTCAAATAAACTTTCATGAACTGAAAGCACACATTGAAAGGGAGAAGTTCTGAGATGAAAGTTCACGGCTATTTACATGTACACAGTGCTGGACACACATTGTTTTGCTTCTATCCTGATTGACAGCTCGCCGTGTGAGTGACCTGTCAATCAAAGGGTATTTTGATGTATTTTCTTCTAAATTGGACCATTATTTACACATTTAACATCATATTGTATTGTGAAGAAGACTTGAAACTAGCGATTGAGACCAGAATGTTGCCATGATGATTTTTTCCTGATGTAATAGATCAAGTGAGAAGTAGTCTCATTTTGTATTGAAATAGATAGGACTGGAGTTCTTTTGCGACCACCGTTGGCGACCCCTGTTGGATTTTTGAAAGAATGCAGGCTTAATGCACTTCTTGGTTTGCTTCACTGTTCAGACCAAGAGGATACTGTCTAGTTACAGAGTGTATCAGCAAAGGGGGAAGCAAGAAAACAAAGTTTAAAGAACTAGAATGTATTTATCTGACTATTTAAAATGTATTTTATAATGATTAACCATGTAGTTTTTTGCTACAAGTAGTTTTGTAGCATAAATCTAACCAAGCCAATCTCACAAGTGACATGTTTGAAATGGTAGTTGCTAGGTTAAGGTATGAAGATGTGTTGATATACTGCCAGCAGTAGGGGTGCTGATTTAGTAAATACTCCTGTGGGTCATATCTGAAGTTAGGACTTTTCTTCTTTTCCAAGTTCTTGGTTTTTCAGTCACCTGTTCTGTTTCTGTGAGTTGTGAAGTAACTTGTGCACACCTGCGAGTAGCTTTTAAGACTTTTGTCATGTGCTGTATAACAAGTCAAATGTAATTTTAAATTCATTGTTTTTCATTTAATATTTGTACTCAGGTACATGATTGAAGTTTTGTCATTATGTACCTTTAAATGTTTACCATTTAAAAGTACATAATGAATTCAGATATTATAGACGTTGCCATTGGCCTTGGCAGATGTATGCCAGTTTGAATAGAAATACAGTTTCAATCATATTTACTTGCCGTTTGTTTTACGATGTTTTGAGGTCTGAAAAAGACCCGTGGGAAATCCTATTCAGTTATTTATTAATACATTTTCAAAAATAGGAGATCCCAGTGCAAAAGAGACTCAAGGGCAGTCAGACAATATTCTCTTTTTGAATAAGACTATCAGACATGAGTTCAAATGTGGTTAAAATCCTAGTCCTGTGGAAAAAGAAGGTTTGGCTCTCTTTATTAGAGTAGAGAAAGGTTGCCTTATGTGCTTTTGTCAAACTAATCAGTAAGTCCACATCTTTAAAGTGTTTCTCTAAATAAAACAGATAAAGCATAAATCTCACCTTTATGCAGCTTGCCTAAGAGTAGTTTCAAGTGCAGAATGGACACATTGCTGCCCCTTGTGACTGATAGCAGCTCAGTTATACTAGGCACTGAGAGGGACCATCTGAGAAAGAAAAAAATGCAGTTTAGTCTGACATGACTCTATGAATGAAATAAGCGCTGAAGAAATGGACATTATGTACATTAAAGTGCTGTCGAAATGGACATTATGGACATTAAAGTGCTGTAGAAATGGACATTATGCTTAATTTCACATACCCTTAGAACTATCACTTTTTCTCTCTTCAATTTCTCTCACTGTCTCCACATGGCACTCTCTGTCCAGTCCACTGTACACATAATTGCTTTGAGTCATTAATAACCTATTAATATTGATGCATGTTATTTAAATGAGGGGGTTAACGACTCAGTGGACCTCATTAAGACTTGATGGGGTCAAACTAGGCCTGCAGTCCCACCACACTGTGCCTGATTACACTTTTAATAGACTGTTGCTTCGATTTAGTAGGCTGTCTTTTCTACGTATGTTCTGCAAAGATCTGTTATAATTGTTAATGATACTTTAAACGAGGCTGACGGCTTTGTTAGCATGCAGGTGCCACTGGATAATTGACCAAACCCCTCCACTCCAAACAGCAATGGTCCAGTCATAGCTTAGCAACTGTAACTAGGCACAGCAAGACCTGTGAGGTTGTGAATTTCTCCTCATGCTCATTTAAGTGTTCATGCGGCTCTGATATTATACTGCATATTCTGTAAACAAAGAGTTTGGAGGGTTGTGTCTTTTTAAATCACCTGTCACAAACCAATATTAGTCCAGTAAAAGTGTAAGGAGTGAATAAAAACCTTTATCGTTATCTGCTCTGATGTAAACTGCAGTTTTTGAGCTAGTACCATTATCTTGCTGTCTTTACAGACTGTCTATTATTGCAGCTATTCTCAACCCTGGGGTCGGGACCCCAATTGGGGTCGCGAGGTGATTTCTGGGGGTCGCCAAATCATTTAGGACGTCAGCTCTGTCTCCACTGTGTTAAAGTGTTCATGTGTTAATGTTTTAGTCTTTTTGGTCATTTAACGTCTTTTTTTGATCATTTAACGTCTTTTTTTTTGATCATTTTGTGTCTTTTTTTTGGTCATTTTGTGTCTTTTTTGATCATTTTGTGTCTTTGTGCGGACAACATGCATGTTAAATTGGGGGTCGCGACTCAAAAAGGTTGAGAACTACTGTATTATTGTATAATAATTAACTAATGCAATGTGTAATTCCTACTAAATTAGTATTATAATTAAATATTCAGTGGCTGTAAAGTAGTTAATATATATCTAAGAATCTTTAAATCATATTTTGTGTGTTTTTCACTTTGGATTAAAGCCTCTTCAAAATAAAGTTGCAACAAAATTCATGTGATAGCTTCAAGTTGTAATGGAAAGTTTCATGTTAATTCAAGATATGAAATTTTCACATTATAACGTGATAGTTCCACGTTATGAAATGATTGCGAAACAAAGCGAGAGGCAAGAATAGTCTATGGCTTGTTTACTAGACTCAATCAAATTCTACTTTAAGCTTGGTTTGAGACATGGTGAGAATCTACAGTTATTGAGCACAGTGGATGATATATTTTTTATACGAATGCTACTCGAGAAGGATTTTGAAATGCAACGCTCCTATGTGCTGTCGTCTGTGGCTCAAATATATATATATATATATATTATATTATATTATATTATATTATATATATATATATATATATATATATATATATATATATATATATATATATATATTATATTATATATATATATATATATATTATATATATATATTATATTATATATATATAATAAAGTGCCTGTTACCATGGAAAGGTGTAGGATTAAAAAAAAAATCTATACATACAATAATCCATCCCAGCTTTTATGTAACTCATGTTATTATTTTAGACATAAAATAATAACATAACTACACTATTGAAGATTGTAGTAGCACTAAAATTACCTCACACATTAATGAGCTCCTGTTGAGTATTTGGGGAAAATCTGCCTTTATGAAATTTTTGTGAATATTTTAATAACTACATTATTGGAGGTAATACTAAAATTCCCTCACACATAAATGAGCTCCTCTTGGTTATACTACAGCAATCATTTTGGGAAAACATGCTTTTATGTAATTTATGTGAATTTTGTAGACATAAAATATGTAATAATGACACTCTTATACTACAACACTTACTTTGGGAAAAACTGCATTTATTTTATTTTACGGATTTTTTTAATCCTAAAAATGTATGTGCAAAAAAACCTTTTGGATTACATTGTCTCTACATTTTTAACTTTGTATGCAGTTGCATCAAAATGCATATAATCTGAAACAATAGTGATACAAAACCTCCTCGTCTCTAAACCTGGTTACTTAAACTGCCACATCAAAAATCTTATGTTCAATACTATTGTATGAAACCACAATCTTAGAATAGAATGGAAAAGAAGGCTTTTATCAAAAAATATTAAATAAAGATTTAGTGCTACTACAATCTTCAGTAGTGTAGTTATTAAATATTTTAGACATAAAATATTAAATATTTTAGACATAAAATATTTAATAAGTTACGAGACTATTCTTGCCTCTTGTTTCATTTCGTTAACATGAAATAACATGAAACTATCAAGTGATAAATATCACGTTCAAACGTGATAAAATATGACGTTCAAACGTGATAAATATATTGTTATAACAATAAACTTTTCACGTAATTACATGATATTGAGCCTTGTAGTAGCAATACGCTGCCATAGATTGGTTCCAGGTAGGAGAAAAAATATAATAAGAGGAGGAAATTTGTCATAGAAACATTGTTTTTCCAACCATTTAGGTTGATTGCAACTTCAACCTGATTTTCATTAATGTCACAAAATGAGCAATAACCACAATATTTAAGGGTGTACTAGCACTAAAATCCCCCTTCACATAAATGAGCTATTCTTGTTAGTAGGCTACTATAACTATTGTTTTGGGGAAAAGCACCTTTTATCTAATTTATTTATACAGGAAACTTAAGTTTTATTTTATTTTCACCATGTCCCTTTACGGGCTCCGTAAAAAAAAAAAAGGTTGTAGCTTGCAGTCTACTTTACCGAACTAAAATACTTTATTCTTGACATTTTGACTGAAATAAGAATTGCACTAACAATCTTGATTTATATTTGATCGCAGTTAACAAACATTAATTAACATGATTTATGAATGCTCAGCTTTTTTTCCACACATTGTGCTTTCTCATGTTTTACTTTCAGGAAAAAACAATATAAAAACACATGACAAAAGCTGACTAACATAAATGTTACCAAGTTAGCAAGATTCTTCACATAAACTATTTCAATGGATTTTCTTAGTGTTAGTATGCTAGACCACATCAAGTATATTTATACAACATGAGCTCATAAATACAAAAAATATGGTGTGTGAGCAAGGAGAGTGAGTGAGTGTCTGTGTACTTGTGTTGAAGGGCAGTAGAAGCTATTAGGAATGGACATATTGGCTTTATTGATTAACCTTAAATAAAAAAATAAAAAATAAAATGGAATAGCCTATCTCTGACACCCAACAGTGTTCTTTTGTGTGGTTTATGTTCGTGGCTGACAAAGGGAGCAGGAGACAAGAGGCAAAAGAGACAGCTGTATAGACAAGAAATGAGAGAAAGCTGTGTATGAGACATTAAGGGAGGTATTTGCTCAAGATATTAAAAGAAACTGTGTAAATACATATTGTAATAGTGCTTTGGTTTAATGTAAATATATTTGTATTATTTGTATCATTATCTGTCTGTGCATGGTTAAGATGTGCATGGCAACATCAGCATTATTTGGGGAGCAGGAGAAGAAGACCAGGAGGTGGACCCTCGGGCCTTTGGTACAGGCCAAACAGGAGGTGGAGGCAGGCACGCTCACTGCATGGCAGGCAGCCAAACAGTTTGGGTTCCCAAAATCCAGTCTGGGCGACTGAGTACTGGAAGGACCTCTGGCTGTGTCCATGGTCAGAGTCAACCCCTCACCCCTGGTTGAGTTCTGTTTGTATTCTGACAGTTATGGGTTTTCACTTCAGTGTATAAAAATCAACTGTCAACCCCAGGCATCCTTTAGAAATGGGTGAATACATTTTTCTTCAGTGTGAGTGATGAGAGAGAATCTGACATTGAAGCAAAATGTTTAATGCTGATTTAAATGTCAGGTGTCAATGTTCAGTATCTTTTGCCTGACAATATCTCACTGGTGGTTTCAATCATATTTTGCTATCTGGGGTAATACTCTCAATGCCAAGGAGCAAATAAATATCTAGAAGGGCACTTGGAGAGTGCAGGCCTCCGCCAAGGCCAAATGCTCTAACTCACAATGTTAATGACAGTGAAATCATTTGTGAACCTGGCTCGTGATTTGGATCGTGGATTGGTTTTTCCTTGTTCAGTTGTTCACTGTTCCACCAAGTTCCTTGAAAATTGGGCCAGTAGTTATTCCTTAAACCTGCTGACAAACAAACCAAACTAAAATGTTACATCCTTGGCAGAGATAACAGACTACAGTTTTAGAGAGCTAATATTCTTGCTGTTGAACATGTTTACATATTTGCCTATGTACAACGTGTGTTACTGGAGGATTCCTCTGGAGGGAGCACCACATAAATCAGACCACCTAAGGGCTCAAATAAAAGACAGAAGTAGAGCTTGAAAATGTGCATGGTGAAATGTAAACAAACATGGTGACACTCGAGGAGGTTGATCTAATGTTAATTCTCAGATCCAGCAGCGTAAAACACATAGACTGTATGTAAATAATAGACGTAGTCACCGTGACGTCACCCATTGGTTTGTGTACTGCCCGTTGGAAGCATCAAGTTCAGTGTTACACTCGTCACCGTCTTGTGTCACCATCTTGTTTCCGATGCGCAGAGCAGACCATATTTGGGCTGTGGAGGAGCGAGAAGGATCTGACGACACTGACTTCACGCCTCTCTACACCTCAACCTGACTGAGAGAAGCCGCTGCTAATTCATGTTAGCATTAACTGGGATGTTCATATTGGCTAGCAAAAAAACAAAAACAAAATGTACGTTACTTACCTCAGAAAACTGAGCAGCGACTCCTTGGAGTGTCTGTTAGTCCAACCAAACGCTGAACAAGACATTTTTACTGAACAAAACGTCCAAATGAACTGTCATTAAGTGAAAATATGAAAATAGTGTGAAGGGGTCAAAGTTATGAGATCAAACCGGTAAACGTCCTTTTTTATTTCTGTACAACATTATATATAACTTTATTGACACGTTGCTATGGATACGCATTGTTCTGCTTATCTCCTGATGATGGCTCGCCTTGTTAGTGACCTGTCAATCAAAGGTAGCCACGCCCCAAATCATACGATTCTTTATCTTCTATTTTCTTCTAAATGGGGCCATTATTAGAACTATTAACATGAAATTTTCTTGAAGAAGATTTTTTTAGTATCGATTGAGACTATAGTGTTGACCTAAAAAAAAATTCTGAGGTAATAAATCAAGTGAGAAGTTTTCTCATTTTGTATTGAAATGAATGGACAGTTGATTTTTTTTGCAGCCAAACTTGGCACCCCCTGCTGGAATTTTCGGTAGAATGCAGCTTAAGGCACTTCCTGGTTTGCCTCCTTGCTCAGACCCGGAGGTTGCCGCCTGTTAAAACACAAAAGGTGTTCCATCGTAGATGGTATGTAAGACCCCTAAACTAAACACGCAGGGAAAATGGCGAGTATGTGTCTTTCGTTTTGACATAGCAGATCAAATCTGCTAGGGTAGTTATCATTTCAGTGATATCTATGGATGTCAGCTAGAAATGATAAGACTGTCATCGTCCCCCGCTGCCTGGCATCTGCAACTCTAGAGCCCTGTTTGTTTGCACATAACATCTTAACTCAGATCTACAGGAATGGGGTACATGTTGAGCCTGTAGCCGGTAATAAGGCAGCCAGCAGGATGTGTGGCATATTTTGAAAAGCCTTGCTCAATATTGTCGACTCACTAACTCATTTTATCTGTCTCTCTCTCTCTCTGAAACCCTCCCACTCCAAGCTGAGAAAGCATGTGTGGAGCTGAGGCACATTTTGGTGCGGCTGCGAGATTCCAGAGGCAGCCGAGCAGCTCCAGCTGTGCCAGTACCATCAGAGGGAGGAACAAAAAGCTCAAGGTCTTCACTGACTTTCATCTCTCTCTCTGTGCCTTTTTCTGTTTTATCATTCCCGCCTCCCTACTACTTTTTTTTTTCTAGTCAAAGCATCACTCTCACACTCTGTCACACAAACACTGACACATACTTTTATTCTTGTTTTCTGTCTTCTTGACCTTTATCTTTATTTCTGTGGTAGTCCTGCATGTTTTCCACTTCTTTCTCTGCCTGTCTTTTTTTTTTTTTTTTTTTTACTTCTTTCTGTCCCACCTCTCTCTACCCCCACCACCCCCTGTCTATGTATCTTTTTCTATCTCTCTTTCACTTTGTCTTTTTTTTTGTTATTTTAGTATCTCTGACCACTGGCACAGAAATGGTACTTGAGGCCCAGCAGAGTCTGGGTGGATATAGTCCTGTGGTGCATGTTAAGGCAGCAGTGTTTCCCATCATCCCCAAAGGGCCTGTATTTTTTTTCTTCTTCCCCTCTCTGTGCCTGTCCTCGCCTTCTGTTGTCCTCACAGTACCGCTGCCACCATGTCCAGCAGCCCTACCTCTTCACTCGCCTTGGTTGCCCATCCCGCAGAGGGCTTTTCAGGGCTCCCATAAATCATTTCTCCCTCACAGACTAGTTGTGAGTTCGGGCCAGTTCACTTAAATGAATAATTAGGCCCCACCACCACCACCACCATCACCACCATCACCTAATTAAGAGCTCAACCATAAATAATTATGGTGGCTACATTTGCAACTCACATTTGGGATTTTAAAAATGCCCCCCTCCAGTTTACACTTTTTTTTCTCTTCTTTTTTTTTTTATTAACTTCTAATACAGACGTCATGAAAACAAGGGGATGAAATTGGGCAAATTTAAAAAAGTCATTAGCATTTTTCTCTCTTTGTCGCCGTAGGTGATCTCACAGTGGTCATTAGAGAGCTCACTGTGAAAAAATGAGTCAGTTTTTTTGTGTTTTTAAAATACTGCAGGTGTGCAGAATGGCTTGTGAAGTATCTGCAGTTAGCTGAAGATAACAGTATGTGCATGTTGAATATAAAGCCCGCCTATGCCCAGAGGTGGACACATTCTGAGCTGAATTCTTTGATAATTTATTACCAAGCTTAATTAAATGTGGACTCCAGGCTCTGTTGGCGATGGTTTAGCTAAACAAGCTTGCATCCAGGCAATTGCAATGCTAATAGGGAGTAAGCACTGTTTAGGCCTCCAGTCAGCCAAAATTGAAGAATCTGTTTTTCTGAAAAAAAATATATATAAATAAATAACAGCCCTATTCATGTATAATGCTGCTAATTAATACCCTATTATTTGATTTGTTGGACCCTGTGATGTGGTCATTTTAGTAATGCAATGTCAAATGGGAAGCAGTGTTCTTGATGTCTGCTTACACTGGAATTATAAAGTGATTGACATAGATTGAAGTCTTTATCTTTTAACTGAGGCAAACAGAGTTTGCATTCTGACATTAAATGGCACACAGTTGTAAATAAATGCCTGTCATGGCCAGAGAAGAAATTAGATTAAATAGCACTTTCAGACTCAGAAAGATGTTTTCCTTTTCTTTTCAGCTCCATTGTTCTATTGTTTAGCAGAGGCCGCCAGCAACAGTCGTGACACTAATTTCCACAATAATTTAAAAGCAAACAGGCAAAAATAAATGTTGAAAAATCAATCAGTTATGCTCCAAAGTTAGATGAACAGGTTGAACGACTGATTAAATGAACTCTGCTCTGCAACAAATTTGTATTGCAGAGATGGCTGTTGCATTTTCTATAAATGTATTGATCAAAGTCTTAAAATGTTTGACATTTTATCAATATACCTCACACGTTATTCTGGTGATTACTCTAGTTTTATTTACCATTCTCTGCCATCCCTTTTGAATCTCAACCTGCAGCACCTTATGTATATTAATAAAGTGACTGTGGCACAGTTCAATACTCTTATCTAAAAATGTAGCTGCATAAATAGTTGCATATTTCAGCAAAGGTAAATGTATATTTCCTTTAACAAAGCATACGGTAAACGTCAACAGAGCTATGGATTATTGAAAATAATCAGCCTTGCAGACAAGTTAAATCCTGTGATTCAGTAAAAATAGTGAATGCTGCTGTTGCAGCTTCACTCTACATATGCCTAAGCAATGAAGCCACACCAACAAGTTCCTACCACTTCATTCTGGTTGACTGTTCTTTTAGCTTAACTCCAGTGCTGGAAATAATGATAGTGCTATACCATCATTTCTCCATCGGAAAAGCCTGGCAGCCCACTCCAGCCTGTCATACCGCATGTTGGTGATGTACTAAAATGCATAGGATCCATACTGGTGATCAAAACGTGGCTGAGTGGAGATGTGTCTCTGCAGTCCCACATATAATTGAGTAGGGTCATAAAGCACATTGCAGTGCAGAGTAAAAGCTTTGATGAGACAGAACAAACAGTGCAGATATGAAGAAGAAACCCGCTGATTACTCGGTGTAGTCTTAATTCTTACATGGCATGCAATGAAATGTGAATTGCAGCTGCGAGGACTGTTTTATATAGCCGCTGACTGTAAGCGTTAGAGCAACCATGTGTGTTTACCTTCAACTGCACAAAACCTACATTGCCACATGTGTATTCAATTGTCAGACAAGCAGCACACTGTCAATAGTACACAGGCCAGCAGTTAGCCACAGAGACATCACAAAGATCCTCACAGTGCACATGCAGGCATTGTGATCCACGCTCTTTTTGTAAGAGCGTGATCATTTTCCTGTCAATAATAATCGCACCAATGGGGTTATAATTTCAGTGGATAACAGAGACTGCCAGCACTTAGTTAGAATGTCCCTTTTACAATGTGCTTTATAATAAAAGGGATTCAGAAAAGACCATCAACAGCAGTATAATTAAAGGGGCAGCCACTGCTGCCAGTTCATCATGCAGACATAACAAATCATCAATCAAATCAACCTGTACATTAAAAAAGCTGGATCCAAACTTGTGCAGCACGTTTAATAACATGTGTTAACAGTGGAAATGTAATTGTGACAGTCAGTCGTCAGAAATAGGGATGGGAATCAAGAACTACAGTTAAAAACTGATTCTAAATTGTCCAATCTATCTGAATCATCACTCATGTGCCTCTGGGCTTATCAATTGTTTTTTATGAATGTGGGCATGTTTTTCTGACAGTTGCACATTGCAAAACAATAATGTCAAACGTGTCTATGCTGCTGGAAACCTACAATAAGGAGTCATAGTGGAGAGGAAGAAAAATTTGCAATGTGTCGAAAAAAATCTGGGAAAAAAATCTGTGAAATTATGATTTTATTTGCTAAACATCTTTTTACGCAACATGGGCATGTCATTCTATGCATTCTTAGTGCCACTGCTTCCTTGGTTTGGTTCCTTTGTTTTTTGAGTGAAGTAAGTGAAACCAAAAGTTGTACAATATTATCTAATTTCATCTACACTGGGATCAGACTTGAGGCCTGATTTTTACCACACAGAAATTGATCAGGAATCAATAAAGACTTGGATCTATAGGTTGAATCGATAATGGCACTGCTGTTAATACAATCTTATCCATTCTCATCCCTAGACAGAAATACTGTTTATATCATCATTTAAATTTAAACTCTACATACCTGAGCTCTGTGCTGCTCTGGAGTGTGGCTGTAACTTAATCAAGTTTAAGTGGACATCTTGCAAAAACAAAATTTTATTTAAATTTCTAATTTATTTTATTATATTTTTTATTTATTTTATTATATTGTTGCACTGTGTTTATGTATTTTAGTATTTTAGTTTTTACCGTATTTCCTGCAACTGTGATATCTGTACAGCACTTTGGTCAACCCCGGTTGTTTTAAATGTTCTCTATAAATAAAGTTTGACTTGACTTGACAGTCCTGCTATAAACTTACACAGAAAGCATTCACATGCTTACACTGTACCTCAGTAAAAATAACATTATTAGCAATCACCATTAAATCATGGAACAATAAATGTAACTTATATGACAAAAATAAATATTTTCACATGTGATTATCTTAAGTTCAGTGCTGCACACAGTTATTCACTGTCTATTTAAGAAGCTGGCAACAACACGTAACACATTTAAATGCATTTGCTTGCTGCCTCAGGTCGCTAACTCTACAGGCTAATCGATCTAACTCTATTAGCTAACTGCCTGTCTTTCCCCAATGCTCTGTATTTTCACACAATCCAAATAAACATTATAGTGTTTACAAGTGATGGTTGGAAAAAAATGACATCATTGTGGTGACCTCTAGCTCACCCAGTGAGCGCCCCATGTAGGAATCCTTGGCAGTAACTGTGGTTTGATTCTGACCCTCAGCCCTTTGTCCCTCACTCTCCCCTTCATGTCAATCTCCAGCTGCTCCATAAGAAAGGCAATGAAAGCCTTAAAAATATTTTTAAACACACACACACCACACACACACATCCTTGTACTTCTATCTTTGTGAGAAAATAGTGAATTCCCTAGCCCCTTAACCTAAGCGTCACCATCACAAATAAATGCCCAACCCTAACCCTAACCTAAACCTAATTATACCCTTCACCTAAAACAAAGTCTGAACTCTCAAACAAGCCTTTAAAAAAGTGAGGACCGGCTGAAATGTCCTTACTTTACAAAAATGTCCTCACTCTGTTGGGTAAAAACGTGTTCCGGCCCTCACTATGTAGGAAATACACAAACACACACCTGTAGTATATATATATATATATATATATATATACATATTCCAGCCATGCATGTGTTGCGGCTTAGCACTCTCTCTCTCTCTCTCGCGCGCGCGTTGTGTCAGTTACGTTTGAAACGAGGACATTTGATCGGCATCCAGTCATTTAATCTGGTAAGAGACAGTAACATTAGGTGCATCCCTCATTAAGCCACAAGGTCCGAATGCCACAATTGCTAATTACAATCAACACAAAATACAAAAATCATACGTGGTAAGAGACAGTAACATTAGGTGCATCCCTCTGAAAAATATAAAATTAAAAGACACTGTCAACTTTCTACTAAAATAAAGTTAAATTAAATTAATTAATATAAAAAAAGACGGAGCTCATAGCCCGTGACCTTACCATTAAGCCACAAGGTCCGAATGCAGCTGCCCCCGGGGTGCATGACACTAAACCCCAGGGGTGCTGCGTTCAATACCCATGGTTATTCAGAGATGGCAAGTGGAATCACATTACTAATGACCTGATTAACTATGTTACACATGTAAACTTAAATTCACTAAAGACA
Source organism: Centropristis striata (assembly GCF_030273125.1). Taxonomy (NCBI): domain Eukaryota; kingdom Metazoa; phylum Chordata; class Actinopteri; order Perciformes; family Serranidae; genus Centropristis; species Centropristis striata. The sequence goes on from NC_081517.1 coordinate 9,647,317, forward strand.
AACATGCATTCAGTATTTAATTTTTTACCTCACTGTCTTGACAGTGACATAGTGTTGCAAATACGGCTGTACTGAATATATGTATGTATGTATGTATACATTACTTTCAAAGCTTTTCATATTTTTTTTCATATTTTATAAAGTCATGACTCAAATGATTAATATTTATAATGCAATTCATGGTGCTGTTATGTTTTATTATTGGACACATAACCTTTCTCAAACTGTGCTCATTTGGTATTCAACTTTTTTTTCATTGGAGCTATATACCAGAACATTTTTAACAAATTATTTTGTTAAAAAGTATTGGGGACAAAATCAAAAAAAGTGGTGGGGACATGTCTCAGCGTCCCCAATGTATATGACACCTATATGCCAATTTAACAGGTGTGTTAAAGAACAAACAGTTTTGTGACCACAGTCAAAATGCTCTTATTGCAGCTGGGTCGCCAGCAAAAAGTGTTGGCCTTGTATGTTTCTGGAAACCACAGATACATTAAGTTGCAATGGGGTTTTTTTTCGTCCGATGAAGAAATTATATAATGCTATAAACACGTAGGTCATTGAGTGGGTGGAAGAGAAGGTGCATGGCACCTAACAACCCAAACCAGGTGAATGGTTCTCATCATACAAATTTTCTTTAGTTATTTTTAAGCCTAACCCTGTTCTTTGTACCCAACAATAACCAGGTGGTTTTAGAACCTTACCATAATCAATGTGTTTTTAAAATGTTTAAAACAGCAAATATAACATTTCCAACGTGTTACGGTCATCATTTTACAGCATGTTTAAAGTAGTGGGCTATTGTGTCAAACTAAGAAGGGGTTGTTCATATTCATCATATTTGTGGTTCAAAAACACAGAGATCTGTCATTTCCAGAAAGGTACCATGCCAACATTTATTCTGGTGATGTTTTTGAAAGGCTTAATGCGAACAAACAAGGACTGACATTATATTTTATTTTTAAAATGTAGTGAATTTGGGAAATTATCTTTTTTCAATAAACTTTAATTATTGGACCTGACAACGCTCTGAAGTTATTGAAAATGTTTGAATGACACAAATCATAAACACTCTGAGGAGTGAATAGAAATGTTTTTTATAAATGAGGCTTTGAAGCTTCCAACCATTGGGTACAACCCCAATTCTAAATGAAAAAAAATTGCACCTATTTGTCTCTGGGCAGCTTTTTTCCTGAAAAGACAGAGCTGAACACGGCGGAGTCTAAGATAAAGTGGAATAAAGAAGGACTGAATGGTCACAAGAAGAAATAGGATGGAAAAAAAGTGAGAATGGTCTATGATAAGTGCTTCAGCCCCAGTTGACAACTCAACTGTGCAGGAGACTGAGATGACTGAGTGGGAAGGAGCGAGACACAGACAGACCAAGCAGTGCTTTATGTACCTTCAGTGGTAGCTTACAGTGTGTCTTTGGACCACTCTGTCTCCATGTAGACATGCTTCATTTGTATGCATGCTTTTGTAACTGGGGATGACCTTCATGATCAGCAGCTGTCAGCGCAGCCTCCTGACATGTGGCAAACGATACTTCAGATCATAAAGTCACACGAGGGGCCACAAAGGCAACTTAGGAAGAAAATCAGACAATCAATGAGCCAGAGAATCGGCTGACCTTTCCTTTCCTTACCTACCATCATTTGTCGGGCTTCTAATAGAAACTGCGCCATGGAAGATTAAACAGTGATATGTGGCTGATGTGGCCGGCCCTCATTACAGACTCTTAACGGAGGCAAACGTGCTGCTCAAAATGTCCGGCTGAGCTGAGCTGTGTGTGTCATCGGGGGCTCCTTCAATGGGAATATCTCTCTAATCAGATTTTAAGTAATGAAATTGAAGGCAAACCTCCACAGCCCTGTGTTTTATGGCGTTTGCCTGGCAGGAGAGAGTTTGCAGTTACTTGTTTACCCAAATATTGATTTGTATCTCTGAGCCAGCAATGCCAGGATACCCAATTTTTGGCTTGAGGAAAGTAAATTGTAGAAAAATAACAAAACCTTTCAATTAATCACTACCTTTGCAGACATGCCTACACACCAATAGAAACAAAAACAAATGTTACACGTTGCACATAAGATTAAATCATACTTTGATGTCCTTTCAACATTTCAAATTCATCATCTCCCAGACACCGACATGGAAATCTTTGGGAGGAATTAGCCCTTGTTGCTAGGCTCCCAAGTGCTCTCCATCATTTCAAGATTTACTTGCTCGCCTCATTTCCATTTGCAATGAAGTGCTTTTTCCTACATTGTGAGCATGACTCAGAAATCCTGATATTTCTCCTCCCACAGCAGCTATACAACATCACAGCTGATACACACAGGAGACATGAGTTTTGGAGAGTGAGCGCATGATGAAAGAGACAACCTGCTGGCGGGAGGAAGTTGGCCCACCTTGGATAATAGCAGCAGATTGAATCGCCATACTTGGTCAGCCTCTCAGCCATCTGCTGGTACCATGGGAGTCTGGTGTATAGACCCCCACCGTACTAGCCCCAGCCCAGGCCTGGCTTGGACTCCGTTCAGGTGGCTGCTACATATGCTGTCATCTCTGAACTGGTGCCCAATTACGCTTCATGTGATGTGTTTACTGCCTGAAACAAAGCACAGTTTGATTCACAGTTGTAGAGCAGTGCAGTTTGAACTAAACCAGGAAAATGAAGGGAAATCGAGGGTGAAGGATGATATTGAAAGTTTGCTGATATGAGCAGCGTGGGACTGGATCGACCCTGAGGTGATACATGTGAGGCCTGTGAGGGGTCATACAGGATATAGAGCTGGGCCTACCAGTGTTCTGGATAGAGACTCTGTAAGGAAAACATTGATTCACAGATGACCCTTTGACAATGGTTGCACATATACAGATAAAAAAATCTTAGCAGATGTAAATGTAGCATAATTAAATCTGTGATATTAACAATCAAAAATACTTGTGTGTGAAAAATGTTTTTCACAGAAGCAGGGAACAGGTAGAGAGTATGGAGACAGCGAAGGAAATGAAGCGGCAAAAAAAACAATATGAGGCTACCAGTTTCAGTGCACCAAGTCTTAAATAAATGCACCATCTCCCACCTCTGGTCATACTGGAGTCATCAGCTGTTCTGTCAGCCCAGAGGATGTAAATCTCGTTAGCTCAACGGTGCTATCAGGAATTTTATTGATGAGCCATATTCCATGAAAATCATGATTATAATCAATTTTTGAGTGGTGATCTGCAGCTGCAGTTCATCCATTTTATTCTTCATAGAGCGTACACTGGAAAGGAAAATGCTGTTAGCCAATGACGCGTCAGCTTTAGCCTTTAGCCTAACATTTAGTCCTTGTCTCTCCCCCTGTCTTTGTTTAAAGTCTCAACGCCATCTGCGAGTACTTATGGATGAGCAGCAGTAAGTCTGAGATAGCTGGAGAGACATTTAATAAACCTAAAGTTATCAAGTTATTGCCTGTGAACCAAGGTTATTATAGTTAATGAAAAACGAAATAACGAAACTAGCACTGAAAAAACATTTTTGTTAACTGAAATAAAAATAAAAATGAGAGTTTTTAACTGAAATTGTATTATGTGGTTACAAAACGAACTAAAATTATAGTGACATTGTCCCTTATTTTCGTCTTTGTCAACTTTTTTCATACCTAATCCAGTGTTTCTATTTCCCCGCCGCTGAGTGTGTGTATTCCTGCTTTGTGGGCTTCCAGGAGAGGCACAAGTGAAATTACCATAATGACACCATGTTGGCTATAAAGAGCAACTTTTCAGCTTTCAGAAACATTGACATTTTTCCGATAGCGCAAACTGTTCAGTTATTATTGTAATCCAAAGTGCGCAAACTAAATGTTGTGCTTTCACTGTGTGCAAGTGAAAGTCTTTAATTCAATCATGATATTACAAATCACATTTTTTGCAGCAGCGCTGAAAATCCAGCAGCGGTTGCAGAATACATGTAAAGGCAACACTGCATAATCCTTTTTGGTTGATATGAAATGTATTTATTTAGTTCCAACTAAATAGCTGCTGGTCAGTGAACATGCAGGAACACATGGTTAATATGTTTACTGAGACTGGGATGTCTACACTCGAACCAAAATTCAAATGACCCGCAACTGTAAGAGTTAATAACCTTATTGGGGCTGAGATGGATATACCAAAGGAAATAAAGGCAAAATTTATTATGACCTCTTTGAACATCGCACCCACACTAAAACCAATAAAAACTAAACTAAAACTTAGCATTTTCAAAAACTGAAAACTAAACTAAAACTAGCAAACTCACTCTAAAAACTATTTAAACTAATTGAATTTGAAAACAAAAATTCACAACGAAATTAAAACTAAAACTAATGAAAAAATCCAAAACTATTGTCCTGACACCACCGTCTTTGCCAGGACACTGTGGCACAGGACCTCAGAAAGGGAGAGGGATGAGTGTAGGCGGGGATGGCAATGTCAGTTCATGCAGAGCACCACAAAAAAACATCATTGACAAAATGATAATAACATCAAGAAAAGGATTTACTTTCAGTGGTTTCTTTAACATGAGAAATGCAGCAGCAGCAGCAGCAGCAGCAGCCAGTAACTGTACACATTGTAGCATGCAGTCAGCTGATGTGTGTTTCTGACTGAACCATTGAATACATTTGTAGAGTTCTCTGGACATTTAACCACACAATCTCTAACATGGCTCTCCTGTAAAATAAGGTAGCAGACATTAATACTTCACTATATTATTATTAATGAGTTTGACATTAACTTGCCTATGAAATACTGTATAATTCCTTTATGATTCATCCAGATTTACTGATGTTCGTTTTAAGCTGTCAGTACATTACAGCTGACAGAATACAAATTATAAAATGTCTATTGTTATTCTGTTAATCCAAGATATAATCATTTATTTTTGAAGTGGGCAAAAAATATTTTTTGTATCTTACATACATCCCATAATGTATCCTTTATTATGGGACAGTTTCAGATCTAAATCCAGTTCATGATTATAATGTTTAAAAGTCAGTTTTCAGTGTAACAGTGTGTGCAGCTGTCAGTTTAGAAATCAACAGTAGTCAATGAGAGCACATGGAGTGGTTTAATAAATATATTAATTCATGAATCCACACTCTCACAGAATTTATCGCGTGCCTTATTTAGAGCAACCATATTGCTTTAAGATGAAATCATTTTACATTTTCTTCATAGAAGTGGGCAGAAAGCGATCTTTTTTCCGCTAGTTGAGTTAAATGATGCTCCCAACGCCCCTTTTATGTGAACACGCACAGAGCCTGAAGAGGGAAGCCTGGGTTAACTAAGAAAGTTGATAACGTTGTTAGGCTTAGTGAAGCAAGACAACGAGAAGATACAGTTGAAACGGGAAGTTTACATACACTATATAAAAAGACACATATGCTTTTTTTCTCACTGTCTGACATGAAATCAGACAATCACTTTTCCTGTTTTAGGTCCGTTAGGATTACCAAAATTATTTCTATTTGCTAAATGCCAGAATAATGAGAGAAGGATTTTTTAAGACAATTTTTTATTACTTTCTTCAAAGTCAGAAGTTTACATACACTAACATTGTTATGCCTTGAAACAATTTGGGAAAGCCCAGATGATGCTGGCATGTCTTTGGAAGCTTCTGATAGGTTTATTGATAACATTAGAGTTAATTGGAGACACACCTATAGATGTATTTTAAGGCACACCTGAAACATGCTACTTCTTTGTGTAACATCATGGGAAAGTCAAAAGAAATCAACCAAGATATCAGGAAGAGAATTGTGGACTTGCACAAGTCTGGTTCATCCTTGGGTGCAATTTCCAGATGCCTGAAGGTGTCACATTCATCTGTTCAAATAATTATACCCAAGTATAAACACCATGGGAATGTCCAGCCATCATACCACTCAGGAAGAAGACGGGTTCTGTGTCCCAGAGATGAACGTGCTTTGGTCCAAAATGTGCATATCAACCCAAGAACAAAAGCAAAAGACCTTGTGAAGATGCTGGCTGAAGCTGGTGAGACTGTCATTATCCACAGTGAAACAAGTACTGTACCCACATGGACTGAGAGGCCACTCTGCCAGGAAGAAGCCATTACTCCAAAAGAAACATAAAACAGCCAGATAACAGTTTTGTCAGACCACAGGACATGTCTCCAAAAAATAATTTGTCCCTGTGAGCATTTGAATACATTTTATTATTCTGGCATTAAGCAAATAGAAATTACATTACATGTCATTTAGCAGATGCTTTTGTCCAAAGCGACTTACAATAAGTCAATAAGAAATAATTTTGGTAATCCTAACGGACCTAAAACAGGAAAAGTGATTGTCTGATTTCATGCCAGACAGTGAGAAAAAAAGCACGTGTCTTTTTATATAGTGTGTGTTAACTTCTGGTTTCAACTGTATCTGTTTTTCTACTGTGTTTGTTGAACTCGCTTCATAGTCCAGGGCTCTGGTGTGATTGTATGGATCAAAAGGTTAAAATGAGCATTTATAAAGTTCTTGCGAGGTGTTAATTTAAAAGTTAAGATATACATTGTGTATTGCGATGTCGTCTAAAAATATTGTGATATAATTTGTAGGTCATATCACCCAGCTCGACATAAATATGTTTGATGTTAATCTATATTTGTTCAAAACACAAAACACTGTGCGTCTTTTCCTTAACAAGCTGTGTTTACGTAATCCCAGCCAATCTTCTTTACACCCACACAAGAAAACAATAATTTTGTTGTATTAACTTGTCCAATATATTTGCAAATTAGGAGTTTGGTTGTAGAAATATGTCTCGTCCTCCTCAATGAAAATAAAAAACCTGGCAATAACATCCCAAAATGTTAAAAAGCAACCACTCTGTTATCAAATCAACTGTGTGTGGTTCCTTCCTTGAGAGTATCCTCTCAAGGAAGAACACGTTCTGAAAAACAGCCTGAAAAAAGCCTAAATTTAGTGGCAAAAAAAATTCAGCACTTTTTAAGAGACTAGTCTTGCTTGATCTTAATAATGATCTGATGCTTTCTTCACTGTTTCATTTGATTTATCTTTAGAGGTCTGACTTTGAATGATTCATATTACTATTTGAGCTGTCCAGTACTTCATAATCAAAATTGAGTATGGGGTCATAACCAGGAATTTATACATTTTAAGGTCATGAATTCTACATGTGGTGCATTTTGGATTCTTTGGTTGAAAAAAACCATCAGAGGGTTTTGCTTCAACCATTGGATCACATCTGGAAAAGCTTCTGTCGAAGTTACTGCAGCTAAATTATAAAAATACAAATCTAACACAAAAACAACATTTTGTGACAGGCAAAGTAATTTTCTTGTTACCCCTTACACAACAGGATATGACATACTAGACAAGTCCTTCATTTTAAAATAAAAGTTGATGACGTCAGGATCATTATTGCAGACCATTTCTACACCTTATTTACATGAAATTAAAAAGTTACAGCAAACTTCAAACTGTAGCTCCGAATGTTTTAGCCTAGGGATGCCACTGCCCTGGAGAAAAAAAATGTGTCGGAAATCCTTTCAGAATAAGTCAGATGTGGTGTATTTGATCCAATATGTGGAGTTTAAATGGGACAACAAAGTATAGGCAAAGTGTGGCTCATCTTGGCAGCATTATGCAAAGTCTGCTCTGTTGGCTTTGGAGGACATGGATAACGGTAGAGTTTAGAAGAAGCGTGTTTTGAGGGACACTTCTGTCATGGTGGTGGTCCCAGTCCCAGATCCGGCTGCGTTAACAGCCACACTGAAACCTTGTTGCTGGTCCCAGACCTGAGACACCAAAAAGCACATTTTCCTGGCCACCACGAGATCACCACGTCCACCTCGCTGCAGTGGCAGCAAGTTGATTTGTCATTGTTTTGTTTCGATAAACAGTGGCATGCCGGCGATTTATATCTGCATGTCATCTGCGTATTCATTTTCGGGAGGAGCCGGGGCGTGGTTGGTGGCTGGTGCATGTATGCTCGCTGATGTGGGATGTGTCAAGTAAAGGAGCGCAGAATCTGGCATAAGCACAGTTTGATAAATGTAGAGGTGAGTTTGCAGAAGTACTTTTCTTGTTTTGGGAGTACGCCATCTTTCAGTATGAAAGCTACACACTCTTTGATACATGAGGCCCCAGGCCAAGATCAACCCAAGCAGTTGTCCCACCATTGTGAAATAGGAAATCGGAGTGTCTGTTCAATCTTTGTTCACTTTCGGTAGTTTTTTGGCTGGAAAGTTTAACCAATTAGAGAGCAGCTTCATCACAAATGTTGGTCCACATGGAAATGCTGCTGTGTGAACACAAACCAAACTCCATGCAATATGCAACATTGGAGGAATTCTTATAAAAAGAAGGTGTGGATTAGGCTTCATCTTTATTTTTCTTGTTTTTTCTACTTCTCTTCAACTGTAAAGGACCACTTTTCTCTATTTCTCTTTGGTTTTTATCACAATCAGCACTGCATCCTCACACACCTGCTCGCATGGCTGTGGAGAGATTTTTTTTTTAATGTCAGTTACCCGAGCCAAAATGAATTCAAAACACTTCTATTTCTGATTGAAATGCAAGGACACGATATTATTTTTTCGTGACTGAATTCTCCAGTGTATAGGTACAGTGGATGCATCACTGCACCCATACACAGCCACTGTTGAGTTGTCTGATGTTCTCATATCTGTTATCATTACCATCCTCTACACCTACAGCTGTCCTTAAACATCACCCCACATAGTTTGCACTCAATCATTTCACAGTTAAAAACTATACTAAAGCAACTGAGAGCCCATTTAGCTTTAGATCACTGAGCTGCTGGGTGGCCTCACACTCTGCTGGATTTGCTTTTGAATTAATAAGCCCCCCAGAAACATTTCCAATGGCTCATGACGTTAAATGTTAAGCACAGAACACTGAGACAGCCGCTCTAGCAAGGCCATGCTAATGATGTCAGTATTGATTACTCTCTCTCACTCAAGCTCCTCTGCAGGTCTTTAATAGAGAGGGCGAGTGAGAGAGAGATCTGAGCGGCTAATTTTGGTTTTTAAATAAAAGTCAGGGTCAGAGTGTGAAGTCGGCAATGTGAACTTTTTTTGCAATTCAGGTGATTAATGTAATTCAAATGTAGTAGCTGCTACTGTGGAAGTAAACCACAGCAATATCAGTGTACAAATCATCAGCTAAAGAGGAACACCATGGTATGTCTGAGGGATCAGAGTTGTAAAACCTCCATCCACTCCAATCAGAGAGTGAATCCAGGCCTCTGCCTCAGCTGCTGACCACCAGGTGAAATACTACTTGGGCCTGCGAGTTTTACAGGGACTTGATTAGCGTATGTTCACTGCACACTCTCGCAGCCGTGCCTACATCCTTAATCACCAGGCAGAAAATCTTTGAGGGCTTAAAGCAGCAATTACAGTAAAGTCAATCGATAATGACAGGTTTTAGAGGAGACCAAATGACTTTTAATGGATTTTAAAAGGTGGCATAAATAATGCACAGGCTTAGGTGTATAATTACGGCTGACTGCCAGCTGCTGTTTAACCAAATGTATGTAAAGAGAGACTGTTCCCTCCCCTCCTTTTTTCAAGCACATAAAATAAGAGGCTCAGCGCAATATTAAGGTCGACCTCTCTTATGCAGCACTGTGGCCGATGAAAGCCAAACTGTCACAGCAAATTAATGGCATCCAAAAGCTAGCGCTTCCATTTGAGAGTGCTTCCTCTCTGGACGCTGCACGCAGACCAGGGCGCTGTCTCCATTGCTGTGCCACGGAGGTTTGATGCACCAGATCCAGCCGGGCTTCTGTCAGGCCGGCTCTCCCCGGCTGGACTCTGTGGCGTCCCTTGTGCTGAGCACGGCTCCAGAACACCCTAGCAGACAACACTTACTTTCACTTGACTCAGTGTCAGGAGCTGAAGTTAACCTGTTCAATGCACCGGAATCTAATCCCACTCAAGGTGCTGAAGTGTCGAGACAGCTTTATTTTAACAGCTGGGCCCATTAGAGATGAGAGGTGTGAAATAACAAGCTGAAGGAGTGCCAATATATCACACATAAGCATTTGTTTATTTTCGCACCTCCTGAATGCCTTTGTGTGGAATTAGAGAAAACGGTAAGATTTCATTTATGCCCCTTGTGGTGCCACAGTTTTCTCCCACATCACTCTCTCTGTGCTCATGAAGTGTATCAGTGTATCCTTCTATCAGTGAAAAAAGAGCATTTCCCTCTTCTTGTCTCCATTGATGGTGAGGGAGCTGCGAGTCATGGTCTTCCACTCACAGTAAACAAAATATCACTTCAAACTGTGCCTCCTAACCGCTATGCACTAATGCACCGAGGCATATTCCTTGTACTGTACAGTATCTGAAAACCTACTGGGCAATAAACTTGTTTCTGATTCTGATCAGCTGTCTGAGCCAGATGATAAGGAAGCGAATAAAGTAAAGATGAATAATGCTGACTCGCTGCACCAGCTCAGATCTGAGGTCAAAGGTTTAACTTCTAAATCGGTGTGGGGCTGCGAACAATCGGGACTTTAACTTTGGTTTTTCATGCCTAATTAGGTTAGAGTTCTGGACTGTGTTTAGAGTAATGGTGGTGATGAGTGTGGTTTTAATGTAAGTTTCTTTTGCTTTTATATTCTGTTAGAGACTTTTGTAAAGTGCAATGTGATTTTTATGTTACTAATACAAAACACTTTAATTTATGCTAATATTATTTTGTGAATATATATTCCAGCAAGAAAATTCTAATGAATAAGGTTCAAAGTCAGCTAAAGGTGTGGCTGGTGTGAAAATGTTTAAAAAGTTTTGATAATGAGTTAACCCTCTATGGTACGGTGTTGCTCTGAGGCAACATACCCATTTTTGGCCTGTTAAATTTCTAAAATGCATGTTTTTGAGTGATGCGATACTTTAAAAAAGAGGGAAGAGTATAGGGAACCAATAGCAATGCTTTAGTTTGTCACATGACCTCCAGGAGGCCATATTGAAACCCTATTTTGCAGACTTTTCCAAAGGAAACAGCTTTGCCATTTTGCACCACAAAAAATCACTCAAAACGTCATTTCCTGGTCCTTTACAATCTGGAAACAAATATATTCCTACTGATAGGTGAGTAATCCTTCATTTTTGATAATTTTTATACACTTAGACTGTTAAAGACATTCATTTCAATGGGTCGTTGGTTCAATGGTATAATGTTCCTGTTGAAATTAATTTAAAAAACGTTTTCACTTGTGCACCGTTATGGTACTATGTTGCCTATGGACAACAAACCCAAAAACTTCCACAAAAAAAAAAGAATTAGAACATTTCTTCAGATTATTTTTATTTAGTCTATTTTAAGACAAAAAAACACCCCATTTTTTTTCCTAACTGGCATCATAATGTGTACCATAGAGGGTTAAAAAACAAATATAGCAAATTTTACCACAAAGTATCACACTTGACTCAGAGCCCCTCCTGAGTGGAACATAATGAGACAGAGAAAGCCCCTGAAGAGGCTGCAGTTTCAGGACCGCAGTCCTTGGACCACCTTTCTTGGGCCCTAGTTTTTCATGGCCCTGCCTGTCATTGTCAGGTAATTAGAACTTACCAGAACCCTGACCCATAACACTGACTGTCATGGCACATATTCTGAGGCCTTTATGTTTGTGTTCTTTAGCACCAACTTGTGGAAGTTTTCTATAAAATGGTGATAACTGTAAAGTATTTTTTAGTGGCCAGTTCAGATCATGTGACTCAGGTTAGAAGTCAACCAGGAAAAACTGTTGTGTGTGAGATTTTCTCCATGTGGTCAGACTGAAAGCTCGTTATCGCTTGTGTTTGTGCCTTGGAGAGCCTTTGCTTGTAAGTTTTGTTACTTTTTCTGTGTTTTGTGCAAATGCACATATGAATAATTTGGAATACATGATTTGGTTTCAAAAAACATACTATTTTTGATCATTTAATTTGCTAAGGTTAAAACTGTAAAACAAGTTAAAATTAATTTCTTGTCCTAACATGCTTGGACTGAAAATTCACATTTACAATAGTTTGTAATTGAAGCATTGTAAATTTGGATTTATTTCAGTTTTTTAGTTTTGCAAAGGAAAGAAAAGAAGAGAAGAGAAAAGAAAAGAGGATTCAGTAAACACACCTTTACTTTGCTCCTGTGTTCGACTTTCTCTGCTTCTTGTTTGTTCGCTATCTAACAGTTTGTGCGTAGATGGAATACGCTTTGGGGACTGAATGCAGAACTTAACCACAACAACATTTAATGGAGAAGCTGTTTAAAAGAAGTACTTTACTACAAATGTATGATCGCTATAGGGTTAGTGTCCGAGAAATGCTATAATAGAACTCCAGTTGTGGTTTGAAGGCAGCAGTTTCTGGCACCTCAGGGACAAATTATTGCGTGAATGAGAATGTATCAACTCCAGATCACTTGGTAATGGTAATGTGTTTGTGTACATGAGGCCTCATCCATATTTTTTGGCTCACCTCGTTCAGCTTGTAATTTAAAAAGTGGATCCCCTCCTTTATGTTTATGTTTGCACAATTTGTGGCCTCGGCTCGGCCATAGATTGTGCACGGTCTGTCAGATACTAGTGGCTCCGTTAAAATAATGTTAATAATTAATGTTAACAATGTTAATCACATTGTCAATTTGCTTGTTACTAATGCAGCACAGGCTGGATTTAATGCACATTGCTGAATAGAAGTGGGACAACGAAGCTTTGTGAACCATTTGCTTAATTTACCGAACCCACTAGATGGCGCTCTTTGTTCAACAAAGGGCAACACACTGTGAAAACACACTCAACTACCCTTGCTAAAGCCTTTTTTAAGCCAAGACCATCATCTAGTGGGGTAAAAAAATAAAGCAAATGCTTCACAAAGCTTCATTGTCCCTTCACTACTGAATAGGATACTTTTAATTTGCCAGAACGTGTCATCATGATACGTCGGTTCAGCTGGTTTGCATAAATCAAAGAGATTTAAATTGGTACACTGGAAAGATCTCGACCCAACTCTACAAACTAACACAAACTCATTTCATGAGAGCTGCACTTATTCATTTAAGCCATTGTTATTATAAACATATTTAAATGTGTGATGTTAAGGTTTTGCATGCATGATGAATGTACATTCTTTGCAGTTCCAAATACTTCTACAGAGATCGTTAGCATATTGGTTCGGTTTGCTTTACTCCATCGTCATTCCCCTTATTTCCAGAAACAGCAGGCAGCTTTTTTTGGTTTTCATAGACCTACTGTACTGCCCGGTCCCAAACAGTAGACGAAGTTTGCAACTAGTTGGAGAACATCGTGGAGCCTGTTGGAGCCAAAAAAAAAACTGGATATTTTTTCGCAGGAGTTGGTGGAGAACAATACAGAGAAAAAAAAGGAAACTGACCCCTGGATTCCACTGGATGCGTAACGGCTGCAGATCCATCGTCGGAGCCGTTACGCACCCATTATAATCAATGTGTGAGATTCCACCGACTGCAGATCCGCTGCATAATGAGTCCGACGATGCATGGCCATCCGACAGCCCTCGCAACACTTGCGAAGAGCTTCTATTTTTGTCAGACGACGGAGCACGGTGCATAAATTCAGCACAGAGCAGATCGTTCGAGACAGGAAGTCGTGCACAGACACAAAATAAAACATCTGGTTTATTTTCATAATGAAATACCTCGGGTCCACGGCAGCTCGTATTTCACAACGTGAAGACGTCATGATGGGCGGGGACAGACCTGAAGTCAACAGGTTTGAGGTTTTCACTCGTCTTTTCACACCGCTCACTCCGGTGCTTGTTGTAAACAAACAGAGATCGCTAAGTGAACACCTCCTGCAGCAGCAGCACACACTGTACTGCTACAGAGCTAACTGTAGCTAACTGCCGCTAACTTGTTAACAAGCCGGCCGACCTCGTTAGCGCTCGTTAAGACGGAGTTGCTGGATTTGTCTCCAGTCATTAATGAGGAGATGTTGATTCTCTTCCAGTTATATTAATTGATTATGCGTGAATTCGCAAGATCTCGTGCGTCCTCGGGACTCCGCTGTCCGCAACAGCTTGACGCAGACGGATCAGGTGTGTGTTGACGGACTGCGGAGATACGCAGCCGTTGCGGACGGACCCCTTTCGGAGTCGTAACGCATCCAGTGGAATCCCGGGGTGAAAATTCGGCTGACATTCTCAAGGATGGCAGAACAGAAAAGCAAGTGATTGCTATATTTGCTTTGTGCCTTGCAAGTACACCATAACAACTTGTTTTTATACACCCCAAACAGCATATATATCAACTTTACGGACGTTAGCTGTAAGCTAGCTAGCAACAGATGCACTTTCATGTGTGTAGATGTGCCTGTTTGTTTGTGTTACGCTGACCACAAACTCTGGTTCTTTGTGTTTCCCTTCAGTCTCTCTCCTTTATCCTCCCACCTCTGTACAGTTAACAAGCATATTCATAAAGCCTTAGGATGAGCATGGATTTTTCGCTCAAGCTAAAGCCCTTTCAACTCCAAAGATGAATTTCCTTTTAATTGCATATTTTCATTGATCTAAAATGTGATTTTGCCGCCTGTTAGTCATTTGCCGTTCTATCTGAATGCACAGTTTTCAAGTAATTATTTAGAAATATAAGTTGTTGTCCATGGAATAAAAATCCCTCTGGTCACTCCAGAACATTTTTATATTGAAATGAATGGTACATACTGTACTTACTGACAAAATGGTATATAAAGGAATATCTGCTTCCCATAAGAGCTGGATAAAATAGTATTTTGTCCATGTCTCATTGTTGGCGGTTACATGCCGAAGTAGTGGTTATTTTTTTAGCCTTACCCCGTTCTTTTTTGTTCATCTTAGAATTGTGGTTTTGGTGCCAAACCAAAGAAACTAGTTCTGATGCATCAAAACGTTTTTCACGTGTCAACAGTGTATTGAGACATGTCACATTTTGTAGGGTATCATATTAATTGGGCTGCAAAAGTATTCATAGGAAAACACATGAGAATACGTTTAATACACGTTTAATAGCTTTCTAGGAATGGAGTCACTCAAACCGAATGAAGCACAATTGTGCTGAATGTGGGCAGTGCCAAGTTGGGTCAACCACCCACACTTCTTTGTTTGTGATTTAGGCTGCAACTTCACTAATGAAAGTTTACAAGAGTTGAACCCCACATGTTGCCATTTTGCTTTATTGCCACTGGAAGCCAGTATTATTTGCCCCTTCACTGACATGTAACGGAAATGACGAGAGGAATATTCGCCAATGAAATTTTTTCAACCCATCTGTGCCTTAAAAAAATAGGCTCAAATTATTTCAATGAATACACGTGAGATGGGTCGCTGGCAGTGATGGAATGTAACTAAGTACATTTACTCAACTACAATTTAGAGATACTTGCAATTTACTTGAATATTTCCATTTTAAGAAACTTAATATTTCTACTCCACTACAGTTAAGAGAAAAATATTTTACTTTTTACTCCACTGCTATAAGCTACCATCTTTAGTAACTTTTCAGGTCAAGATTTAACATGAAATGAACATGTGATAATTTTAAAAATATTTCACATGTTTATAAATAAAACCACATAAACGTATTAAGCAGTTTAAATAAGCCGTATCTTAACTTATCTTAACGTCTTAACGTATCTTATCGTAACAGAAAAATGTTGCTTGGATTAATGCATCAATAATAATAATCCAATAATATATTTGGAATATATATAGAGTGTGGCCATTCTGCATAATGAGTACTTTTGAGTATTTTGAGAATTCTGCACTGTGGTATACTTTTTCCGCCACTGGTCCCTTGCATATTCTTGGCTGAAAAGAGATTGAGAACCTGTGCTCTATAAGTAAGTTTTCTGGTGCAAAAGGCACGCAGTGACCTTCAGACTGAAAGACCTAGAGTGTTTGAAGTGGCCAATATTTACACACACCTCATTGTCCTCTTTTGACTCTTGGCGATGTTTGTAACTTGATGATCCAGGGTTTAATGCTGCCAGCCTGCTAGCTTGCAGGAAAAAGAAAAAGTAGCTGAAGAAGTCTTTCAGTAAGTCTCCCCTCATTTCTCTTTTCCTACCTCCCACAATTTCTGACTGACAGTTTTCTCCCTCACGCTCCTTTTCCATCTGCCTCCTGCCCTCTGCTCTCCCTCCTCATCAATCCCTCCATTACCCTTCTTGTCTCTGCTCTTGTCCCCCATGCTTCTGCTTTGACATGGTGGCAGTGACAGTGGCGAAGACTAGGGGATATTAAGGGAAGTTTGTGTGTGTGTGCTGACAGTGGAAGTGTGTGTGTTTCTTCCACCTGTTGTTAGTGCCATGGGAAACTCCTCTGGCTGATTTCCAAAGGTGAGAATCTCAATCCTGAAAAGAGAAGCAGCACATCAACTTACTGAGGCTTTTTGTTCAGAGCGCTCTGATCTCCCCAAGGAGGAGTGCAGTTTTGATTTTCGCCTTCTGTTTCCCTCAGAGGCACAGGGAAGGCTGTGTGTGTTCAAGGCTGGGGTTGCATGCCTTTTAATAGAGTCTGGGGTCAACTATGACACAATTAGGTGATTAATCAGCGCAGAGTGATTGAGTAATCCAGTTCTTTGGGCCACCAGCAGCGTAGATCAAATGTAGATCAATGTCTCTTTTGAGCAAATTGACTGGAAGCTATTATGACACATCAATCTTTTTTAGTGAAGTCGCACCTCTGTTAAATTAGTCATGCAGTTCAAATGGAGACCTTTGACATCATTACAGCTCCGGCACTTGAATGCTAATGCTCACATCAAGAAGCTCAACCAGGAACTTGGAAGAAGATTTTAAACTCATCCTCAAGGATTAGAGTTTTTTGAGGATCTGTCAGATTTCTCTACAACAGAGCAAAAAGAGATGCAAGTTTGGATTATCTTGGCTTTCTTTTCCACCTTCAACTCTAGTCTGTAATAAGCCTCCATCATTCTACATCTATTGATTGTTGGCAGGAGGAGATAGCCAGTCTACCCTCTATGTTTTTCTCTCTTCAAACATTTTTTTCCCTTCAAAATGAAGGTCGTCCATTTTCATGACTCACATGTGTCAAGCCGCTAATGACAATCACAAAATCAATTAAATCAATCAAGGACTATTGAAACAGCAATTGTCTGATCCGAGCAGGTAGCCTGCAACGAGATGTGTTCAGATACAGATCTGGTGTTGTCCATGAAATCCCCACTGATTAGACCATGAAATTAAATCATTTACCGATACTGCACGCTCTCTGTGTTTATCTTGATAACGGGTGCAAATTGACATTTTAAACTACATCAGCCGTGGATCAAGATTACATCTTGGTCTCGGTGTAGCATGTATCAGCAGAGAACACTCCCATATGATTGGTTTTAAGAAGATTTATACACACAAAAACCATGGAGAAGAAATCATTTTGACTTTTTAGACAGTATTGTAACACATTTTTATGATGAAGGCAATACTTAAGTTTTTACTTCTCCCTCCTAAAATCAATGGGGGATTTATTTATGCCTCATTTGTCCTTTACTCCTCTATGTGTCTACAAGCATGTGTGTGTGTGTGTGTGTGTGTGTGTGCCAGTGTGTATGCTGTGGCACTTCCTGTGATTCAGATGATGTGCGATGAGCGATCTCAGCTTGACGCCAATTCTCATGTAAAGAACGCGAGGCAGGAGGTGTAAGGGCAGAGGGCTGACAAGTCTGCAATAAACTGTATGCAAATGAGCCCACAGGTTATTGCGTCTACCGGTGTGTGTGTGTGTGTGTGTGTGTGTGTGTCACGTTTATGAACCCACTGTGGAAGCACAAGCACAGCTGTAATGAGAGTTGATCAAGCATGGCATACACGGTGTTGCGCCACTGCGTGGTCACTCTGTCTTCCTGTCTAACCTCTCCAGAACCCCCCAACTCACCTGTCTGTCCCCTCTCATATACTGACACACATGTCTTTGTGTGTGAACCTCTTTTGTCTTTGGCCTTTAGTTGTTTAAAATTAAACTGACCTTAAAAGACATTTTTGCCAAGGGGTCAGTATCGCTTAGCACAGGGTCTGGAGGTGGGGGGAAGCAGTTAGCCTCTATCAGAAGCAGATAAATGCTTCTTCTGGTAACAAGAAATGCCAAGTTGTCTTATAGAGTGTTGCAGAGATAGAGATTTTGTGTTGCCCAACCTGGAAGTTAGGATTGACCCGGATCACTCGACAAAAAGCCAATAGGGTTTTTTAGAATTGGATACTGGATTGTTACAGAAACAAGCTCTGTGGTAATCAAAGATATGATAATGAAACAAGATAATTTTCACAAATGAACATCACCTTTTATGATTTGTGAAGCATAGATGCAACTGCCAATGTTAGGTTATGAATCAACTATACCATAGCCGTACCACCACTGAGCTAACAAAGAGAGTAAAGTCCATGACAACCTCTGTAACATGAAAATCTCAACCACGGAGCTTATTATAGGCATATTACCATGTTAATACTTCCAAAGCACTGGCTGCCCAACAATGTCTGGTTTTATATTTGGAGAGGTGTCAAAGGTATAACTAACAATGGCAATTTAACATGTAATGTTACTACTTTTGCTGTTGAGTAATTAAAAAAGGAAGTTTTGAAAGTTAACAGCGTGTCTGCTGCATTTCTGTTTGCCTTGCTCTTCACAATAAAGCTTGCTGTACTCTGTGTTGGTTAAAGTATTGTGTGCAGGTAGCTGTGGTCAATATGCAGGAAAGTGTGGCATAGTGTAGGCTACAATACAATTTTTTTTTTTTCTGGAATGGTTTCAAAGTGACAAGCTGACTGGATGAAAACATCATTGGTAGATTGTTGCATATCCATTATTTGTGGTGACAAAGGCTTGTCGTTAATCCTTTTTTTTTTTTTTTTTTAAACATTGTTTTAGTCTGCTTGGTTATTGTATGAACGGCAGGCCACACATTGTTTGCCCACTTGTTTGCACTCTTGTATTTTCCTGCATGTGTGGGTTGATCATGTGTGGGTTGACTGTGTAGGCTATTGTGGCATTCTGCCTTACATTTTTATCCTTTATCCGAGGTTTGAGCAAATTATCAGTAAGATCCATGGTGCCGACCATGGTTCTGAATACCACATCTCATTGTAATCCTCATTTCTCTCTGTTCCGCCCTTCTGTCTCTGTAAATTTCCCCTCGGATCTGTCTTGCGTCTCCATACCGTCTATAGGCTTTATAAGGGCCCACGACTGGTCCTCGCCCCCTCTGCAATGAATCATCAGCTCTTCGCCTGGGCAGGGAGATAAGTCTCAACAGAAATCAAGAGAAAATCTCAAAGACAGAAAAGACACACTGACAAGAGGGCATACTGAGAGAATGTGGTCATCTGTATTCAACCAATTTGCACTCTTATTTTTTCTTCCTGCTGACGTATTCTCCCAGTTCAGCGTATTACAGTACGTCTGTATTTCATCTCCCACTCTCAACACACTGTAATTAGAGCTTAGCAGGGTTTTAATGTGACATTGGTCGTCCAGATCGCTCGCAGATGAGCCCGCTGATCCTCTTCTTAGGTGCATGTCTTTGGATAAGGAAGTGTGAGGGGGTAAAAAAGGCAAGGATCATTGCACAGACAGGATTACAGAGGAGAAAGGGAGGCCTTTTCTATGGGAAAATGAAAAGTTATTGGATTCTCTGCTTCCTGCCTGCGTGCTCTGGAGGGGGTGTGGAGGTTCATTCACTGCACACCGGCAGCGTGTCTAGCTACACTGAGGACACTTTGCACGGCCTAATAAAGGCACTCAGGACTGCTTGTTGGTGTGTCTTGAGTGAGTTTGTGCACACAGTGTGGTGATATATTTTTTTCAATTTTTGGTTAGTTTAGTTACTTTTTGGTCTTATTTTTTTTTCTTGAATAGACCAGTTTAAATCTTCTGATCTCTAAGCACAGCAAGGCCATGATCACAACGGTATCATACTTTCCTGCATTGAACTGTATTGTGCTTTGATCTGCAAGGATTTCAGTTTCCTGGCCTTCATTTTGGTCCTTCCTTGGCTTCACTTGAAAGAACTCCAGTTCTGACTCTCAATACATGTGTGGACATTCGAGATTTTTTTCACTCTGTCAGGTCTATTTGTGCATTTTCGCATTTTGTATCATTAAAAGGGGGTGGCTATTTTGATGCTATTTTATGCACTCTGGAACCATATTTACACTCAAATTATGCGTCTTAATCCTTTTTTCTATTGAGTGCCATTTTTACATTTTCTTGTTAAGCATTGTGCCATAACAACATCAATGATGACACTACATTGAAATTTAAATCTCTATGGATCTGTTGTTTTATTTAGCCTATTAGGGGCGGCTGTGGCTCAGTTGGTGGTTGGTGGTTCGGCAGCCTACATGTCGAAGTATAATTGAGCAAGATGCTGAACCCCAAACTGCTCCTGATGCTGCGTTCACTGGTGTGTGAATGAATTCCCCAATGGTGGCAGGTGGCACCAGTATATGTGAATGGATGGATGAGTGCAGTCTGTAGTGTAAAGTGCTTTGAAAGCAACTAAAAAAGTGCCATATATAAGTGTAGGTACATTTACCATTACCTATTAATTCCATCCATATGGGCCACTGGTTCCCAAGCCAAAGCTTCACAGGGGGTCAAGAGGGCTTCTTGATTTTAAGGGGTGTAAAGCTGTGTTTGAACAAGATCGCAGCAGGTAATTAGTCAACCTGGTACTTTTGATGGTACTAAATGAATATATCATATCAAGGGTTTAAGTCATTAACCGTACCAACCTCCCAGCATCATGTTCATCAGGAATAAACTTAATAGTTGTTTTTTCTTTACCTGCTTTGGGTACAACAGTATCCATTTCAACTGCTTTAAATGACATTCCCTGATTTACAATTGCAGCAAAAAAAATGTCAAAAAGGCAGAATTAAGTGTAACAAACAGAAATACAGGCATGATACAATAATGCTGCCAACCCTTATCCCAGGCATGCAGATGAGAGGGCACATAAACATTTTAAAAACATAATAATTATTGCTATTGTGCCATTGGTTAAGCCACCATGTGCCAGTTGTGGCAGCTGTTCCTAAGGTTGCTGACCCCTGTTGTAAACCCACTCTGATTGGTCTCATCTTGCTTTCATTGCATTCCCTGACAATACAAAACCATAACACCGCCCTCTTCCTAAGTGACAATTGCAATGCACTCTGCGTACATTTACACCTTGCACCAACATAATCTTTTACAGTTAAGATATCAGATACAGATCACATCATAACACCAGGTGTAAAGCGGGTCCCTGATAATAAAATGTTTTCCAATCAATAGTCTCATTTTTCTTTTGACAACAACACTGCTCTGCATTTGTCTGTACAGTTTGTTAGTTCCCTGTGTGTGTTATGTGTGGGATTTGAACAGCCGGTCCTGTTCTCTTGGGCTGTTGGAGTGTGACGAGCCTCACTCCTATCTATCAAGCAGGTAATTAATTAGGATGGATCGATTTAGAGCCTCTCTGATAATGATCTCTCTTGGACATCTCACTTATTTATCTGGGAGGAGGGGTGTTAACGTGTGGGAAATGTTAATCGTCTTTTGCTTTGACAATGAGAAACATTGTTGAAGATGATTATGCAAATACAGGCACACAAACACACACACACACACACACACACACACACAGGTAGACCCAGTCCAAACTCAATCAAGAAACATCTGCACACACACACACAAACACACACACACACACGCACACACACATACACACACACACTCTTGTTCTGACTCTGTGCCCGACTCAGAAGTCTCCTTTTATATCCCCCAGGTGCTTTTTTCCAGTAAATACCCAGAACAAAGCGCCTTTGCGAGCGAGCCAACCCCAATTACAATCACAAGACACATTTGTCATATAAACTTTGTGCACCATGAAATGTACTGGTTCAGCAAGAAGCCTCCTTTTATTTATAGCCCTGAACAAATGCAGCAGTCCTGACATATGGTTTGGTATGGAAGGATTTTGCAGAAAGTTCAGTGGCCATATTTATGAGTGTTTCCAAAACATATGGCCCCTTCTAACAGTATGAGTGTAATCTAATTCCTCCTCCGCTCTACATGCACCTGCAATGTGTGTCTTTATACCACACACTACCAAGTGGCCTTTACGATAGCAGGTGCTTTTACGGCCTGGCAGTGGCGAGTGGGGACGGCTCTTATATAGGTGACATGAGTGGCAGCCAGCACTCCCCTTTGCCACTGGATTGGATTGGATGGGTGCCCTGTGTTTGACAAGCTTTGGCACCTAACTCCCTGCGCAATGGCATTGGTGCCACTTGGCAGGCTAGCACAGAGCGCCACTAGTCTCACTGAGTCTTTCAGCATCTTTGCTTCTCTACCCTTTCCGCTGCTATTTCTGACTCTCCAAGTTTGGAGGGGGATTGTAGCGGAGCAGAGTTTGGGAGGGTGTCACTCAGGTCACAAATGGCTCCGGTTTTGGTCTGTAGCAGTGTAGGCTACTTTCCAAACAAACAGAGCAGTTTGCTATGGTGCCAATTTCTTCCATTTCCACTCTTCGTTTCCAGTCTGCAGCTTGTTTGTCCTCTTTGCTTATCATCTGTGTAGTGCCGCAGTCCTCGACTGCAGGATCGTCTGTCAGCCAGTTAGTCAGTGTATGAGTGAGTGAGTCAGTCAAGTCAGGTGGTTGACAGATGCGCTCTCCTGGGATGAACGGCAGAGAAGGCCTTTGCCTGTCATGTGTCAGGTGCTGTCATCACAAACCAATGCTAATGACTCAAGGAAGCGGTGGAAGTGTGTGACATCTAGGTATCCTCCCGCACTGTCATGCGTCTCCACTTCTCCCCTGACAAACGCTGACTGACAGAACATTTTATCTGTTTTTGAGCGCTGGCTCTAGAAGGTTGACTACATTTTGAGATGTTAATGAATAGTCAGTAAATGGCCAACATTTTTTTTCTTTCGCCGGCTGTCAGAATATAAGTCATTATCACAGCACACAGGAAAACAGCTGCGGCGTGACATAATGATTTATGAGCCGTGACTTTATTGTCAGTTGTAAAGCCTGTGACTTATACTGTATGTCACTGCTAAACTGTGATTTTTAAAAGAGGTTCAGAGGGTTCCTGTGTAAACATAGTGAGCAGAGCCAGCAGATTGTCACACGCCATTTATCATGTGTTTAATTGGAATAAAGCAACGGAACTCTTGTTTGCTAATCAAAGACATGATCTTTGTCAATTATGTTCGCGTATTTTATTGAGATAATTAACCTTGTGTGTAATGTTATTCATATAAACCCCAAGGAATAAACAATTAGCTTAATCTCATTTTCCATGGCCACGTTTTCCTGTTTAGCATCTATGATGTTTTCAGAGCAAAACAGCTCAAAATAAAGCTTCAAACAGCAGTGGAAACTATAGCACACACTCTCAGCATTCAATGCCACAAAATCAATTGCATCTAATCAATGATTGGATCAATTGTTATTACATTGCTTCACTAGATTCTTAGATTAAATTGTTAGGGGGGTCAACAAATTTCCTTGAGAGGCACACCCAGCACAGAGGTTGTGGGTATCAATCGTACCCTATAGTAATATACTCTGTAGACATGCATGTTCTCATTGTCCTTAAGTTTCCTCTCATTAGTCTGGTTTCTCACCAAAAACAAGAGTGTTTATTACATGAATGAACCAGGTTGCAGTCTCAGCTGAGGTGCAATTTACACTTTCATATCATGGCTACCAATTTTCAGTCATTTTTGAGTCAGTCAGTTACACTGATGACTCAGTACGCTTCTATTTACTCTACACTAAAGCACCTCATGCGACAAATCAGATAGGTAGTCCATATCATAAAATGCAATTGTAAATGCAACCAAGCATAGGCGCAGATTTATGTTGCCACTGCCAGGTGCCCAAAACAGTTGAATGCCCCATTCCCATGCTCAAGATTACTATTTATATTAACCGAGCACCATATTTTCCTGTTCTTGTTCTTTCAAAAAAAAGAGAATGCTTCTTTTGGGCTGTGTAAGTAAACAATCTTGTTTTCTTGTATCGCAGACTAAAAAGGTTTTGAAGCATCTATTTAAATATCTGTTAAAAGTAAAAGTATAGTATGGTATTTGTTAAATTGAAGGCAGATTATGTTCACTGTCAGCAGTTCGCCAACCACCGGGGCTACTCCTACTTCCACTATCTCACCAGAAGTTAGACTCATAATCATTTTTATAGTAGCGCCTCTGAAAATAAAGTGGATATGGATTTGAATAAAGGATTCAAATGCATGCATTTGTGCACCATGATAATGTCAATTTAAGTGCTTTCTTTAAGTCATAATGTGCAAGCAACATGGAGGCTGGCTACAAAGAAGATGTGTGGTATTTGATGGCTCAGAGTGTTGCTGTTGCTGGTTCAAGTATTTGCATAACAACAAAGAGCAAAGACAGCTTATCAGATGAGCCACGAAATGTTATCAGGAACTTTTTTTCGGACACCACATCAGTGCTGCACAAATGCCATATTTTGCAATGTTAAAGAAAGTGAAAAATAATTCATTCCAAGTCTTTGCCCTGTGATCTTCTCCCAAATGTAATGGGCTCTTCCTTGGCCCATGCTACTTCCACTGAGTTTCATGAAAATGTGCTTTTCTGATAACTTTTACATTTATGTTTAACTTCTTTGTAGATGGGTGGTAAAATGTGAACACCACCAAATGGCACCATCTCAATTTGGATACCCCCTATGAACACAAAAGATGTTGTAGAGACACCAACCCTGAAAGGGGAAAGCCATCTTGTTTTCCTGCAACAAGGACATGCAATGTTCTTGGTATAGGTTACAGGTTGTATCGTTGTTGCTTTTTTATTTCATTTACTTTGTTAAATTTGAGTGTTGGCACATATTCACAAGTGAAAAGGAAAGAGAGCCTCCAGCGACACACCAAAGGCGCACTGAATTGGTATATCTGATCCCTGATCAGCTCAATCACTGATCTCTGTGAGTGAAAAAGCATTGATCTGTATGTGTTTGTAAATATGAGTTTTTTGTCTGTGCAGGTTTTTTTTTGGGTTGCCTGCGAGGACAGATTGCAATTAGATCTGTGATCAGACAAACAGAGACTCTTAGTTTTTGGAGTTTTCTGGATACCAGACACTTGAAACGGTAATTGTAAATGAGGCAATATACATCTTGCCTGGATTGTATCTTAAAGCAACTCTTAAGATTTCAACCCTCTTCGAAAGCTTACTTGGATGCATTTACACTTGGGTAATTTGATATGTAAAAGCTCTCCAATCTGATGCATGAAGTGGCTTAATGTTTGGTAAATGGGGTTTGAGTGTACTGAGTCTTTAGTGTCACAGACTGAATTGGAGTTCCCCTCAGGTGACTGAAATTGCCTTATTTAATATTTACAGCATGTAAGGATGACAAATACCACAAAACAATCATGATTTAATAACTATGTAATGAAAACAAACTATAAATATGTGGCTATTAACTTTATGAGTAACACTTATACATGCTGAGTTTTGTATATACTAAATGAAACATTTGGAAACGGTAAAAGACTGGACTTCAGTATAAACAGTGCTGTACATTAAAAGTAGTGCATTGTCTATACATAATCACACAGTCCTGAGTGGAGGTCGAATCAGCTTAAATAAATGCTAACACCTGTGTGGGTAAACTGAGGGTATTTATTTAAATACAGTCAATATAAAACATGTTTGGGTATTGAACTGAACAAAGCTATTCAGTTCAGCAAAGTGGAATTTATAAAACTCATGTATGCTTTGAGGAGGACTGAGTCCTCAAAGTATGATGGACATTTCGACAGTTCAAAAAAAGGAAATAATAATAATAATGTCTGCATTTCATATAAGCTCTCCAATGTCTGGGTATTGGGATTGTGCATGTGGACTCACTGATGCGACTCAATAGGTGCATTTCAATCCACCTTCTTTTATGTGCATTTTCAATTTATGCATTCTAAAACCTAAATGGAAATGCTGTATATAAAGACTTGCCCGAGGTGGATAGGCATAATACGCCAAATTAATTGTAAACACGAAGCAGAAGACTCTTCGCAACCCCAGCACCAGGGTTCTGACTTCAATCCTGGACCACCCTGACTCCCCACCAGATCTACATCTAACTGAATCTTTACCAAGTCGCCATCCTCCCTTTGATGTCTCCAGTGGAAAGTAAGGCAGTGACCCCATTTGGTGCATTAGTAGGCTAATCCTTGTCTCATTTGTTGGCCAAGGGTGATGAAACAAACAGAAATGGCATATTTCCATCCAGTTTCCTACATTGGTTTTCAACGTCGGATGGTCGGTTTAAGTATAATGCTTTTCCAACTGGAGAATTAGCGCCACCTACTGCTTATATTAATGAACCAACTCCTAATATTCACACAGTACAGCAGTGGATGGAAAAAACATTTATTTGAATTTTCTTTCTCAGAAATGTTTTTTAAATTGGTTAAAATTTCTGATACATTTGGATGGAGATGTGGCTTCTGTCTGCGTTCTTCCCGCTATGACAAATCAGCAAGTCTGCTGTAGGCTATATACGCTCTTGATCTAAGCGTAGGCAAGGAAGTCATTCGGAGTAGATAGGATTAATTGTACGGCGGTTGCTGTGGCTATTGTCGTTGCTACTATAATTAACTGTGCCTCCTGCCTGCCTAACCAACTGCTCCCAGGTGTTGGAGTGGTTTCCATTTCTGTGTTAACCTTAAAATAGCCTGCCAGCCACAAGTGTGCATGTGATGCTTGTAGACTGAAGGCACAGCATTGATCTTCCATGGAGGACAGCATCAGGGTTAGCCTTGTGCTGATCTAACAGACAATACTGCACTTTTGACTTTGTTGTGTTCCTTATCCACCCATGGATCCATAACTTAGCCATCTAAAACACTGTATATCCCAGTCCTATCCACCTATCCGGCACACTGGGCATTAATGTAGATCCCCACTAACCTCATTTAGCTGACTTTATCCCAGCAAATGCCACTTTACATTCACTGCACTTCCAGAGCCAGAAAGTCTTACATTACTCCACATGACACCAATTCTTCGTGTCCTCCCATATGCCAGGAATATTCCGAGGTCAGACTTTATTCATTTATATAAAAGAAATAGGCCATGAACAAAGGAATGTTTGACAGAGGTCTGAATCTAGATTAAACACAAGGCCATGTCCTGTGCGTGATGCATATATTAATAATGCTAAATGTGATTATATATGACACATCAATCGATGTGACAGTCACCAGATTTTTATTTCAAGTCTTCCAAATTTCACAGGACGAGATGAGGAGAGGGGATCCAACAGGTCACTGTTGGACAGCCTTGCAGAGTGCCATGAGTTTCCTGTCTCTGCGGAGAAGACTTGAAAGAGCTGTCTCTGCCAGCACCAGCTGCTCAGAGAACAACATGCAGTGAATTTGTATGTGTGTGTGCCTGTGTAGGTGATTTTTTAATATGCAGGATTCAACAGCAATGTCTATATATGTGTGTATGTGTGAATTTTGCTCATGGCCATTGGTGTGTTCAAGATGTGCACACATTTTGTTTGCACTCATGCCTGTTTATGTGTATTATCATGGGAGCCTAGAATGTATTCTTTACACAACAGTATATGTACACTTTTGCCCTCTAGCAGCAGGGCCCGAGGGTGGCTAGACTGGTTAGTGAGTCTTTGGCAATTCCAATCCGGCCCCTACATCGTCCCTCTGTGTGACGGACTGTAACTCTGTGTGGAGTCACGCTCATAGCTCAATGAAGCACCAATCATTAATGAGTAGGGGTTCATTAAGCTTGGGGACAAACTTCCCTCTCCCGAGCGGAAACAGGAACGGTTGTACTGTTTTGTCACCATGGTTTCATATCAAGCTGCCACTGTTATACACAGCGCTAATAATAGGCTCCAAGTGACAGTGTGGGCAGTGAGGTAGCAGACTCATTACATTCACTTTACAGTAGGTCTAAGACTGTGAAGAAAAATCTGAATCAGAAGGAACTTGCTTTTGTGTTTTGGTGCATACACAAGAAACATAAATATATTTTAAAAAGAAACATTAATAATAAAAATGTGCAGCAGTCCCTGTAAATATACAACAGTTTAAATCAAACTACTATGTCTAGACTACACAAGGGTATATTTGATCCAATACACGATGTAAAAATTCATTTGTAAGCGTCTGTGTGACAATATTAAACATTCAGGTACTCACACAGAACTTACTACAGTTGTATGGAGTGTCTTTCTTGACAAACACAAAACTGCACTGCAGGTGGTCATTTAGTCAGCGTAGATGTGCTCCCCAATTACAAAAATGTTGGGACACTGTGTAAACTTTAAATGAAAACAGAATCCATCAAATTCAAAATTAGTGTATATTTCCAAAAACAATCATCAGTTTTTGTTTTTTTCAAAGAATGTCATTGTACGGCGTCCCAACGTTTTTGGAATCAGGGTTGTAGACTTGCTGTTGGAGGGTTTCCTAAACTGCTTCCACTGGCATTTAATATGTCAGAGCATCCATGGGAAGCACCAATGGAGTGATAATGGGTAGGTGGAGCTGTTAAAGGGACAATGAAGCTTCGTGAAGCCTAAATATTTTTTGACCCCACTATATGGCGGTCTTAGCAATCGTAATTGAGTGTGTTTTCAGCCCTTTGTTGAACAAAGAGCCCCATCTAGTGGGATAAAAAAAAAAAAATGTTTCACGACGGCTCATTGTCTTTTCACTAGGTGTAGCTTGTAGAGGCGACATTCAAGCTTTCTGTTTGTTTGTCCAACACTGTGGCCCAGAGCAACATATCTCTGCACGACTGATTGGATTAAAAATTGTTATGGGTTTGGGACCCGGGGAATTATTCTGTTTACCCTTTGATATTTTGTCTATCATGATCTTCATTTCAAAATCTCCCATTGACCAACATTACAAGCATTTCCAAAACTAAAGACCACATATGCAGAGATATCTGGTGATGCATATATAAGGTAAAATATGATTTTGCCCTATAATCAGCCATGTTTTCTACTCTTGCTAAGCAAATTCATGATCCCGAAATGAAGGACTGTTTCCTTTTTGGACACAACATCAACTATTTGCAGAAGATATTAATGCTGGATTTCCACTGAATGTGCTGTGGATATCCATTTTACTCAGACACTCTAACTGAGGTGCTTGTCAGAATGTCAGACAATGTCTGAAACTTCCACTGTTCAGTGTCAGGATTGGAAGGGCAGACCAAAATTTCTTTGTAACTTGACAATGTATGACCACTACACACCAATTGATCAAATTTGTATGTAATTTACTGTGGATTCCCCCCATTGGAAAAACCCTGTAGATTTTAGTGAACATGTGGCATGTCCTCTATGCTGCCCTTGTACCAACATTTCCACTTGTCCACACCATTATGCCATGTCCTATAGTTATGTGATTGCTATGACATTTAAAAAGTATATTTATGCTTTTTAGAGGATAAACAGAGTTTGGTGGGTCCATGAACGGAATGGAATGGTAAACTAAGTAAAAAAGGTAAACTTGTCGTTTATGTCTCAATCTCAATGCATATTGTAGCCTCTCAGGGCACAATTGTCATAAAACTTTTAGTGTTACATAAATAGTGTGTTAAATAAGCAAATTAAATATACACTGTTTGGGTTACACTTTAGATTAAAGCCTGCATATTTAATTAATGGTTAGTTATTTTTATGATTATAGTTATAGGTCCTCTTATAACCCAAGTTTACAGTATATGGCTGTTTCAACCTCTGGGGCACAGAAAAAAAAAGTTATATAGGGAAAGGAGCCTTTCAGATGACAGATGAAAGCAATAAAAGCAAAGGTCAATTCTTTAAAAAATATATTTCAACTGCAATCCCAGACCCCAGACACTAATAAAAATAGGAAAGAGTGCCAGGATGAATTAGCCCCTCTAAACCAGAAGGCAACCTCCGGGTCTGAGCAGTGAGGCAAACCCGGAAGTGCCTTCAGCCTGCATTCTACCAAAAATTCCAACAGAGGGCGCTGACGGCGGTTGCGGAAGCATTTTGGTCCATCTATATCAATACAGAATGAGTCAACTTCTCACTTGATTTATTATCTAAGAAAATAATTCTCATGACAACACTATGGTCTCAATCGCTAGTAAAAAAAATATTCTTCAAGACAATATCATGTGAATTGTGTAAATTATGGTCCAATTTAGAAAAAAAGAGATGGTAAAGAATCCTATGATTTGGGGCGTGGCTACCTTTGATTGACATGTCACTAACAAGGAGAGCTGTCATCAGGAGAGAAGAAAAGCAATGTGTATCAATGTGTATTTCGTCCAGTTTCGTCTCATAACTTTGATCCTTTCACACTGTATTTTCACTTAATGACAGTTTATTTGAACATTTTGTTCATTTAAAAACGTTTGGTTGGACTAATAGACACACCAAAGAGTCACTGTTCATTTTTTCAGGTAAATAACGTTTAAATTTTGTTTTTTTGCTAGCCAATATTAACATTCCAGTTAATGCTACAGTTACTGTGTTAACATGTTGTTAAATGTTAACAGCAGCTAGTTCGCTCAGTCAGATTGCCGGTGAAGATGGCGTGGAGTGCAGTGTTGTCAGTCAGTCAGATCCCTCTCACTCCTCCACAGTCCAAATATGGTCTGCTCCCAGTTTCCGAAAACAATGGTGACATACAAAAAGAAAGATGGCGACGTGGCTAACGCTGAACTTCCGACAGTGACGTCACGGTCATTACGTCAATTATTCATATACAGTCTATGCTCTAAACTAGTGATGGGACAACAAAGCTTCGTGAAGCATTTGCTTTATCTACGGAGCCCAAAAGATGGCGCTCTTTGTTCAACTTAGGGCTGGAAACACACTCAATTACCATTGCTGGGCACCATCTACAATCTAGTGGGGTCAAAAAATCAAGCAAATGCTTCACGAAGCTTCGTTGTCCCAACACTACTCTACTCTACCCAGTTCTATCTGAGCAAAGACAAGGCAACGATGAAAATGAGAATGACACGTCAGCTTGAAACTATTTTGCTAATATATTTAAGGATGTGTAGTAGGCTACTCTTACTGTAGCCATACTCCATCAAGTCAAACTATGTAGCAACAAGAAGCCCATCATCAGAACAAGGGGAGCATCTCTTCCTTTATTTAAGAAGCCAAGGGAAAACACAAGAGGGCTCATTAACAGCAAAACAAAGTCGACTGTACCTGTATTATTTGTGTTATTTTCAGCTGTTAAAAAATTGTGATTTTTGTACTACCTGCCAAAAAGTAGATTTTAATTGATTGGGTTTCACTTCAAAAAACTGTAGAAATTGTGTATTTCTTATGCACTAATGCCTTCACTACTGACTGGCAGGGATTCCAGAGAGGATGCTGTGGGTCAGGTTGCTAATGAATATTCGGACCATCTAATACATATTCTTGCACTTCCCTCTTCCTTCTTTGTCTTTCCAGGACTATGGAGAGCACAAAAGCTATTATGGTGCTAGAAATATTTTCTGCTCTATTAAAATGGCATCTACACCATCCTATTAAGTGGCAAATATGAACTTCATTACCATTTGTTTCCAACACAGGCTTGAGTGATTTTCTTGTAGTTGTGGTTACAACTTGTTTAGGTACTAGTATTGGATGCCATTGATCTTTGTGCATCCTTGGTCTTTCTAAGAAAGCTGTAAGAGATAAGCAGGTTGCAGGCAACTTGCCACGTGAAGTTATGTTAGTGGGGCAACACGTGAGCAATATCTCCAATGACATGAAAGATAATAACCTACAATAATGCATTCAAACATGCCCATTTGGTATAGGCCTCTAAGTTGTAAAATTCCCAGTTGGACTCAGAGCCATGTTGAGCATGCAAGATGCCAAGCATGAGTACTTCAGACAGAATAATCTTTTTGATAGACTTCTATACCTTAAGGATATTTTCACCAATGATGTATCTTCCAACTGCACAGAGAGTGGACTGTGTTAGTCCCTAAGAGGTAAGGCAGCTCTTTTTTTCTCACAGGTCAGTCTGAGTTTCAAGTCATTCTTCTTTTGACAGTGAGAAGTTCTGCTACTTTTACTTTTAGGTTTTATACAATTGTAAATACAATACATTTGAATTCTCCAAATTATTGACAAAATTCCTTGTCCATGCCCTGACGCAAATAAGCCTTTTCTGATCTGATGCTCCTATTGGCAGGGCATATAAAAAAATCTCAAATTGCAATTATTCCAACTGACATTGCAAGTTTGTTATATTTCATGATATTAGACATTATGATAATTTTGAGATCATTATTCTCATCTCTTTTGAAAAATATTTTAAGATTAGCAAGGTGTGAGGATCTATACCATGCAAAGCTTTTTTCTTCAGTCTGTAAAATACAATTCGTAGGATGGGATATATTTGCAGAACCACAGTAATTCTTGAGTATCACTGCTCTACACACATCATGGCAGAAGCAAAGAGAGAGAGAGAGAGAGAGAGAGAGAGTGACCGAGCAAGAGGCTGTTGAACAAGAGTGAATTTCGGACTGGCTTTTGGAGAGCTCTCAAAGTAAAATGCTGCAGGCCGACACCAGTGGGTAATATTAGCTTGCTTGCTATGTTTTGTGTAGCTGCGCTTGCTCTTTGAGCCAGTTGTTAAATTATGTCACAGTTATTAAAAACATGCAAAATTTTGTTTAACAGTCTCTCTGAGGAGATTTTACAGAATGTTGTACTGAGTGATGCATTATTCTATTCTTTTTTTTTTTAAAACATCACTATCAGTTGAGGGCTACTTTTTCAGCATAAAAAAATGAGGTATTGAAACCTGGAAATCCTTTACAGAGACAGTTGTATCTCATTCAATATAAGGCTAAAAGGTTCAATGACACACCTCCACATCCAGATCCGTATTTCTATGGGATACAGCACACAAGGTCACTCTGCTGCTCTAAAATCTTACTCTTACTTTCAAATACATTAGAAATTCAGGTTAAGTTATAAGCCTAATAAAAAAATGAGTGGGGGCAGTGTGTCTGCTGGATTTTTTTTTCTGGTTTCCAGTGGTGGAAGAAGATTTCAAATAATTTACTTCAGTAAAAGTAGTAATGCTCCACAAAATAAATATGCAATAACAAGTAAAGAAAAATGTACAATACTATACACTAACAAAGTAAGTAAATCGCTATTATTAATAGTATCAATAAAATGTACTCAAAGTAAAAAGTATTAATCTTCAGAATGGGACCTGTCAGTGTTACATTGTTATTTTACTGGCTCATTATGCTATAACATGTAAAAAGAAATTTACTTGGGCTCATATCAATTATTAAGTCATATTCATAAAAGTCAGTTATCCACACTTGTTCTGGCTCTGGCAAATGAGAATGGCATCTCCATTTTATGTACGAGTTATGAGTTTTGATTGGCTATGAACACAAAATCGCAAGTATTTGCACCGATGAAAGATTTGTACACGAGCAGTCCAGAGACCTGAAACCAAGCTTGTTCAACAGATGTGAGAGTTATATTAAGTAGGGTGACCATATTTTGATTTCCAAAAAAGAGGACAATCAGCACAGCCTCGAGACACAAATTCAGACAGGCTTCTCGGAGGTTGATGAACATGCTTTATTATGCTTCAATGGTGCAAAATTTACTTCTGTAATGAAATAAAATGAAATCTGTAAAAACTTGTAACAAAATAATAGCTCTTGTAGACTGTTTTCAAATAAATGAATAAATAATAGGAAATAATGTTCTAAATATGAACTCTTCTGTTAGAAAATCTAGCTTCAAAAATATATCTCTTAATAACTGCAATAAGATAAATAATAGAAGAGTCTCACAAAGATACTAACTTAACAAACAAAAAGGATCTATACTTTTCATCTTTAGTTGTCTTTGAGCTTTGAGCTTTGAGATCTCCAGCACCTTTATTAGACACTGAGACATATGTGCCAGCATTGCACACGGTGCACTCCGCCTCCCACCTGTCCCGACCGGGATGGTTTTTTTTGCAGTTCATCTGTGAGGCTGCAGTTACGCTTCGGCATTTCCCGTGCAATGTTGCTCCGCTGTTCAATCTGCCCTCTGTCTGCTCTGCTCTCTGTCTCTCTCTGTGTGTGTGCGCGGCGCTGACCCGCCCACAAGGCAGCCTCTTGGTAATTAAGTCTCGCAAAATTGTGTGCAAAGCGCCCATTTACGTGCACGTGTACTGGTCCTATGAAAAACAGTGAACACCGGACATTTTCGTGAATTTATAAAACCCGGCCGGACAGGACGTAAAAAGTGGACATGTCCGGGCAAAAGAGGACGCTTGGTCACCCTATATTAAGTAAGTAAGTTGTAAGATGGCAGCTTTGAGTTGCTTTTATTAGCACTACTGAACTAAAACATCTCACTTTGTAGGTGTAGTCGCATACAAGTTATACAACCCCAATTCCCAAAAAGTTGGGACTAAGTGAAAAAAACATAATATATTTGATGCATTCTGTTTTTTTATGTACATTTTGCACAACATCCCAACTTTTTGGAATCAGGGTATATCCTAGTGAAGGGACAATGAAGCTTCCTGAAGCATTTGCTTCATTTCCTCAGCCCACATGGCACTCTTTGTTCCACAAAGGGATAAAAGCACACTCAATTTCCATCGCTAAAGCCTTTTTTAAGCCAAGACCATCCGGTAGGTCAAAAAAATGAAGTGAATGCTTCACGATGCTTCATTGTCCCTTTACTGGTATATCCCCATAAGGCAGCTTCACGCTAACTCATAGGTTCAACCCTCCATGGTAAAGGTGCCTTGACCAACCAGTAGATGTCACAAGTGCGGCAACAAGGGTGGGATCCACCACTAACCAGTCTGAATTGGCTTGTTGCTGAAATGTGCTATATAAATAACTTCGCCTTGCCTTGCCTCGCTGGCTTCCCACTAGCAAATACAAATAAGAAAACCCCGGATTTTTACTGTTATACAACCCTCATTACGTTAATTTTCTCTTCTTTTGCAATTTAGCTGTTAACACAACAACAAACAAATAAACACAGGGGAATGGGGAAAAAATGCTTCTGGTATGCTCGCTTTTATTTTGAAAGGCATTGAATCTACTTCCGGTCCTGACAGTGCAGGTCTGCAGCCAGACTCTCTTAACCAGAAGTGACCATATTTGGATAAGAGTGTGATGCTGGGGTGCAAGTCACTAAATGATCAGCTAACGCTATCGTTTACAAGGTTAACAAGGTGCAAGATTTAAAATGAAAAGCTGAGTGTCAGTTTCTGAAAACCCACAGGGACGGGGTCAAAGTTCTATAAGACAAAAACACAGAATCATAAGATAGCCGCCCTGCTATACCATCTATTTACTCTAAATGGGACCATAATCTGCAAAATAAAATTCAAACATGTTTGCTGAGGTAATAAACAAGGTAAAAGGTTAGGTCATTTTCGAATTATTTTTTCAACCAGTGATGTTGCCCCCTGCTTGCTAAAAGAAAGAATGCACTCCTGCATTAGTTTCACTTTTCAAGTCAAGTGGTTGCAACTTGATGCCAAACTGCCGTGGTGAAACAAACAAAAAAAGATTACAGACTTTCCTCAAGTTTTAGCTACATGATCATACTTTTTTTATACATGCTATTTAACATAATGGTCATTTGCATTACAGTACACTGGTCTCTCTCTATCATCTCCCCATATTGCTGAAAGGCTCACATTGTCTGTTTTTATAGAGCCAGAAATAGTAACTGCGATAAGGTTATAGGGAAACCCTGCATTATTCAGAGACTTAGACTTAGCTAAGCACTCATTGTGCACATAATGACACTGCTGCATGATTTGAGAGAAAAGATTAACATGTGGAATTTAGATTGTCATAATTAACAGGTGCTGATTGAAGAAGGGAGATAGGATGAGATGGTCTCTCAGCATGCTGTCCTTCACATGTTTCATCACCACGTTTTTTTTTAATCATCAAATTAAATCCTGCCGTTTTTCCTTAACCTGGAAGGTACTGCAGTCTTCTTTTAAAGTACTGCAATCTCTTTAATGATGCAAAAATGACTGAAACTTCTATTATCCGTGTGATTACCCAAACAAACACACACAAATTAATTTCACAAATTTCAATTTGCATTTTGCATCATTGCTGAATTATAGAGTTATGTAAATTTAGTTCAAATACTGTTCAATATTATTAGTAAATATATCATATCTGTGCATATTCTAATTTCCATTCCTTTAAAACTTTTGTATTTCCTTGTTATGGTTAGTTGTATAGCATTTTAATTGACACGCCTTGAGGCCCACGTCTAACCTTTAATCAACATTTAAAGCTTTACAGTGCAGGGTGCCACTGAGTCCACTTTGCTTATTAAGACTCATTATTCAAGTAATGACCGAAATTAAAATCCATCATTCTCAACAAATGAGAAAACAAATGCATAAAAACAATTAATATGGAAAAATTAATTGCTGCACCACTTCAGAGGACCTCATAGTGTTGCCAATAATTAATTAGTGCATTTTTAAGCGCTCCCATGTGGGTTTATATATTTTTTTGAATAATCAAATTGCCTGAGGGGCATTTTGCATGTCTAATAAGCTGCGTTTTTATCATTGTTTACCAGTGAATTAACTCAACTATCATTTCCACATCTAATATTTAGAGGCTGTTGTTCTGTTTAAACAAGTACTTCTGAGTAATATACGGATTCAATCACACAGTGGGTCCTGGCATCAGATTTCAGGTACAAGCTGAACATGAAGTGAAGTACTTCTGTAGAGAGAGAGAACATTTGCCAGCAGTGTAAAATGAACTTTATCCCAGCTGTGTCACAGTGAACCAGCTGACTGAATGTGAAGTTAAAAGTCTGTAGTAGTGACAGTTACTACTCTACATTGAAGCAAAGAAGCATTATCATACTTGTGATGTTCTTCTCGTACGCAGGGTATTTTAATTCCCATCATACCCTTGTGTCAGCTCCCGCGCTGCTACCTCTTCTGCCCAGCCTCCTGAGCCTATTTGGGGAAGATAGCTCATTACAAAGTGTGATTCTTCCTCTTCAGAGGGACTGCCGTTGCCTGTCAGCACAAAGGAATTGCCTGCCTGCTCCCAATCTGGAGATCAAGGAGTGACGAGAAGAGATTGTCCTCACCCATGCTGCAGATGACAAGCCCGGACTGTGGTGAGAGCCTACTGTTGAGAATGGGAACCTACAAATGACAGTTTTGAGCTGTTAGAATCAATGATAACAGCTCGAAAGCCACTGCCAGATGGATTTGATTTCTGCATGCTCCATGAGACAAGCAGCAACTTCTGAATGTGAATTTTCATGTTGTATCATTTGCTGGCATGAGTTATGTGAATTGAATTCTTATAATATTCAATTCCTTGTTATGGGCATTTTAATTGGCAGGACTCCATTCGGACCACGTCTAACCTGGCTGACTCTCTTGTTTATACTTTGTCTTTTGAAATTAAAAAGCTAGTTCAATTTCAGGGTGTAAATCACAGCCAACCTCCAGCCAAGCATTGCTCTCACACTGAAGTTAAAGCAGAATAAAATGAATTTTCTGTTTGAAGGCATCAATAAAAGCTGTAAACACACCATTTACATATTATCACAGCATAAAGTTGTTATAGAGAGTGTGTTAGATAGTTGCAGTTGCATATTTACACACAGCATGGGTGAGCATTAGCATTCATTAGGAGTCATCTCTTATTTCACTCTCCTTTTAGCTTCAGTTGGTCTTAGTTTGTCTATCTGTCTTTCTCCCAAGATGTTAGTCTCCACCTCGTATTTATGTATGGCAATATATGCCACCAGCCTGTTCTTCAGAAGGCGGAAGGAGGGTCCGTTTTTGTCAGGAGGGGGGCTAAATAACGCTCCACATTGTCCATTTTCAAAGGGCCCCTTGACCTCTGACCTCAAAATATCTTAATTAAAATGGCCTCTATGGGTACCCACAAGGCATGCCCACTATACTTGAGAAGGCATGTAAAACTGCTCCAGGACTTTAAGTGCCCAGAAAGCCCAACAAACAGGAGGACGGCAACTTTCATTATATAGCAGAGGCATGGATAGTACTATGCACTTTATGCTTTTATGCATTAATGCACTTAAACTATTCATCAAGCCCTTCAGACTCATTACGCAAATTTGATGGAATTTTACATGGCCGTCTTATGAGTTCCAGGGTCACTTTTACGTAAAAGTCACAGCAGTAGGACACTTCCAACACAACATGCTGTCACATTAATATAAAGGCTACAGTGAGGGGAGGTAATATACACACAAAGAAATGTTAAATGTAAATCAACAAGCTGTTTTTTAAATGGATTCTTGTAATGCCACTGCTTAAAAATGATTCCCCCTCCATATGTTCATTAGTCACCTGTTTTACTCTTTACATGTGACCTTGAGCCTTGTTTACCTGTTGTTTAACTTCTTCACCTTATTTGTCCCATGGGTACACGGACACCAACATGAATCAATGCCAGACGACTTGAAAAGAAATCCATCATCTGAATCAGGCCAAGGATCTACAAAGACATCAGTCGGAGCAGGCCAGAGCTTCAATGAGGAGGGGTTTGTTTTTCACTTTTTGCTATTGATTTGTCATTGCATGCACATATTTCACGCTGATTTCTCCATAATACATGAGGTTCATGCTCCTCAAAATATTTTTTCTGCTCTTTCAGTGACAGTTCAGGTTCAGTTTAATTATTTCAGAAATTGCATGTAATAAGAAACATGTAATTTGTTGGTCGGCCGCAGCAGACAGACCCTGGAGTGAAACACATACTAGAGAATTTCCAGGGGAAGTGAACTCACTGCCTGTTACTGCTCCTCATTTCACTGTGTACCTGGAGGCTATTCTAGTGAACTAAATAAACTAACCAGGGCTGAACACCTTTATTCAGTTCATAACCTCAACATGACTCACACACAGCTCCTCTTGCCCTGTCCCTGTACTTGTTTTCTTCACGGGACACATTTCATTCACTTTAGAGGGACAGTCACATGCTGAAGTATTCCTCATTGTCAGCAACAACTTTCAGCTCAGCTAATGGCTGTTATATTTCATCAACAATCCCTTTTTACATTTCTGTCGTCCCCGGCAAATATGAATGCCCATGCCCCTGGGAGTTGCTCCATATTACATCTCTCACTCTCTCCCTACTGCTCAGTCTCCAGCTTTCTTTCTCTTCTCCACAACAAAACAGCAGCTCCACCTTGTCTCTGCTCTTTAAATAGGACTTAATTTGTTTGAGTTTACTAGATAGATACTGGAGATACTACTAGCATCTCCAGGTTGTTCGTTTTTCAATTTCCA
The DNA here is from genome assembly GCF_030273125.1 of Centropristis striata. Taxonomy (NCBI): domain Eukaryota; kingdom Metazoa; phylum Chordata; class Actinopteri; order Perciformes; family Serranidae; genus Centropristis; species Centropristis striata. Next base: position 9,686,686 of record NC_081517.1, read on the forward strand.
CGCAGTGCCACGGGGGCAACAATTGTCCTGGTTCCATTTCCTTGCTAATTGGTTGATTTCTACAAATTCATCATTGCTCTTGCTCTAAATACAACTGTTGGTCCTCATGGCTCTGTGCCTGCTGTTTTCAGTATCAAAGCTTTCTTAAGCCAGGAAGCGTGCTCAAAGTGAACTCAAAGCATGGCACAGATGTCTGAACCCCCGCAGAGGGTGCAAACGCTCGCTCCGTGTTCGGTTCCATCTGGACACAGAGCGGCGTGAGCGGGCAGCAGAAAACAAGCAGAGCTGGAGTGGAGAGTCAGCGGAGTGTCTTCTTGGCCGAGTTCAAATGGGAGTAATGAGAGAGCAACTTTGAAGTGCAGAGAGCATAGAACATAGAGAAGACCTCCGCATCCGGAGCCTGGTTCTAAGTCGGTCGTACAAGTTGCCTTTGTTATCAGATGCTGTTTGTTTTAGTCTTTGTCTTGGAAAACAAATGCTGACAACCACTGTGCCCTTTTCCTAATGCACTGTTTAGACTTCAACATGGCTCAGTAACTTTATGTTAATTACAACGTTACAAACAGGTTCTTTTTGTCTCCGCAGGCTGTTGTGGGTATGGATTCCTTTCCAGAACTTAATTTCTCTTTACTCGTTAGCGTTTGCTCAATCCGTGCTGGAGGTGGATCTGATCCAGCCTGAAGACTATGAACAGCATCATCTCTTACTTCAATCTGTCTTTCAAACTTCCTGACAGTGGCTCTCCAATATGTTTTTTCTCTTCATTTTGATGTATTTTATGTATTTCACAGAGATAGAGATCCCTCCAGTGCACAGATAGACCTCAGGTGGTGTTCAAACACCTGCCCTTTTGGCCTCTTATTAAAAAGTGTCACTTTTGGCAGATATATATATAGAGAGAGATTTTTAATTTTATGAATTTTTATGAAAATGGCATCAGTTCTCTACCATGAAATTGAAGTGTGGTGTAATGCCTGACAACTGCAGCTGAGTTTAATTCTGTGACACAGCACGAGCCCCTGGCCATCCCTCTTTGACGTCCCTTGCCCACCACAGTTAACACATGAAAATCAAGTCTCCTGCAGGGTAGCATCACCATCTCGTTAAGGAAGTGTAATGGTTAAAGAAACACCCTCAGAGGGATTTATTCACCGACACACTGCAAATTTTAGAGGGGAAAAATTCACAGATAACTGATACATTTGGCCGATAAATTTAATTTCTGAGCTGTAATGAAAATAGTGGATTGTGCACTGTTAAGGTACTCAGAAAGCTGCTTTGTTAAACAAGTAACTTTTGAAAGAATATTGAACATTATCATACAGTACACATACCATGTTTGAAATTTGCTTTATTATATAGTGCAGTAGTTCTCAACCTTTTTGAGTCGCGACCCCCAATTTAACATGCATGTTGTCCGCGACCCCCACTCACTGAACAGAATCTCCCACGCACAGTTCAGATCACCCAAAAAAGAAACAATATGACCAAAAAAAGACACAAAATGACCCAAAAAAGAAACAAAATGACCAAAAAAAAGACACAAAATGACTAAAAAAAGACACAAAATGACCAAAAAAAAGGAAATAAAATGACCAAAAAAGTCACAAATTGACCACAGAATGACCAAAAAAGTCACAAATTGACCACAGAATGATAAAAAAAAAACAAAATGACCAAAAAAGACACAAATTGACCACAAAATGATAGAAAAAAGACATAAATTGACCACAAAATGATCAAAAAAGACATTGACCAAAAAGACTAAAACACATTAACACATGAACACTTTAACACAGTGGAGACAGAGCTGACATCCAAAATGATTTGGCGACCCCCAGAAATCATCTCGTGACCCCAATTGGGGTCCCGACCCCAAGGTTGAAAATAGGTGATATAGAACACTTAAGCATGCACACATGTGGCATTGTTGTTGAATTATCACTAAATTAATTGATTAATCATTTGCATGAGTAAATAAAATCTATAAATGAGTAAGTAAGTAAAATATTTTCTTCTCTTTGTACCTTTATTTTTATTTTTTTTATGAATAGTTATGACAAGGATGCCCTTTTTTCATTTGAGCACCCATCCCCTAAAATGTCTGTGCACATGACTGCCTTTGAGGGCACAGGGGTTAGCAGACTGCTTTGTGACTGGAAGAACAATTAAATTATCTTGCAAAATAAATCACAAAAAAAGTTGATATTTACCCATAACTGGACACATGAAAACAGTGGCATATTGACGGCCGCTGATTGTCAGACTGTCAGACCTCTTAAAGAGCCGACACATGCTGAGAAGTTGCATTCAATCTAAAGGCCACTATACACATACTGTATAGACACACATATGAGCAAGCTTGAAGGTTTATTGCATGTGACAATGTGTGAGATGGGTATAAAAGATAATGGGCTGCAATCTGTTACAGACAATACAATATTAGCTTTGATCTTGTCGGATTGTGTGATACATTGCACTTCATCCATCTCATGTTTTGAAAGTGCAGCAAAAAAAATCCCACAAAGTGATTTTCTTTTCTCCCTTTTGAAAAAATGTTCAAAGATGTCAAATACATTGTTGCTTCGACTGGTGTTTCTGCGTCATTTTATGAAGTTTCATGTGTGATCTCCCAGCCTTTGTCCAGCCTTGGGCTGATTGTTATTATGGTTGATGATTGTATGACGGGGTGTTATATGACTTAGTTTTTTAATACTTAAGTTCAGAAAGAGTCATCTCCATTTGAAAAGTATAACAAAACTTTGGTCTTTTTATTCACTGCTGCTGCTGCTGCAGGCTGTTCCCATCCACTGTTCTGCTTTATACCTATGAAAAGTAATTCACTATAATTTGTAGATAACCCATAACTATAAGTCAGGAGGAGGAGCTCATTACAACCCATATTGAAGTTTGTTTCTCGAGTGGCCGTAGTATTTATAATGGCAGCGAAGGACAACGTGAGGTGATGTAGATACAGACATACTGTTTAACATTAACATCTTACGTTTAGGGTTAATAAGAACGTAATCACCGTCCATAGCAATCAAGACCAGCAGCACAAATGTGTTGTACCAGTCGAGTTTGAATGCCAATGTTGGCTCGCAAGGCCAGGAGCACCTTTTTTTAAGAGACGTTGTAGTCTGCCGTTGGTGTTGTTGTTATATTTGCTGAGAGAGCAGAGACATTTCCAGTGCCTGAGCATGGAGGCCAACCAGGAAGTGCATTAAGCCTGCAATTCACCAAAAATTCCAGTAGGTGGTGCTAAGTTTGGCTGCAAACAAAATCTGCCCATTCATTTCAGTGCAAAATTTGAAAACTTCTCACTTGATTTATTACATCAGAAATTTTTTTTCAGGACAACATTATGGTCTCAATCGCTAGTAAAAAATCATCTTCAAGACAATTTGATGTGAATAGTTCTAATAATGGCCCCATTTAGAAGAAAATAGAAGATAAAGAATCGTATGATTTGGGGCGTGGCTACAGGTCACTGTCAAGGCGAGCCGTCACCAGGAGAGAAGCAGAGCAATGCGTATCCACGGCAACGTGTCAATAAAGTTATATATAACGTTATGTAGATAGAAAAGAGGACGTTTACCGATTTGGTCTCATAACTTTGACCCTTTCACACTGTATTTTCACTTAATGACAGTTTATTTGAACGTTTTGTTTCAGTAAAATGTCTTGTTCAGTGTTTGGTTGGACTAACAGACACTCCAAGGAGTCGCTGCTCAGTTTTCTGAGGTAAGAAAGATACATTTTGTTTTGGTTTTCTTACTAGCCAAAACTAACATCCCAGTTAATGCTCCAATTAATGCTAACATGAATTAGCAGCGGCTTCTCTCAGTCAGGTTGAGGTGAGGGCAGACTACCACATGTTTAAAACAGTGACCATGCAACTGCTTGTCAATAGAACAATCATATTTTTTAATATATCGTGAGAACAAGTTGACTGCTGAAAGTGATAAAACATTTCCTATTTGTGCTTCTGTGATTTCACCTTTTGTTGGCTGTTTCGGAGTTCTCTCCTGGCTGCATTTGGAAGTAGGAAGGGGCCTATTCTATCTCCACTCTAGTCCTCTGGCCCAATTTGGTGTTACGTCTGGTTTGATTCCATCGCAAGATGGTCTCTAGTTAATAAATCATCTGTGTCTTTGCCTATTGTATTTCTGCACATTTCCATGATAATTCATCCTGTACTTGAGAAAGTCGTGGCCCCACCACCATTGCCACGCCTGTGCTGCTGCTTTGTGGTAAAAATGGTCTTACCTCGGAGAATAAACTTAGAATACTTCACTTATCTTTGCTCCTAGGGGCTTTAATTGTTCTCCTTTACACCCATAGTCCCAACTTCAGTTTCATATTACATAAAACTCATGTCCAAGTGTCTCAGAATAAGCAGGTACAGTAACTTTGGTTCTATGCAGAAAATGGTCACCCTCACTATTCACAAAGACTTCCTTTGCTTTAGATCTGGTAGCACTTACAGTATTTTTTTAATACCCTTTAGCCCACAGGCCACGCTAATTTGACAGTTCTCTCGGCCTTTTCTGCAGACAGCAGTATTTTGATGGACAGAAAACCCCATGATGTCTTTTTTTCTCCACATTTTTTTAAAATATCATCAAAGATGCATCTTGCTGTGATCGTCTCAGCTTTTCTCTGTCCATCTCTTGCCTATGTCTCCAATTTCTTCCCATTTCTCTCTCTCTCTCTCTCTTTCACTCTCCACAACCAGTATCCGACCTGTCTGCCATGATGGTCATTAAAGCTGGGCCAGCGGTGCCGGTGGGCCTGCTGCTTCCCTGCTTGCGTCCCCATTGCACCGCAGCAAGCTCGCTGGCCTGGAGCCGCTAACAAGCTGTGCATTCAGACAGTTGATGCTACAAATGGAGCTGTGCAGTGGACCAACTCCGGAGATGAACAACTGAAGCGCTGCCGAATCCCTTCGGCAAGGGAGGGAGCAAGACCTCCCACCCTCTACTGAAGGTTAGACTGTGGCTGACTTGCACTTTCGGGATAGAAACCTATTTAGAAAGTGGTTGCATTTGTTATTAACTCTCATTTTACACGTATAATTCTCTGTAATAAATAATGTAATGCTAAGGTAATTGGCATTGCTCACCAACCATTTAGGTTATTGTAAACTAAATCCATACTACCATGGCAGTGAGGCAAGTCTTTCCCGTTTACAGTGACATGAGCATAGTCAAGACAGAAATACATAAAGAGGAAACCAAACAGACTGGCCCTGTTACTGGGACTGATATAGAAATATGATTCTGGATTGGAAAGTTTTTTTCATCATCTTTTTGTTTTCCTGAGCTGAGATTAACCCCTACTTTAATTGCTTTTTAAAAATAGTGTGCAGTGAAATAGTGGACAATAACTAACCACACATGCTACACTTATAATTTTAAGGTGTTAACTTTATACTTTACCTCAATACATTTACGGTTTTTGAGCACTGTTGTTAGTTACTTTGTATCTTCGGATTTCACTTCTTCCTTTATGTAAAAATTTAAACTGCATCACTGAATTTATTGAAATTGTATTGAGTGTTGTATTATTACTTTTTTGATCCTTTAGTATATGAGGTAGTACACATACTGTATGGGTTTAGTGTTCTCTAAAAGGGATGTGCTGTAATCCTGACATGTAATTCAGCACAAATAGAGAGTAAACAAAATGACATATTTTTGTAGGCTGCCTGGAAGTAGCATCACCATGGGGTCTATTGAGAATTAGCCTATGGGATATTTGCATTGAATTTTGGATCATTGGAGGATAATCTTCACAAATTAACACCACTTTTATGATGTTTGAATCGTTAATGCAGCCGACAAAAGTAAAAAGCTAACGTTATGCTACATTATGCAAGATATTTATTGTTCCTCGGGGAAAAAAGGGCATGATTGACATGTCTGTGTGTTAGTGTTTCTTCAAATCAATTCATATCATTGTGTACCGCCACAAGATAAAAATGTCAATTGTGTTTGTAACGTGACTTTCATTTCAACTAGTAATTTTATTTAGTACCAGGCAGCAACCTCCGGGTCTGAGCAGGGAGGCAAACCAGGAAGTGCCTGAAGCTGCATTCTGCTGAAAATTACAGCAGGGGGTGGTAAGTGTGGCTGCAAAAAAAAAATCCGTCCATTCATTTCAGTGCAAAATGAGAAAACTTCCCACTTGATTTATTACCTCAGAATTTTTTTTTAGGACAACACTATAGTCTCAATGGCTAGTAAAAAATCTTCTTCAAGACAATTTGATGTTAATAGTTCAAATAATCATGATAAAGAATCATGATTTGGGGCGTGGCTACCTTTGATTGACAGGTCACTAACAAGACAAACCATCATCAGGAGAGAAGCAGAACAATGTGTATCCATGACAATGTGTCAATAAAATTATATATAACGTTATATAGATATAAAAAAGGACTTTTAGCGGTTTGCTCTCAGAACTTTGACCCTTTCACTGTATTTTCACTTAATGACAGTTTATTTGAACATTTTGTTCATTAGAAATGTCTTGTTCAACATTTGGTTGGACTAACAGACACTCCAAGGAGTCGCTGTTCGTTTTTCTTTAGTAACTTACATTTTTTTTTGTTTTTTTGCTTGCCAAAATGAACATCCCAATTAATGCTAACATGAATTAGCAGCGGGTCTGAGCAGTGAGGCAAACCCGGAAGTGCCTTCAGCCTGCATTCTACCAAAAATTCCAACAGAGGGCGCTGACGGCGGTTGCAGAAGCATTTTGGTCCATCTATATCAATACAGAATGAGTCAACTTCTCACTTGATTTATTATCTAAGAAAATAATTCTCATGACAACACTATGGTCTCAATCGCTAGTAAAAAAAACTTCTTCAAGACCATATGATGTTAATTGTGTAAATAATGGTCCAATTTAGAAGAAAAGAGATGGTAAAGAATCCTATGATTTGGGGCATGGCTACCTTTGATTGACCGGTGGCCAACAAGGAGAGCTGTCATCAGGAGAGAAGAAAAGCAATGTGTATCAATGTGTATTTCGTCCAGTTTCGTCTCATAACTTTAACACTTTCACACTGTATTTTCACTTAATGACAGTTTATTTGAACATTTTGTTCATTTAAAAACGTTTGGTTGGACTAATAGACACACCAAAGAGTCACTGTTCATTTTTTCAGGTAAGTAACGTTTAAATTTTGTTTTTTTGCTAGCCAATATTAACATTCCGGTTAATGCTACAGTTAATTTGTTAATATGTTGTTAAATGTTAACAGCAGCTACTTCGCTCAGTCAGATTGCCGGTGAAGATGGCGTGGAGTGCAGTGTAGTCAGTGTCGTCAGATCCCTCTCCCTCCTCCACAGTCCAAATATGGTCTACTCCCGGTATCGGAAACAAGATGGCGACGCAAGATGGTGACGAGTGTAACGATAAAGTCGATGCTTCCAACGGGCAGTCCACAAACCAATGGTTGACGTCACGGTGACTACGTCCATTATTTATATACAGTCTATGTTTAGTACACATTAATGAAAAGTGACTGCTATAAAGTCAGCGTTGGACTTCTGGGTACTGTGGAATATGTGTTGGAGACAGTAACAGAGAGGGGGAAAAGACCATAGACTATTGCAATAATTCTGTAAGTTATTAATAATGGCTTGGAGCACTGCTCTGCCACTTTTTGACCCGCCGCGGGTTGTTGGTCGAAACTCTTGCATCAAGGAGGAGGCATCCTGTGGGGGAGTAGCAACACAAAAGGCTGGTGTGGTTTGTATACATCAAAATTAAGCTTAGAACATGTAGTTTTATCTGAAGCTTATGTGTTGATTTGCAACTTTTTTTTTTAAAACAATGAAGACCCGGTGCTGAAAGAAGTGATAGGAGCCTACTTGTCAAAGTCAAACAGGGGAATTATTTCCAGACTGTATAAGGGCTTCATGACAAAAACATCTCATTCCACAGAATATGTTGAAAATAAATGGGGAAAAGAAGGTAACTTTGAGATTTCAAAGGAAGATTGGTAGAAATATTGCAACTTTTAATGGAAGTGCACCAACTCACATACGTGGAGAGAGTTCGGGTGGTAGTGTCTAATTAAATTTTTTACCACCAAAAAACAAAAAGCACACTTTAAAGGAGAGGACTCAAATTGTTGGAGACTTTGTGGAAGGCATGATAGTTTCACAAACTAAATCATTGGCATATATTCTGTCCAGTAATAAGACATTTGTGGTTAGAAATTGGAAGGCGTAATCAATATGAAATTACCCCTCCAGTCTTGCACTATTACTTTAGGCAAAGTGGACTTTCATTCAGGTCACTTCAATGAATATTTATTTGGAGTCGTGACATCAGCTTGTAAACAGACCACCATGAGGCATTGACTACTTTCTGATGGGCAGATAAAGTTAACGAGATTTATATAATGAAAAAAATGACCCTTTAACTTTGCCTACAAATGAACAGATTCACTAAATTATGGTCAAAATGGGTTTCTGATTTACGGAACACACGGTCACAATTTATGGAGCTAACAATTGAACAGATCTTTTTTAAATTTATTTGTCTTTCTTTCCCCTTGAAAATTATACTTTGATAAATAGCTGGACTGTCTCCCAACAAGTTAATGTACATATTTGTCACTATACATCCCCCTTTTTTGAATGTATATAGTTATTGTAAAATGTCATAGGTCATTTGTTAATAAAAACAAAAACAAAAAAAACAACTGTGAAAATATGAATAAATTGCAAACACAGAAGCAATGATATGTAAAATTATTCCCTTTAATTAAACTATATTTTTTTAATATCTTTAATGGAAATTATTTCTAATTCCAAAGCAAACCAAAATCTTTTGATTAATACTTAAGAAAAAGAGAAGGACTAGAAAGAGGGGGAAAAATTAAAGGTGCAGTATTAAGTACATATTAAATCACTCTGGTGCTTTGAAGTCATAAATGAACGAATGAATTACCAATGAATATTAGGTTGCAAATGTAAAGGTCTGGTATGAACTATGCCCACTTCTGGTCTTCTACCCAAATACAGAGACAGAGATGGAAAATCATTGTGCTTTTTAAAATCCATTTTTATAAATGAATTGTTGTTTTGTATGTATACATAAAACGATCAAACCCAACCAAAGCAGCACCATGCTTTCCTTTCCAGATTCAACAACAGCTGACCTGAATCTGCCACTTTTTTTTCTTTCTTTTTTTTACTGTATTTAATAATGAGTTGCTTGTCCATGTTGGCAAACAGAGAAGAATCATTACAATTACACACCTGGCATTAATGTGGCTGGTAATAATAGCATGAAAGAAGATAAAGAATGGGAGAGAAGACGAGGGAGGCAATGGAGGGGAAAAACTAGGATAAAAGGAGGGAGGATAGGGGGGCAGGAGGAGAAGGAGGGGGTTAAAAAAGGGGACAGTAAAGGGAGAGGGAAGATGAAGCGAGGGAAGGAGAAAGGAAAACGGTTGTCAGAGGAGCCGACACCAGCAGTGGTGGCGGCAGCAGCTGCACACTGAAGGAGCAGAGACCGTCTTTCTCTGCCTTTTTATTTCACTCTCCTGCAGTCGTTTTTTCACCTCAGATTATCCTTGACTTGGTTCTTTCCTAACTTATATTGTGTGACTACATGTCCACACACACACACACACACACACACACACACCCTGAACCGCACATATAACCTTCCAGTTAAAAGAGAGCAGATCCCAGGCAGCACACGGGGGAACAAACAGCGTGCTGCATTTATAGAATGGGCTCCCTGATGGCCCGGTCCTATCAGCCTCTATAATCAATGGAGGCGTCAGGGAGAGCGCAGCCGCAGCTCTCAGGAGGAAATGAACAGACTTCAGGCACCTGCCAAGTCGACAATAAAGAAATACAAATGGCCTGTTAATTGCAATGGCTTCGATGCCGGAGAAAAGATCAAGTTAAAGAATTCAATAAACCCTTTGAAAATTAACTCTCCTTTTTTTCCTCTGTCCTTTACTAAGCAGTGCTCCCCAGCGAAGAAGCTGCATATGTAACACTGCAGTGCAATATGCATCCAGACTCACATGAGACCCATGCAGACTGAGTCAGGTATTTCACAGAGCGGGAACTAGTCCACTCTTTTTTGTTGATTTAGCATTTCAATACAAGAAAAAAGCTAACGTGAAACTTTTCAGCCGTTAATATTGCAATAGCGTTGAGAGGCGCGAGGCGGTGAGCGTTTTGATGGACATCACATGGTTATGATATGCAACGTATCAGTGCATGTGGTGCGGGAGAGGGCAACATCAGGGAAGCTGCCAAGAATATTTTAGTGATAGAAATGTGCTGAACAGCCAATTGTGCAGAGAGAGAAGAGGTCTGAAAAGCCACGTGCTGTGATCATTACAATATCAACAAACAGGTTAGCTGTGATGCTGGGGAATAGGGAGCAGGCTCTGTAGATTTGGCTCCCCATCTTGCCTTAATGATTTCTCCCGATGATAGAGGGTAACCTTGAGTCCTCCGGGGCCTTGCTCCGTAGAATGAACTGGACGTGTCTCAGGTAAAATGAAGCCTTTTTTTGCTGGCGCCGCAGTTATTGTCATGTGAGCGCTATTCTGATGGTATCTCTCAAAATACATGTTTCACTCCGAGTAGTGAAATCATCCGAGCTATGTATGAATATTGAGATTGATTTCATGCCCTTGGTTGTGGATAAATAAGTGCATCAGTGTGTGTGTGTGTGTGTGTGTGCATGCGTGCGTGCGTGTGTTTGTGTTTGTGTGTGTGTGTGTGTGTGTGTATGTGTCTGTGGTGGGGACTTTAGACAGAGATTAAGAGAAAACACAATAACGGCTCTTATCTCTTTGTTAATAGGCAATACTGGCCTTTCCTCAATGACACATCCTCTTATGACCTCAGTCGGTGCAAAGACTCTTTTAAATGTTGAACTGAGGCATGAAAAACAAAGAAAGAGTAGCAAACAGCATGAAATATGTGCTTCTCTTTAAAACCATTACTCAGTTGAAATGTCTTTAGGATATCTGGCTACCATAACTACTACTATTACCACTAATATTCATATTTAATTAACCCGACGCCGACAAGCTCTTGTCAGACGGTTCTGTCGCCTCTCGTCGGACACAGTCGGGTAAAAAAAAGCAGTGAAACACACCGCCACGTCGACTGCCGACTACACAGCAGCCTGTACGTTCTCAGCTTGCGCGAGATGCAATAAGTCTCCCTAACAACGGGTGGCGCTAGTCTCGTGACTGTACATGAAAACAGGAAATGACGTAACGGAGAAACCATAGAAGTAACCATGGAGATTAAAAACAAAGCGCACACAGCATTAAGCTTGTTACTAGTTTAGACGTTTTGGAAAACAGTTGGAATAACACTGTAGCGTTATGTCATATAACAGTGGTCTCTCTTCCACCAGTGCCAGTGCTCCTCCAGTGCTTCAGTCCACGTAGCCATTAGCCTGGGTATACCCAGATTGCCTTGCGCGCTCGATTTCATTTCGAACTGCCAAAGGCTCTGGAAACCAGAGAGGTTTCTTAGCCCTGTTTTAGGGATCCAATCACAGAACGGGGAGGGACGGCAAGACGATGACGCGTACTACCCGGCAGACGCTTGTAGTTTTCTTACGGATCCAACATGGCTGCAGCAGACGCAAAACTCTCTTTAGCTGTAGATGGTGTTTTAAATAGTTTAGAGCGAAAGTTGAAAGGCGACTGGTCTCTCGCCGGCTCCGCTGTCACGTTACGGTAGCGGGGCTATTAGCTATTAGCCATGGCTTCCAGTGTATTTTTAAAAACGCAGCAAAATGTAGTTGTCTCTCCCGTGCCATGTGTTTATGTTTACTCTCGTTACTCCGCCCATAGCTTGCACACAGCCAATCAGAGGACCCGATGAGTTTACTCTCCCGACGGCCGACAGTCCCCGACTGAGCATGTCGAATCGGGCCCGACAAAGCCCGACAGCTTCCACGCTTCCCAGACACAGATGAACACACAGTCGCGTACCCGACGTCGTCCAACTGTCCCGGACACCCGACAGTCGGGCCGGTGTGTTCCTGGCTTAAGATGTCTTTAATGTGTGGTCATCAGCCTTTTAGTATTTACATTTACATTTAGCAGACGGTTTTATCCAAAGCGACTTTCAGGAAGAATAAAAGCAAACAATCATTTGCTTTATTTACGGTGTCCACTAGATGGAGCTCTTTGTCGTCCATTTACTCTGATTTCTTTATTAGTTATGGCCAAATTAAGTCTCACAAACCATTTTATTTATTTTCTGAACCCACTCGATGTTGTTTAACAAGGAGTTGAAAGCACACTGCATTGCCTTTTTATTTAAACGAAGATCGCCATCTAGAGTGGTCAACAAATATATCCAATGGTTCATGAAGCTTAATTTGGACATCACTACTCTCTATATACTTTGAACCTCCATGTTGTCACCAGCTCACCAGTAGATGATAATGGCCTACTGAACCACCTAAAAATACTTTAAAAAAAAAACTTTATATCGAATAACTACTGATGAAGTCAATTTAATGAGCTGATCCATGTGTAAAATAAAGTAGCTAGCCTGATTCTGTCTTAAGACTTTTCTGCTCCACTGATTAACACAGTGTTTGTTTAATGTGATTAAATGAAAAAACAAAGGTTTTTTGGTTGGATGGAGACCTTCCAGCGAGAGAGACAGCCTAGCAGTTTCCCATTGCTTTCAGTCTTTTTGCTAAACTTAGCAAAATGTTTTCTGACAATAGCTTCATATTCAGCATACAGACCTGCCAGTGGTATATAACTTGGATCCACTGTAACTCTCAGCAAGATCAAATGTTATTATACTGCCCAAAATTCCAATTTATTATTGGAATTTTTTTCCATAGTGGTATATTTTACATGTTAACATACTGAGCTGACCTGTTGGGCACTCTAAAACTTTGACAAAAGCTGGGGTCTTGTTCCGTTGAAAGAAGTTTTCCAATTAATTTAAATTAATTGAAAGTGTACTAATTGAAAACAGCCTCCTTTTCTTTGGGATTAGCAACAAACTAAATAGTGCTTTTGTGATAAACTAAATATATCAGTTCCTTTCTATGACTTTTAAGGGAAGGACCATATAGGACCTATAAATAATGTGAAAATGTGAAGCATTTTTAAATAAAAGATTGCATTGCAAGGAGGACACAAAGATTACATTTTTAAGGCTTTGAAAATGGGGTTTGACAAACACTAGTTCCTAGTTTGATGCATTTTAGAGATAATAGTGTCCCAAACTGTCTCAGGAAATGTGATCCAATGAGTGCAGAGATTTACTCAGAGCAATTGAATAAAACTCAGGTTAACACGAACAACAGTGCAGGGTGTAATCTGCTGTAAGAAAGGAGAGAGTGAGTGAGCAGAGAGGCCAGCATTCATAACTCCAAGGCCCAGGTGAGCTCAATCGGCTGCAACCCTTCTGTGTCAGCCAGTGACTCCTGAGATTGGTCAGGACAGCTTATAAAACAACACCCACCTGAAAATGCAGATATGTTTTTTGCAGAACATAGGAAAGTTAAAAATACAGTGCAGTGAGGAATATGGTCAGCAGAAAATGAGTTTCAAAGTACACATTAAAATGTTGTGTGCCACCACTTATCACAGATTTTATGCACAGTCTAGACAGTCACAGCTAGACAAGCAAACTTAATGCTCGTATCTTTACAGAATTCCAAATAACCAGGGCACACAACCAAGTTTTCCCAAGATGCACAAAGGAAACCAAGAACCAAGTTCTACTTCCTCAACTGTTCCACCATGAACCTAAGCATTTTCAGGCATGCTGAACTCAGCTTAGACTCCAAATTACAAACCAAAATGATGACCAAAAAACCAATCTGTCTCACAGTATGGATAGGTTTAACCTTAACAAACAGATCTGGTCCTGGACGAGCCCCCACCTTAAAACAGATGCTTTGTGTTAAAGTGTAATAATTTGGCCAGCCAAACATTCATTAGCTTACCAAAAGCTTAAAAATCCATATTCTAGTTTATTTATCATATAGTTAAGAATTTGTTTCTGGAGACAACATGTTTCCATTTTATCATAAGGGAGGTAATTATAGCCGCTGAAATACTGATGAGCTAAAATGGAAAATGCATCAGGGTTCTGAATATTTAGTTTCCTTTAACAAAACTGTGCATGCTGAGTGT